>NC_061519.1:15370000-15715000 GCF_022379125.1 Scophthalmus maximus
CGAAACACGGACGTGAACAAATCTGCCATGTCTAACTGATCCAGCTTCAGTGATGAAGGGATGTTTGAGACAGGCTGAAGATGGCCGTGTATGCAGCCAAGTATATACTTTGTATGGTGCTCATGATGGTGATGTGTTATGCACCTGCATGTTCTGATTAGGTAAGACGCAAAGAACTATGTGACACTCGAGTGATGGACAAACAGTGTGTGTGGTGTTGTCAGTCCTGCTCCACCAAGGCACCAAGTAATGTACATGTGCATCCAATTATACATCACACTCCTCATGTCAGATTAATTACAGCCAGGGGACATGAAGGAAACACACTCAGAGTACTAAAGGAGTTAAATTCACACTGTGTGATTATCGGTTTTAATTGGAGGCTGTGCCAACTTCCAGGCCATAGCCAACGTGTGAGATCTTACGAAGTGATCTGGTGCTGCTGCTGCTGCCGACGCCGTCACGTGAGTCCCGTATCGACCAATCGCGTGAGTGCTTTAACTATTTCGGGCTCACCCCCTCAAGATATTGCTGTTGCAACACCCACACAGTTATGACGACTACACGGCAGCACGCACCGTGGGTTTTCACTGTGATGTTTCTCCACGTGCACCCCCCCCCCCCCCCCCCCCACCACCCCCCTTAAACGAGAAGCCGATTTATTGATCCCCAATAGGCCTCGGCATCACCGCGATATGCCCATAACCACCACGAGCAGCAACAATCACGCCCTCACAGATACGTAGGCTGCTCCCGTTGATCCATCCAAGAGAGGAGAGCAAAAGCCACTCAAATCATGCCTGATTTTCAGGCTCAGCGGACCCCCCCCCCCACACACACACACACACCACCACCACCACCACCACCCCTCCTCATCGGCGGCAGCAGCGGCGCTCAGCCTCCCTCAGCATCCGTCCCTCCTGCTTCATCCCCTGCTGCTGCTGCTGCCCGGCATCACCTCCTCCTCCTCCTCCGTGCCCAGAGAGGAGGACCCCCGGCTCCGAAGTGCTCGGCGTCAGTTCGTACTTTCGGTTCTCTAGCTTTATGAAATTAAAACTCATACAGCTAGATAACCAAAGACACAAACTAACCCGTCGTCTCTCTTAAAGGGGCCGCCTCTCCGGTACAAACAGAAAGCAGCGAGGGCAGAGAGAGAGAGAGAGAGAGAGAGAGGGAGAGAGAGAGAGAGAGAGAGAGAGTCTGCCTGTGGTCACACACATACACACACACACAGCAGAAATATAGCGGCACAAATAAAGCTTTTCTATTTTTATCTGTGTTTATTTCAATAAGGGGGTGAAATGAATGAAGTTAAAACACTCAGGTTGTGTAGTTTGTGGCCTCCTTTTTGTCACACACACACACACACACACACACACACACACTTTGATTGTCACATTAGGCACAATTCAACTTTTTGCTCCTCTGACATAAATAAAACACAGTGTGAAGCCTATAAAGATATGAATGTGTCTCAGCAACATTTCGTTTTGAGTGTAGCCTCACAAGTGCACGCAGCCACAGGCCAAGACCGCCTCTTCGTCCTTTTGCAACCGTGATCAAAACCATTCATTGATAGACAAACGTATTTACTCAGGAGACGGTGATGCCCTTTTACCACGATCACGTGTTTACACTGTTAGATTAAAGCCACCAGGCCCAACACACAATTAAAGTTGCCATTGCTGAACCATCAATTGGCTGGTGTAGTTTAGATTTCTGGGAAACAGAAGAGCCCACGACGCCTGCAACAACAGCCCTCTCAAACAAGACTATACTCCCACATCCACTATCACACAAAAAGCAGCATCCCACTTACTTGCACATCACGGCTAACTCCACTCCACTGCACGGCCAATATCCACCGAGTATTACTGGATGATTTTCCCAGTGTGTTAGATCGCACTCGATGAGAGGAAACTGCGTTTAAGAGTAAGGGGGGAGTATCGAGGCTACAGAAGTATAGTGCCCTATGATATCTCTGAGGACTTCTGCAGGGAGAGCACGGCGCGTCCAGGCGCCTCTCACACGCGAGTTCCAAATGACAAGTGCAGAGTCCTCACTGTGAGCAGGGGGATAAACTCCGCCCGCCTCAGAGAGAGAGAGAGAGAGAGAGGCGGGGGGGGGGGGGGGGGGGGGGGCGGGAATCTGGAAATATTGAAGCCGATTTGAAAACTGAATGTGTGTGTGTCAGTCAGGAGAAGATTCACAGACCATAAAATACATCCAGACGCAAATGGAGCTGCGTCACACGTGATAATTTCAGAGCAAAAATTGTGTTTTTAAGAAAAGGATAAGATCCCTATTTAAAAACTACTCTTGATTATTATTTCTATTTTTTTGACAAAATAACCTTCCTCTCAGCTCCTTACGCTACACAGAAGCTGTTTTCTCTACAATCTATAGAATCCTGTTCAGACAGTGTGATGGAGCACAAACGTCCCGAAATCCTTTTAATCCTTTACAATAATATCTGCAGATTCTGCGGAGATATATGGAAGGAACAAATAATCTTCGAACACACCTCGCACGCTTAGAGCTGAAATGCTATTAATTATAAATCAAAAGTCACAAAAGCTGCAGATTATTTCAATTTAAGAGAGGGTTATTTCAGAGAATGTGAGACAGACAGAGGGGAGACGAAAAAAACACCCCACAACCCTCACGAATATATTTTACTTCTCCTGTGGAGCACGTAATAATATTATAATTTGGTTAATTGTATTTTATGCGAAATGGCCAATTAGCAGAGATGTATTTTCATTACTCCATCATATGCCTATTGTGACTGCAAAATGCTTTACATGTTCCTCATTATTGAAAAACTCTGTTAGAACATTTAGACAAAATCTGACTGATATTTCCCACAGGTTGCAGAGACTTGATAAAATGTTGCAAGAACTCTATTTTTCCAAACAGCTCACGATTATACACACTGACTGTAAAGACACCAAGAAAAGGAATTCAGGGTCTCTGTCCTTGGTGCAAGGGAAAAGCCCCCACGCCTATACTGTATAGCCGGATCCTGATAGCATATTCAGGCCATATTCAGCCTTATCAAGTGCGATATAATGATATGAGTGATATCTATAGCCGAGGAGATGAGATGGTTGAGCACGATTACAATCACAACCTTTGATAGTGGCAGAGACAAGACCCGAATAGCAACTCGCAATATCTCCCAAAGTTTGAAAGGATATTTAAACAAGGTGTGTGTGTGTGTGTGTGTGTGTGAGTGCGTGTGCGTGCAGGTAAACCAATAAAAGAGCAGCGAACCACAGTCCCAGGTTTCCAAACGAAACTTGCATCAGATAGCAGTTACATATCTGATTATTGCGCATGGGCAATCTGTTAGTATCGGGGAGGTGCAGCTCTCCTGTCAGCTGCAGCTGCAGGTTCCAGCTCCGCCGTGTGAATCCCATTCTCCTCTGGAGCATTTATAAGTCGATCTAATCAGCTGTGGCCTCCGCTGCTTGTCTTCCTGTAATTGAACTAACACACCGCGGTCGTGCCGTCGACGCATGTTCAAGAAAAGGAAATCGACGAGTCCGGCTGCACATCATGAAATAAAATAAATTTAAAAAAGTAATTATTGCATCATTAGCGCCGTTCATTTCCATTGGACGGCACAGTCCTCGTTGGTGCTGAGCATGCGCGACTCAGGAGTTGGGAGTGAACGTGCATCCCTACATCTGCTCCTCCAGTGTAACCTTGTAATGCTAAATATAAGACTCGACTATAAATGTGGCTACAGTCCCACTTTAACGAGTAACGTGTAAATAGCCTTTAAGACATGGAAGTTTATATCATCATATTATACTATAATTATTTGTATTAATATTTATCACAAAAAAATATTATATTATAGGAGCCCTAGGATAAAAGTTTTTATCAAAGATACTAAAAAACTTTTTCATACATTAGAATTTTCTGTTAAACTGTTGTGCAAAAAATATCACGATAAAAAAACATAAAAATGATTTATTCCTGGAAATATACCTTAATTGCAGAAAAAAAGTTGAACTGTGTGTGTGTGTGTGTGTGTGTGTGTGTGTGTGTGTGTGTGCGCGCGCGCGCGTGCGTGTGTGTCCTCAGATGGATTTTCCCACAAACAAGTGACAGGGAAAATTGACCCCCCCCCCCCCCCCTCCTCCTCCTCCTCCTCCCTACCTCCCGCCTCTCCCCATGCAGCCCAAAACAAGAAGAGAAGAAGTCAACATCAAGTTCAACAACGTGCCGGGGAGACATTTACATGACAATCAGGTCTGGGATCCTCGGGGTCCCCCCTCAGCCCCCGCACCCCCTCTCCAGCCCGCACAACAGAGTCTGGCGTCAGCCCCACTACACTTTCCCAGGCTCACAACAATATCTCCCCGCTGAACTCTGCACTGCAGCGCTGCCCGGGGCCTCCTCCTCCTCCTCCACTACATGAATACTTCTCACATGAGCACATGGCAGCGGAGAGAGCCTCATTAAATATTCCGGAGTTTGCATTAACTTACACACACCCTTCTCTACAGGACGAGACGATTCCTCTAGACCTTGTTGAGTTGTTTTGGCTGGTTTTATTAATATATTTAATCGAGTCTGTGAGGCCTCATCGTACCCATTTAGTTATTTCTAGCCGATTAATATCCCTGCAATATTCCATTTGCACTTTGTTTATATTCTAATCTGATATAAGCAGCGGTGAAATAAAGAATATATTATATTATATTTATAAATGTGTCACATTACAACTTCACTACTGTGATTCATCTTACAGTGTCTTTGAGAGGATCCCTTATATAAAGTATGAAAATGTAATATCAATAGATGGATAAATACAAAATAAAGGGTTAGGGTTAACGTTCACCATGTTGTACCTATACACTACATAAAATATATATTAAAGCCTACTTACACATTTTCTGAGTTCAGTCCAATAAAGTCTCCTTTGATCCTCTTGATTAAGGAAATGCATAATCTATTTGTAAATGCCTCCTTCTTCTTTTTGCACTTCATCAAAAAGAAACTGGACTCGACATTTAGAGCGAGAGCGAGAGAGAGAGAGAGAGAGGGAGAGAGAGAGAGAGAGAGAGAGAGAGAGAGAGAGAGAGAGAGAGAGAGAGAGGGGGAGAGAGGGGGAGAGAGGGAGAGAGAGAGGGAGAGAGAGAGAGAGAGAGAGAGAGGTGCACCTCTTCGCCTCTTGTCAAAATCTTTTTTGTGGTAATTTTAAATGTATTTAATTTCCTTCATTATTAAGGGAAAACTGCCGACCACTTTATGTGGAATAAAAAAATCCTCTCTTACCGGCTAAGGAGGGTCAGACGGGAGGAGTGAGAGAGCTGCGGCTGCAGACAGCGAGCGAGGCGAGGGGAGGGAGGAAGAGGAGGACGACGAGGATGATGATGATGATGGTGATGGAGGAGGAGGAGGAGGGAGTGGATTGGGCTCAGGGCCTATCAAATCTGTCAAAGAGGCCCTATAATATTTTTTTGAGGAATATCAAACAGCGCGAAAGTGGGTTATTGCTTGTTTTTATTTTGAAATAGAAAATCGGGATCACTTGGACCAAACCTGATCAAACCCCACAATTATGAATGTATAGTTGTGATTACATAAAGTGTGGAATGTTGAGGCTATATCTATAACCCTCAGGTCACAATATAGACACGTGTGTTTGCCATGTTTAAGGGGATTTTCTTTAGTAAAACTTTCATTTATGTTTCTTTTCTCAAAATAGATACTGTTTGTGCCTCATTCATATATTATGATTTATTGGTTCAAGTGTAAAAGAAGAACCCATTTATAAGTTGTTCTGGATTCATTCATTTTCCATTTTCAGTCATGTGCTTGTATCTTTATGGTAAAGCAGAAAGGAACTGTCGTATGCTGTCGTCTTGTTTTCATGTTGGGTTGCAGATGCTCGCCAGTGATAATATATATATAGATGTAGAAGAGAAAAATCCAAGGCACTGCGTGACACGTGTAGGCTACTTTACAGTAATGCATGCTGGGTGTGCGGGGCTTTACAGCCTGTTTATGGTCGACCTATAAGAGGCAATCCTGTTGTCTACATCGGGATAATAAATGCGTTATAGGCCTACAGATACTATTGGCTGTTTCTCACCTGCAGACCAACAGATCGTGGCTGTTTCGAGATTATATAGCAGAAATGAATTTTAACGAGATGGATTTTAAATCCAAACGACGTGCTGCAGGATCGGGCCTCGTTTTAAACGCCACATGTGTAAACTAAAGAAATGCAGTTGTACAGTGAGAAAGCTTCCACTGCAGCACGAAACAGCGCCACACGTCGGTGAGAAGGTCACCTCGTGAAAACGCTGTTCGCTGTACAGTGACACTGTAATCCTGATTTAGGACATTTATTTAATGCAAAAAGCCTTTACATGTTTAATTAGACATAAATTTAAAAAAATAACAGATGGAGAGAAACCTAAAACTGTTTCTGGTGCAGATAAACTAGACTTACTGAAATCGTAATATAATCTAATGGACAATCTTCCTCTTTGTGGAATTAAAATTGATAATTGTATTATAATAAAACTTGACTTATTGGAGAGTTTAGAGCATTATAAAAAATAATTGGGATTAAGAAACGAACATTATTAGAAATCAGCTTTACTGTATTTGTATAATAAACATGGGTCAATGTGTTGGATACGTTTATAATAGGTGACATTATACATTAGATTATATTAATATAATTTTTTTTCTATCACACAAGTTCACCTGTTAGAACTGAAATGGAAATTAAGGGTTGTAAATCAAAGGATTGGTTGAAATAAAGGTTTATACTTCATACTGTAAAATGTTGACTATAATTATTATTATTATTATTAGTAATAGTAGTAGTAGTGGTGGTAGAAGTAAGCCAGTCTGTATGAATTTATTTAATCAATTCAAAACTGAATTTATACTACTAATACTAAAATAATTTTCCAAGGCCTGTGGGCTGACATTTTTTTTAGATACAAGTAATTTCAAAAAGAAATCTTGTTATTAGAGGATGTAATTTCTGTCCTGTATGTATGGGCAACGTGTCCTGTATGTATGAATTCTATAGTATGTTACATTCTGCCTGAGTAGAAAAAAAAGATTATAATTCAACAAACGCCACCTGTAAAATTTAACAGCAAACCAGCGTTTTATCAATCTGACAACACTGTAAATTGGAAGTTGCAAAATACACATATTTTAATTATTAGTTTACACTTATTCAATTCATTTTGATGTCTGAAAATAAAACATTTTGACCGGAAACTATGGGATTTTTATACCAAATGTGTATTGATCAACCTTTTTCTTCATCTTTTGATTTATTTACCCTTTTGTAACTCACAGTTGACTTTACTTCTGATACTGGACCAGAAGTGTTCACCACAGCGCTATACAATAACATTTTCCTTTGAGGAAGAAAGTTTGATTTCTCTGACCTCTGTACTTTGTGTTTTTCTTTTTAACTTTGTCACTCACAAAGAAATGAAGCAGAACTGATCACATCGTCTAACTTTTAGATATATGACATTTGTGTTAAGGCTGTTTCAAAACAATATAATATGATATTAGTTTAGACATTTTCAATGAAGGAAATATTAACAACCATATCATTTTTCCATCATCAGTATCTTTGTGTAATTTATGTGTTTGTCATTGCATCTGACTCTTGACTAACATGTTAAACGAAAAGGCAAATGGGAATGGTCTGCACCAGAAATATTTAGATTATTCACTTCTTTGTGGACCGTTACTATTCTGTGTACAGTATCAGTGTTAATGACACATATTAAAACTCACAGGCCTCATATTAAACTGAATCAACTCCAAATCAAGACTCAGAACCAGGCTCCACTTTGGCCTGTACAGTGTAAGAAGAATTTAGATGTGAAATCGTTAAAGACATACACAGATTAGAATTATAACAGGAAAGTAAATATCAAGTTAACCCATTCTAATATTATGAGTGGTGTTTTGTTTGCATTTATAATAGACTGATTTGTGAAATATAAGAAAATATGGGCCTGAAAAACATGTACTTTGAGATTGTATTTTTGAAGGTTGTCAGAAAGAAGACAGGAACTCGGTAAATACAAGATTAAAAAAAAAATCAAACAGATTAATAACGATAATTTATATGGTTTATAATTAAAAACAAAAACATAACATGATTAAAATCCAATTAATATGCTCTATTGTGATTTTGCAGAAATTTGTCTCTGAGAAATATATTTTAAAAGTAGCCTATAATGTTGAACAAAAACAAAAACAGCCTGAGAAATACAGATATCCCTGCTTAGTGCATGTCAAGAAACATTGCAGACGTACAGTATTTTATGTGCATATAGACAGTTAATGAGAAAAAATAGTGGGCAATAATCTCACAAACTAAATCAGCTACAAAAGGTTCATACTTGTTCTATTCTCCTTGTGGTTCATGTCCACATAGTCAAAGGCCAGAAACCCCCTTAAAAGTTTGGAAATACATTTTAGAAACTCAAAATAATTAACTCAAAAAAAGGGATGCTTAAAGCTATTTTGTTAAATTTTCGAAAGGAAAAAAATATATTGCAGACACTCACTTGTTTTACAGTAGTCAGGGACATTAAACACTTTCTAAGACGATACAAATAACTTTTTTTTCTTCAAACATTCAGTCGAAAAAAACAACAACCCTCCACCACCCAAATTGTCGAAAAAGTCTACAATTCCGTTCTATTATAGCGGCAGAACTGTTGCAGTAAACGTTTGTGTGTGTGTGTAAATGGGGAGTAAACTTCTTACCAAGAGGGGAGAGAGAGAGAGCTGTTAATTCCTCCTCGGCCTGGTGTGAAAGAGGGAGAGCCAGTGGGATCCCTCCTTCCTTAATTTGAAGCAGGCTGGGTTTTATGATAATCAGTGCTGACACCGACCTGTGCGCCATGAATGGACGAGGGCACCCTCGAGCCTGCGTTCCCACGAGCCGCATTCCTGCGGTCAAGTTCAAGCTCAAAGCGCGAGCCAGCATTACTATGCGAGGCGTGCCGCGTGGCTGATTCCAAAAAGGCGCGCGCGCTCCCCGCCATGGGAGAGTTTGTCACCATGTATTCAAATACAGCTGCGAAAAGATAGATGGATAAAAAGACAGACAGATAGATAGATAGATAGATAGAAAGACAGATAGACGGATATATATATATATATATATATATATATATATATATATATATATATATATAGATAGATAGATAGACGGATATATATATATATATATATATATATATATAGATAGATAGATAGATAGATGGATAGATAGATAGATAGATAGATGGATAAATTGGATAGATGGATGGATAGATACATAGATAGATCACCAGCAGTGCATCAGACAGCAGCAACTGATTTCACTTTCAATGGTGGATAGGCTAGACAAATGACACACACACACACACACACACAGTTGGTGTATAGCCAATAAAGATATGTCTGTCTGTGTCATCAAACTATTGCAGAAATCAATGAGAAAATTGTAAAAACAATCCTCATGCATTTTGAGAAAAAGTGCACATTTTGGAAGCACTTGGAGGAGCAATAAAGATCTAATTCTGGACAGTTAATAACTAAATGCAGTAATGCATCCAGACAAATTACACAAGGACACTTTAATTTATGTAGTATAATATACAGCATAAGTGTGAACTGATTGTCGATGAACATCACTTCTATTTGTACAACATTTGCTCTGACCTTTCAGAAATCCAAAATCTAATTACACTAAGCATTTCTTGTGATTCCAGCATTGCTTTATGGAAGATAGCTGTGGTAGGCTTTAGCATGTGGGTTGTTTCATTTTTTTTTTTTTCATCTATCTTATGTTTTGCATTTGTGTGAAGTTTTGAAAGACAGGACAGCAAAAGTTAAAGTCAAAAGTAGGGTTCGGCCGACTATCAATCATTTACAAAGCCGATAAGATCATTTCATTTAAAATGTGCTACTTTGGCTCTGAATCACAATCATTACTCTCTGGATTTGAGCAATGTCCCTTCCATGTTTGTTTGTTCAACTTCATAATAATGCTGCTGAAAGCTCCCTGCACTTTGTGTGTTAAGGTCATGTTGAAAGGTTCTGTGAATTAAACATGTGCTCTAAGGCATTTCAACAAATTTTGTGTTAAGACTTGTGTTATTCAATTTTTTTGACTCAAGACAAATATTGGTTTCAAATATCGGTCTTTTAGTTTAGAAATAATCGGTATCTGCCCGGAAAAAAATCAATTGACCCTGAGTCATAAGTTGGGTTTTGTTGGTAAAAGGCAGAAACAATATTAGAGTAATGTTGGAACGGAGAAATAATAATTAGAAAAATGAAATATCCAGATAATAAATTAATGTCCGTTACTATGAAAACGATCTCTCGTGGACCTGCACTATTCACATATTCACTTTTCCACTGCTTCAGTTTTTTAAAACATTCATTATGTATCTCTATGCATTTAGAAACACACAGCCGGGTCGTTTCTTTTGAGTTGTTGTAATGATGGATATTTTCACAGCCGTGGTTGTGATGTTGTCAACCATCATCCTTCATTAAACAATCTTTCTATAAATTGGCACTTACATGTTAATTCATAGTGATTGTGTCCGTTTTCCTCCTGTCATACTGTTTACGGTGCATTATTTCTGCTATCCTACAACATAACTATATGGTATATGTTATGGTGTCTTGCAACATAAGATTAAGAAAAAGAATAATTCAGAATAATTTCCAAAAACCTAAAAGGACACCATATTTTAACATCAAACTCTAATACTATATTAGAGTTGTATGTGCCCAAACACTGTTTTTTCACTGTGGTTCAAACCTGCTTTCATTTTATTCCTGCAGGCTTGCATGTTGTTTATTCATATATATTTGTATCTTACGAGCACCAACAGCTGTCGCTCAGGAGGTAGAGCCGGTCGCAACTAACCCGAAAGTGGGTGGTTCGATCCCAGCTTCCCCTAGTCCACATGCCGACGTGTCCTTGGTCAAGACACTTAACCCTAAATTGCCTCTTCTGACAGAATGTGTGTGGATGTGACATGTCCTGTAAAGTGGTTTGAGTGGTCACTAAGACTAGAAGATGTAAATATGGCCCATTTACCATTTAAAATAAAATTGTATAAATCAGGTCCACATCCTTTAAGCTTCATCCTGTCATTTCAGCCAACACCAGGTGTGTGTACACATGAGCAGTTTTATTTCGTCAGATTGTCACATGTGTGCCATGTAAGTGTGATGTGTCTAGCCAGGGTATAATTGGCTGGCTCAGCACCAGACAGCCCCTTCCCACCTCCCCGTGTTCCTGCATTTAAGGTCCCACAAAACAGTGTCTGGCTCGCTGATCCCATGACCCCTGAGGGAATACTCAGGATTTGGTTTCCCCAGCTTTGTCTGTGATCATGAAGAGTTTTACACATCAGGAAGTTATTCCACTTATCGTCCTTATTTCACTTATTCATAATTTTTATGTCATGTACTTTTCCGTTACGCCACATAATTTGCGACATTTTGTTGCTATACTGAAATGTGATTCATTGTATTTGGATCTTAAGGAACAGGCACATCCACCATTTCAACAACTATGGTGAACATAGTCTAGTTAAAAAAACAAAAATAAACATGAACTCAAATTACCCCTGAACCATTGTGCAGCTTTACTATTGTTCCACATTTACAAGCCCATATACTCTTTCAATGGCCTCCCTTTTACAGACCACTTCACTTTGGCTTTAAATGTGGAACAACCTCATAAAGACATTTTACTCACAACTCTCTGTCGTCCTGTACGAGGAAACAGATTCGTCAGTGTGGAAGGAAACATCTTATTATGTAATGACGACAAAGAGGGCTGGCCAGGTCAGAGGTGGGATCGAATGCTGACCCCCCCCCCCCCACGTGAGCTGCAGAGTGTGCCGGTGACCACGGGGCTGTTGATGAACTTGTGGACTTGCGGCCAGTGCATTCGGTGACCTTTGGTGTCACTTGCCGGACAGCAGACGGATGCGTCTTTGACCCAATCAGCACTGATCAGTCGACCTGTGGAGGCAGTGGAAAAACCATACAAACAAAAACACATGAACACAAACTAATTTATCATTTATCTGAGGACATTTTAAGTGTTTAATGTCTTATTAGATCTACGAAGCATTCACAGCAGGTGTATCGACATTTGATCAGTGCTGTAACAGCTGTAATCTCAGATAATGACATACTAACAAATCCACGAAAAAGTGTGTTACTGTGTAACATATTCATGCACAAGCACGTCACGATTTAGAACGGTCAGTCAGATTCACAGAGTGGTGTTTTAAAAAAAATCCTTGTTATCACTTTCTTTACCTCTCCTGGAGCGTTTAGCTTCCCCCCATGGCCTTCACACAGACTGTTCAGTTGTCTGCAGAGAGTGGAGAAGCATTACAGATGACATTAGATTACATTAGAGGAGTTGGAGTTGTTGACAAATGCATTCATAAATATTTAAAATATTTTTTTATTCTATTTAGAATTACACCGTAAATTTATAAACCATTGCTTATCTCTAAATAAACTGCTTGTAAATGCTATGTAATTGGGGCTAAATCCAATTCCTACCAAGCACAATGACGACTATTTCCACGATCTTAACAGTAACCAGGCTTTCCTAAACTTACAGTGGTCAAATGTTTGTTTTTTTAAAGTTTTGTTTCGGGAGCAATAATACCACTGATTCAAAATGCTGGCAAAAATAATTAGTGTCCACGTGTGAGATTTGTGTTATCAAGGTCTGGTTGTTTCAGTACTTATGGAGCCCTTCCATGTCTTTAGGTTGGATGCATGAGACACAATCTCATCCTCAGTCAACCGTGTAAGCCAGACACCCAGTCGGTCGGCATCGCATCATGTCAGCGAGGACATTAGCTTAACATATATATACGCCAAGGAGACTTTATGATGTATCTAAGGTATGTATTATTGATTTTTATGAATTTCACTGATGCAAATCAAATATTTCAAATTCAAAGCAGTTTTTCACTGTTTTGTTTCAGTGTAAATGATGCAAAATATCACTTCACTGTATCTTTTTTTAAGTGTTTCTTCCAGAAGAAGCCGGTCTTCTTTTGTGCCACTGCATGATGGTCAGTCATGTCTTAAGCAGGACTGGGCAGACACTGGTGGGCAGACGTTACCTACCCCCAGCTGCACGCCCGCCCGCCCACACACACACACACACCGCAGGGCAGTCATTTTTCACCCAGCCCTATGGGCCTCTGACAGGTCTGGGAGAGGGTCTGTCTCCGTGTAAGGCAGACTGGCAGGACTGACACCTCCGTATAGCAACGTTAATTATGGGCATCTGCTCGGATGGCCCAGTCTGGGGGCCTTCCAGGGTCCTTGGCTGTTGCCATAGGGACCGTGGAGAACCGTTGGTGGTTTGGGGGGCAGACAGAGACCCCGTTATTCTCCTGAGAGGTGGCCAGACATGACCTCCCACGACTCACCCCTTTTGATTTGGGTGGGAAACAGCGAGCAGCCAGCCAGGAGAGAGACGGATCATTTCAAGTTCATTTTGTGGACCATGGACTCAGATCCTGTGAGACGGACAAAAATGGCAGCAAGCCAATACAGTTTTGATTTTGGCGAAAGAATACTGAGTCACCATGCTAGTGCTGGTCACTGTTTCATAAGTCCCACATAGGAATTCATAAAAAATACTTAATGGACTGACTTTTTGATTTGAGATTTTATGTCATTTTTATTCTTTTTTATTCTGTGGTTCAATATTAATCTAATATGGTTGCACACACACAAACACACACACACACACACACACACACACACACACACACACACACACACACACACACACACACACTCACACAGGCACTGAGTGACTGGACTCGCTTTATTCCCACTTTGCATATATTAGTCAGTGTCTGTGTTCTGAAATGCATTGTGGTGTTTTCCCACACCTCCCTATTTGATGTCTCTTTTGTCACTGTGAATAAAAGGAGACTGATGAATGGGAGGTGGTGCAGCTCCATCTGAGGGGGAGAGAGACCCACGAGAGGAGGCAGCTGCAGAGGAAGTGGGTGACCCCTGTTGGTCAACATGGGAACAGCAGCAAAGAGGCTGATCCTGAAGATAGCTGAGGTTCTGAGGTTTAGGTATCCTTTTACATAATGTTTATAATAACTGATTTTACTATATGTTAGCACGTGAATGCCTCTTTCAGATTAACTCGATGATAAAACATTATATTATTGTTTTGTTATGTTAGGAAGTTTAATCTATGACATCTCACCAAACAGTGAAGGCCGTATTTACATTTTTTTATTTAAGTAAAAGTTAAAATGTCACATTTTAGTAGTACTGAATTTAAAAGTAGAAGGCCTTCACCAAAAATGTCACTTAAGAAGTAAAAGTACTAAGTATTTTTAGCACTTTATGTACTCCAGGTATCATAATATTATCATCACTTCAGTCAGTGGAACAATTTTCTTTTTTTTTATTAGAATTGTTACTATTGTGAGATCATTATTATTACAGATGCATTGAGGTGTAAGTAGCATGTCATGCTGTGGTTGAAGGTGGACTTCTTTATACACTTAGTTTTAACTGTATAAAATCTGTGTAGTTGAGTAAAAAGTAGCCTATGGCATTTTACTCTGAAATATAGCAAATTCAATAAATGCACTTTTCAATATTACTTTCCCCCACTGAATAAAAATAGTAAAGTGGATACTGTATATAAGTTAAAATTTCAATATAAAACACAAAACAAACTATCGTTTTGTTCACTGCTATGTTTCATTCAATATATGAACTGACAACCATCATTACTCATGTCACATACTTTCACTAATTATATGTAGAAATTGATCCAGTGGCACTAAACAGAAGGGGGGGGGGGGGGGGGGGGGTGTTCCTTCCCTTTCCTTTGCTTTCTCTAGACTTTGTGATTTTTAATTTGTGGGCTACACGTGTCTTGAATATATTGAGTGTCGTGTCACTTTGACCCCCTCTGTCCTCCCCCTGTGAGGAGCTGCTCTGTTTCGTCATGCGCAATAGAAAAAGGTTTGAATGCTCGTGTGGGATATTGAGCGTCATGTGACAGCAAATATGTCCACTAGATGGCCCTAAAACATCACTGTCTGAGCTGTGGCGCCATCGTCCTGAACTTTTTCTCACCTTTTCTTATCCACCCATGTGAAGTTAAATTGAGTCTCATCTGAGAGATGAAAATAAATTGAAACACTTCTGCTTGGTCAAGAGTGGAAGGTCACAGGATAAGTTTCCACCATCACGAGCTGCCTGCATGGCTTTCATTCCAGAAACTTCTCAAGGTTTATTACACATATTTGATTCAGTCTGCCCGATGTCATCGCGAGGTCCCCCATGTCAGGGGTGTTACAAAAGTTTAAGAGGCCTCGCTCATCACTTTCTGTCCGGCTGTGTAATTTACTGGAATGCCGAGGACAAGGAGCAGCAACTCGGTGCCCTTCGAGAAAGATCCTCCAAACATTTATTAGCACAGAGCAGAAGTGACACCCAGAGCGAAGAAAGGGGGCTGTGGTTGTGAGAAAAACAGTTGCAGTTGCATTGCAGTTATGAGACCATTAGTGGCACAGCGCTGCGGAGTGAGGAGGCAGAGGGTAAAAGGAGACAACCTGGTATCGGTGCTCGGTGAATGTCAGAGTTCAGCTGCAGTTCAGCACAGTTCAGCTCTTCTGAGGCCGCAGAGGTTTCAATTAGATGGACTTTTCTTACCCAGGAGGTTAAAGACCAGGCTCGCACTGTGATCAATGGGACTGTTAGCCAACTGGCCAGGTGTGTGTGTGTGTTCGTTTTTGAAACCCCTACAAATCAATAAAATATGGGAAAGAATAAATGTGTATGTACTGTTCCTCTGTCTTTAAGGTGTCTGAGCATTCAGTCAAGGTCAAAACAGCAGTGTGAAGCATACATGGGCATATCTGCTCCTGAAGGATTTACAGGCCTGTCTGCATAATCCTCACACAATATGTATACAGACAGACAGACAGACAGACAGACACGCAGACAGAAATAAAGGCAGAGGCAAAACAAGCAAACAGCTAACCAGACAGGGACCAGACAGGGACTATCCAGTGAACATATCCTGTGAAGCAAAAGAGTCCAACATTTGCCTCAGGAGTTGGTGGAGACCAAAAGCAGTGACCATTGGGCTTAGGTTTGTGGAAAACGCAGCATCAAATGAATAATAATGTTCCTCTACTGTGCCGCTGGATGTGTAATTGAGCCTGTTTGCATTAATGAACTGAAATGGCTAAACGAAGTAGCAGGTTCAAGGATTCTCACAAATTTCCTGTGACATCAACCTGAATATGCAGCTAGAGCCTGTCCTGGATTGTGTAGCGCTTGCTCCAGGCTTGCAGGTGCCTGGGACGCAGAATGTCAGGGGCCGACGCAAGGATGCTACTGACATACAATTTCTTTGATCATGTTAAATCTTATTAAGAAAGCAGCGGTTTGGTTACAAAAATAAACATACTGCGCCCCAGAGCTGTCAGTTGACACCACGCGTGGGGTACGACGGTACCATTTGATAAACAACTGTGCATCACTCAGCCCAAGTTCAGGATGCAACACTGACTGATGACAAATGTTAAACTGGCTCAGCCGGAGGCCCTTTGCAGTTATTATTAGCTCAAATTATTTTAATGCTGAAAGGTCCAAGGCTTCAGGGGCACGAGGACGACAACAGAGAAAAGAGCAGGAGGAAAAAGTGTGTAATTATTTTTCATAAAAATGGAGTACTCATGCAGAAAAATGGTGACTGTCAGTGTTTTACTTTTACATATGATGTATTTATTACAGCTCCATGAATTTTGAATGTTGCATGTTACTGTTGTAGATGTTTAAAGTTAATCAAATTTGACAACATACAGAGCGTAATCACCATACTGGCGAGACTTGGCCCCGTGCTAACTGGCACTCTATAATAGTCGTGTGACTTCAAGATGCACAATATCTGTAATGGAGTTATGTTCTTTAAAAAGAATATGTTGGATTCACGCTGGGTTAATGTTCTGACAAGCCAACTGTTTTGTAATTAGGAAAAACAAACAGATGGGCATTTTCATTAGAGGCGTTTAATGAGAGAGAGAGTGTGTGTCTGTGCGTGTGTGTGTGCGCACAAACATACGCACACAGAGTTAATGTATGTTTTCAGAGTTAATTTACACATTTGTGTGAAAAATAAAATCTGCAAAACATTGTTTTTAAATCGAGGTGTCTTATTTATTTAACTAACTAAATACTGTGAAATTATCCAATTTATTTCAGCATTATTTCCCCAAGCTCATATGTCTGCTGGGCCTTACAGTTTAGTCTCTAGAACCACGCTGTTATGGCTTCTATTATAATTCCATCTGATTTGCTTTTCACTTCTGGGCTGAGGCCAACACCTGGTCACCTACACAATGAATTACATGCATTTCTGGGCACAGCATGCTGTGTTTGCAGTGAGAGGAAATAGCTACGGCCCATATTTCTCATTTCAGTGGGAAGCAGGAGAGAGAAAGCTGATAAGGGAGGGGGACAGGGCATTGTGAGCGGCTTCCCCTGTTATTAAATATTGTCCTTGAACATAGTGAAGCTGACGAAGAAAGAAAGTGGAGCGTGTTTTTGAGCAACTTGATTGCATAGGGCTGGGAAATTAAAAGAGTGGAAGACTTGCGTGATGAAACTGTGTTAAAACTAGAGTACGGTAGGTTAAGGTGTGAGTCTGCAGGTCTACTTGATCACTCAGTCAGATTCTCCTCAGTGTCAAGGAGGCAGAGTGAGGCAACAAGACTGAAATGCACCGTTATCAGGCCCACTGGGGCACGTTTTACTTGCAGCAATGAAGAAATCAAAGGCTCATCTAGTTGTTTTGTTCCTTCCATCCCTGTGTGGAGCTACGGCAGATTACAGCTGAGTTACAGGACAGAGGAGCACAGCGACGGTGTCTAGGGGAGAATTGAGAAGACTAAGTTAATGTCACGGCTCCTTTTCCTCCGTGTGTGTGTGTGTGTGGCCGTGGCCCTGGCCCTGGCCCTGGCTGGTCAGAGAAAATACACCTCCTCCGAGTTCCAAGGCAGATTGGTATAATGGAAACTATAATGCGTGAATCATTATACTGGTGTTGCAGATTACATCAACAGTCATTGCTTCATGACCATTAAGAAGTAGCATTAGAAAGTAAAAGAAAAGCAGCATCTCATATGGGTGCACGTTGTCTTACTAATCACCTTGTCTACATGTGCGATGCCAAGTCGTGTATTATGTAGCTGCTTTTAATAACTCCTTTTGCAAGTCAAAAATACATTTAACTGTATTTTCTTTCTATACTGCACATTTGATTTGTTTACGGACAAGTTCAAAGGAATACTTCTTCAGCCAGGAAGAAGTGCAGAAAGCTGAAGATGTCCAGGCAGAGTGCAGCAAGATGCAGGAGAGAGACTTTCAGCACAGAATCATGAGACAGGACATGTTCTGAATTGAATGTAGATGTGCAACATTTACTGTCATGAAAAGGCTACGTTTGAGTCCCACTCTCTCTTGTCGTTGATGTAAACAGCTGAATGGTGCATCGGGGCGGTGGGTTTGTGGGGGCTTCAGTAAAAGTCACCACACGCCACTGCTTGAGTCTAAATTTTAGAGGCATGAATTGCAAATCACTTCAGCTGAATTTGTTCAAATTCACTGACTATGTGGTTAGTTCACTTTTTTCCAAAGATAAGCTCTGTTCAAATGTATTTCGTACGGCAGCGAGTGTCCGCATCTGTTCACACTGCTGTGATGTGCGGGGCCGCCCACACGTATGCAGCTGTTATCACATGATGATCGTTTCTGTGTTTTCACTGCCTTTTAAAAAGCTTTCAACAAAGACTGAGCACATTGTCTATTATGGCTGAATTGAGAACAGTGCACTCAATCACCTGTTAGTGACACGCCCCTGCTGAAAGCTCCAGATTTGGTCATTGACAGTAAGTATATTCTGTTAAGTTATTAAGTTATTAAGAATTAAGATTCTGTGTTTGTTTTCTGTACTGCACGCTGTGTCTAAAATTCAGGATATCTACTGCTTCAATTTGAACTACTCTCTTTAAACATCTCTCACTTGAGAGTTCTCCAACTTTATGGAAATGCAATACCGAGTCACAATTCAGTGCCCCTTTTAAAAAGAGGTAAAGGAAACTATTGTTTATCACAACTTTGATTGCATTTTCGCAGCGCTGGCTTTCAGTCCTATCAGTTATTTTAACACTCACCAAAATACCGGCTGAGATCTGGAAATGGTGTAGCTGTGCTAAAATGGGTCCAATGGGCAGTTACATGATCAGAAAGGTTTACATTAGCCAAATGGACCCATAAACTGCCACTTTATTTGTAAGTAAATCTGAAAGTATGTATATCCATAATGTTTCTGGGGAAAAAAAGATGGTTTAGATTTGACTTTTTTTTAACAAATCTGGCAAAATGGGAGCTTTGTTAACTGCCCGACTGATTATTTGACCACTTTGTTGCGCCATTATGTTTTATCTTTGCTGTGTTGCAGCATTCTTAGATCCCTAATTGGTAAAACCAACAGTGTTATCATAACTGATAGACATCATAGCTGAGGCTACAAAAAGAAAGACCAAAGTCAGTGTAGCTTTTCTTTAAAGCAGAGTAAAGAATAATAGATTAGGGTAGTGTTTAAGAAAAGTAGCGTTATTACTGTAACATGGAGAGTTAGTTCCATTACAGTAGAAGAGCATAGAAAAGAGATGTTAAAGCAGAGTTAAGGCAGAGTAGACAGCACAGAGGATTGATTATGTTTTTCTCTTGGAATATCTTTTTAATGTCGTCTTTCTGGGGTGATGCTTGTGAACACAATAAACCTGCACTTGGTGTGTGTGTGTGTATGTGTGTGTGTGTGTGTGTGTGTGTGTGCCGCTCTCTCTCCACATGTGTATAAAGGGTAATGTAATGGCCGAAAAGCTTTGACAACAGAGCTTCCTGCTTTCAAAGCTGTGTGGTTTTTATTTGCTGTTGTGAAGCAAACGACTGCCACAGACACTGAATGAAGGCAGGAGGTGGAGATCGACGCGGGCCGAGTGTGACCTAGACCACAGATGCTGCACAGCAGAGCTCATTAGAGACGCACACACACACACACACACACACACACACACACACACACACACACACACACACACACACACACACACACACACACACACACACACACACACACACACACACACACACACACACACAAACAGGGCATCATTTTAATCATACCTACACTAACCAACCATGCATGAGAATGTACACAGTTACACATAGAAGAGTAGAAACATCATCTAAACACACACACACACACACACACACACACACACACACACACACACACACACACACACACACACACACACACACACACACACACACACACACACACCACAGCTGCTCCTCCACACATGACCTGAATTTTAACTGCCAAGGTAGATCAGTGCTAAATTGAGCATGTAAAAGTTTTTTTTGTTTTTTTCCTAAGCGTGAGTGTGCATATATGTGTGTCCGTGTGTGGGTGTGTTTCTGGGTGGTTGGGGTTGTTAAAGCTGTCATAACAGTCTGAATTAAAAGCGCTCACAGCTGAACTGTAAGACAAGCACAAATGTGAACTGAACATTAGACTCCAAAGATCGAAAAAACTAAAGACAAGCTTGTTCAAAAATAGTCTCATTCTGACCTGAAAGCCTGGAGCTCAAACATTTGTAAGGTCATTTTTGATTTGGGAGTTTGTAGCATTCATTTCTCTCTCTTCCCCCAAAACCCTCTGTTCCCTGGTTTGTTAATAGTCCCCCCTACTGCTGTTGTTGTTCTTGTGATCTTTTGTTTATTCACACATTTTCATGTCATTTTAGTCTGCCAGAACCTCCTTTCTCGTTTAATTTGAAATGACTAATATTTCCCCTCCCTACATTAATATCAAGATAAATTTACTCTTTAAATCTCAGCAACATGCCCCATCTTGTTTGATTAATTCTGTAAAAACAAACAAACAAACATGTCTTTTGTTTTGTTGCTTTGAGCCGCATCTCACAATATTCATCAGCAGATGGAGTTTGCTTGGTTGTCATGGAGATGCCTCAGTTGACATCAGTCCCTGTGTGAATCTCTGAAATCCTCTGGGGATTTGAATTCTTCACATTAAGAAGGAATAATGTTCCTTTACAGGGCTGAGAAAAGTAAAGCAAAGCAAAATAAACCATGTGCTGTTTGAACCCTTTGGATTATCATGATAAGGTAATATTTTTGGTTTACATGTGTGCAAAGATTATAACCTTTTTTGACCAAAGAGAGAACGTGGCATTGGATATTACTGTAACAGCCACCTTGATCTCATAATGACAGCTAATCCATTTTCATGACAACTTGAGCAAACTGTTCAGATCAAGACTGTGAGATGCTGTTGCAAATCAAGAGACTGATTGAAGGGAAGGACGGAACATTACAGGAAATAAATCAGTCTGACGGAGTCCAGACCCTGGTGGTGGTGGCGGAACAAGCACCGCTGAGGATCTGTATGGACGGGATGTGGAGCAGGATCCCTGGTGAGCTCATGGACAGCTGACAGTGAATGGGGAGATGGTGGAGGCGAATCACAACAGTTGATCAACAGCTGACAGCAGCAGACAAAAGGAACAGTAACAAGATGATTGGCTCACAGAGGCCTGAATCAGAGTGACGTGGAAGTTGTGAAGTTAATTGACTGACAGCGGTTGATTGTGTTAGCATGCCAAAATTAGTACTTAATGCAAAATGCAGACAAGACTGATTGGAATGTCATTAGTTTCGCACGGATTTAGTCATAAAATAACAAGCTGGAGAAACTGTTATTACAGCTCATCATGAGTGGGACACGAACGTCAACCTTCATCACAAGCCAGCCAATGGTTATGGAGTCATTTTACTCTAAACTGCAAATGTCAGCCTTGTGGTGGTGTGAAGTCGGGGAATCATCAAAGTCGTTACACCCTTCGGGCACATTGAATATTGGTACTAATCTTCATGGCAATGCATTCAGTAATGCCTGAGCAAGTTCAGTTACGACCAAAGTGGGAGATCGACCGAGCGAGAGACAGACAGGCCGACTCTGCCATTTCAGACGAGGCAAAAGGAAAATTAGGCCAAAGCAAGCCTAGACCACCAGGCCTGTGGTTAGACACACTCCATGGAAGTATTCCATGTAGTTAACATCACGGCCCACCGCGTCTCCCCGACTTCCTCCATGACTGCTGCCGCCCAGATGGCCTTTTGGCTTAGAAGCACTTAAACACAGCGTGGTGGCTAAACCAAGTCTGCGCAACCGCTTCATCAGCACAGAGACAGGAGTTTACAATGTCCAGTTCAGTTTAGACTTCTCTCCACTGGGAGATATCCTGTTTCCCTTCTTTTTATGTGGCTCGGTTACTAGCTCGTTTGATCTCTCCCCATTAACAGCAACACCATAAAAACCAAACCCCTGAAGAATGAGTCTACCCAGGAAATAGTAAGCAAACGCGGGAGCCCCAACACACCGCACATCTCAACAAGCGTGGAGAAATCACGACGCTTCTGAAAACCTCATTATGCTCACCGCTTCCTGCCGAGGGCAGTGTGCGTTACCCGGCACTGTTATTTTGCTTCCGTTAAGATGCTATAATAGCTTTCCAGAAGTCATTTTCGTGTCATCATCCTCATCCGGCCTCCCCTGTGTATTGTGTGTTCTCCATTGTGCTGGGATGGCTGCACCCTTGTTGGAGGGTGATTGGCATTCTTTGTCTGTTTGGCGAGGTGCCTGACATTTCTAAAAGTCACAGCTCACATTATGTGTGTGCATGTGTGTGAGTGCGTGTGTGTGTGTGTGTGTGTGTGTGTGTGTGTGTGTGTGTGCGTACAAGCACTTGTGACTATGTGCAGTGCATGTGCAGTATGTATGGTTTGTAAAGCTTCAATCCAAGCTCAGATATCCACTTTCACTTCCTGCTGTAAAATGTGCATCAATATTCATATTTTACAATATTTTGTCAATACAGCATCTACAGTGCTGCAGCTGTGCAGCTGTAGAGCAAATCAAACAAGGCAAAAGACCAAACATCTTTCTCCTGCGACATCGGTTTTAGTGTGCTGATGATCTCTGGGTGTTCTCACATGTTCAAATGAGCTCCCCGGAGCGCTTCCCCGAGGCCTTTGCAGTAAAACTCTCGGAGTTGCGTTTAGTGCTCCTGCAACTCTTCCCACTCCTCCTCCTGTCTCGTTCTGAGGGAATCGGAGATGCAAAAAGAGCCGGATGAATCTCCCACTTCTCTGCGTGTGTCTGCCTGCGTCAACAAACTTCTGTCTGTAAATGTGCCTGCTTTTAAAATAATGTGTTTGTGTGTGTGTGTGTGTGTGTGTGTTTGTGTGTTTGTGGTTGAGAGAGAGAGAGAGAGAGAGAGAGAGAGAGAGACACTGACTGCAATGTGAATATATATTCTTCTTCATCTCACACATGTATTACAAAACATGCGATTGTGTTTGTATGCCAACAAAACTGAGCCAAGGACTAACGTTTGCAACAGGATTAGAGACCAACCCGAATGCAACTGCGGCATTTATAAACAAAATACGATTAAATATGACTAAAATACAATATGTTCTCTGAGATATCAGACAGTTTGTGTACTCTAAATGTTTCCATTTAAAATGGGGAACGTGTTACTGTGAAACAAAGGCAAATGTGTGAAAAACAACAAGGTGGCGTAGGGAGGTATTTAGGTTGCTGAATGAACAAACATTTGCCTAGAAGATGTTTAGCTGGCTCAGGCCCTGTTGTCGCGTGTAGTGTGCCTCGTCTAGTCACTCAGTTCTGCAGATTTATTTGCTGACAAAATCCAAAAGATTTTTCTGTCAGCCAGACACGCACTTATCTCGTGTTTGCACTAACATCATTGTCGACGCGCTGCTGATTCTGGGCTACAACAGAAAATCCAACATTATCCATGAATCTCTGTAATATTTATGTCAGAAGACCACAAACTGTAAGTCTACACTGTTCATTAACCGTAATGGACTGAATCAATACCAGTTATTGGAAACGGGCACCTTTGTGGACTGGAAACTGTTCGGTGGCACTGACTGCTGATAGACGATCTGGCCTCGGCCTCATTTCCAGAGGATCACTTTCCAGATGAATTTCAACAAGTATCTCTCTCCCAGCCGTCGACCTTGTTTGTCCCCCAGTCAACTCTAAATCCCTCCGTGTTAGAAGTAGAAACACAATGACGTATAAAAAGTGTGTCATATATATTCAGACGTCTCCACGTCCTCTGAGGCGTCTCCATTTTCTGAGTTAATGAAAGAAACTCTTCATGATAGTTTAAACCACTGGTGAGGGTCTCAGCACAGGTTCTGTGCCTTCAGGAGGCTCAAAACTTGGCAGGCTTTGGGTAAAAGCACCACTTAGGCCTATTAATGTTTAATCTCTTAAGATCCACTTTTAACCTTATTTTCCCCAAGTTGCTCTAACTGCTAAACCGGGCACATGGAGAAGGACCTCGAATACATCCACTGTACCTCCAACTTATCCATCACCAATCAGCAGACCAAATTTGTTATGTTTACAGCATGTGTCATTTACCAAAAGATGCAGCCTTAAACGGAAACAGACAACTTTGGGCTTAAACTTGTCATTATGATGTTAAAACTCATTGCACAGTGTAATGGCGATTAAAAATACGACACCATCCGCGATTACAGTGGTGTCCTATAAGCTTAGATTTCACCATGCTATTCTTTTGGTACAATGGAACTGCGTCACCAATTGCGTTACCAAAACAAGGAAGAGAATAGCGTTCTCCCGGTATCCATCCAGTGCTGGAAATGACAGATGGTGGAATAGCTTCATTGATAAAAAACAACTCGACCTCGGTTGAGAAAAAGAATCCCGTTGACGGAGAAACAAAAACAGGTGAAGAAGGAGAGGGATTAAAAAAAAGAAATAAAACAAGAGTGAACCTCGGACGGGCGTTCACTCCGTGGAAAGAGCTCCGGGACTTTAGAGGCTCCAAAAACAACATGTAGTTCGTCTTCTTTCAAGATCAGTAAGCGACACAATCAGCCTACGTATTAATATTACCGGACATTTAAACTTGAGGTTATTTGTTTAAATTTGGACAGTAGTCTGGCTGCTGGCATTGAGTTAGACATGATGCTAACACTGCTATTTAACACTACTACTACAGTGTACCCCTCTTTCTTCTCCTCTGTTATCTCCAAAGTGATGTTGACAACTTTCTCAGGAGCTCTGAGGAAAAGTACCAGCATCCTTTGCAGTGTATCGCTACTGCAGCATCTCTAAAACAGTGGCCAAACAATAATACCACCTGGAACCACTGGGGACACAAAAGATGTCTGTTGCCTCTTTAAGTAAGTTTAAGGTCTGAAAATCATTGTATTCCGTTGCCTGGTAGTATTGTGTACTTAACTCTTCAGTGAAGCTGCATAGTGTTTGAGTGAGTTATTCAAACCCAGCAACGCTGGAACAAAGTTTGGCTGTAGAGCAGGGGTTTTAATAAAAGACCCAGAGGAAGGTCGGTTGGGGTTAAAGTGAGGCTAAAATCAAGGGGTTGCACAAAGCAAAAGAAACCTAAGCATCCTCACTCGCCTGTCTACCAAGAGGAGTGACCTCTTCGATTTGAAGATGCATCTAAAGTTTGAGAGAAACGTTTGACCTTTATTGTCTCGAAACACCAGTTCAATAAAACACCTAAACTCACCGAAGAGACCTCAGACCTGATTCAATGAATTCAACCAGAGGCTCTTTCCTTGAATGAGGATTTCAGTTTAGAGTCATGATTGTCATGATTAGTGGATCGATTAAGATTCCGACACCAGCTCCTGCCTCCACTACAAAGGGAAGATGCATAATTCAAAACCATCTTGAGCACGGAGCAACAGCCTGCAGACCCACAATATGATGAATAGCAAAGAGGGAGTCTGTTGCTCTTCTTCACTTTATCGTTGAGGGAAATCAGTGTAGATGCACCTGTGGTCGGACGGCTTCGGTCAGATCTGCCACCGGCAGCATGCACCCTCTTCGTCCCCCCCTGTCTTCATGATGTGTTCACGAAGCCCGGTCCTTTCCCGTTGTCTGTTGACCCTGCGGCGGTGATGACACGCTGGCTGTCGCCAGGTTGAGGGATGCAGCTGAGGCAGCAGTCAGGTCTGCTCCAATGATGCTCCTGCACAGATTAATCAGAGAGATACGGTGTGGTTCTTTGTTTTGTCTGGGAGAACTGAACAAGTTGTCATGATTCGTATAGGTGTGTGTGTGTGTGTGTGACTGTGTGGAGACAGTGGATGTGACAGGGGGGGGGGGGGGGGGGGGGTACGAGGGGCTTTAGCTGATGGTCAGACTGTAAGCTCATGTATTATCTAATTTTATTCACAGACACCGGATCAACCTTTGAGGTTTATGCAGGAATCGGATTACGGTCATATGAAGTACACCCCCCAACCCCTCTCTCTCTCCCTCTCTCCCTCTCTCCCTTTCACCCCAACCCTCCCCCTCCCACTCACCCCACCGCCCCCGTCTCCCCCTCTTTGAATCGGGGGCGCTGGAAACGTCTGCCTGTCACCGCTTGCCTCTTTGTTCAAAACTGATCTTGCTTCTCTCCCTCGGCGTAGCTGCTGGCGCGGAGGGAGCACCTCGCTGTGCGTGCATGTGTGCGTGAGCATCAATATCGACATCGGTGTGTGAGGACGAACGGCGCAGAGGCTGCCGCTGCTGCTGCTGCTGCTCAGTGAGGAGAGAGGTTCACGCAGAGGAAGGAGTGGAAACTCCAAGACGCGGAGCGCTTGTGCGCACACACACACACACACACGCGCGCGCGCACACACAAACACACAAACACACACACACACACACACACACTGAGCCCGGTCCCGGTCGCCTTCTCCCTCCGCAAAGTGCCGTTTCACCCCCTGCTCCGTCGTGCGCCGGCTCTGCATCCTCCGGGCGCTTTGGAGAGCACCTGCACCGGGGCGCAAGGCTTCCGCTCACATTCCGGAGGACTGCACCATCGGGACGCACCTCGCGCTGTGGGATAAGGTGAGTGGAAGCGACGGAATCCTTTGCTTGGCGAAATCCACCGTTTGGTCAGCGTGTCATATCCGCCAGCCACCGGCTGGAAGC
Organism: Scophthalmus maximus; assembly: GCF_022379125.1. Classification (NCBI taxonomy): domain Eukaryota; kingdom Metazoa; phylum Chordata; class Actinopteri; order Pleuronectiformes; family Scophthalmidae; genus Scophthalmus; species Scophthalmus maximus. The sequence continues at coordinate 15,397,230 of NC_061519.1, forward strand.
TCCTGAGACCGCTGCAAGACGATTTCAAGTGTTTCAGTGTCTTGGTCACAGAAACGCACTTTTGGCTCAGCGTGACGCAAAAACAAGGGCAAGTCGATCTAGATGCATGTCGGGGGGATTTTAACACAATCCACACGATATCCATGTGCATGAATTGAGTGTAAGTACTAAGTATTTGCTGTGGACCAGTCGGTGCGTTCCTCCCCGCACGGTCGCAGCCTCAGCCTCGCACAAATCGCACCCATTTGGTATATCCTCAATTATTTAAGGTCAGAGCTTTTAATATTGGTCTATATTTACGACCAGTGCGGGGACATGCATAAATCATCCACTCACCAAGTAACCTTGTCTGTGTGTCCTTTACATCTTGTCTTCACGTCAATAAGAACTTTGGGCTTTGGCACGGACACTTCTCCCATTACAGATGCAAATAAGTGAGAGAAATTAAAGGGCAGGAGGGCGCCTTCTATTGAGTGATGCAATTGTGGAAGCAGATCTGAATACTTGAACAGGTGTTTGTGAAATCCATTATGTAAATCAGAGTCTATTGGTGAGCAAACAACATGCTTTGAATATCTGCCAAGATCAGATTTTATACTGAGCCTGCAGCTCCAGAGGCGTCACCTGGGCACGACATTAAAGATGTTGTGATGCATAGAAGCTGGATTATCACTGATCACTGTGTCCGCTGGCTGCTTCAGAGACTATTCCATCTTTCCATTACAGCCCGTCGTTACTGTGTGCCTCGCACAACTAACTTTGCTTTGGTCCCGGTGATATATGATGAGGAATGACTCCAAAAATAGGCAAATGATGGTATAATGAGTGATTGCCATGGTGCCAAGCAGAGGAACAGATCTTTGAGAGTCTCATATTGACGACCGCCTGCTCTGTAAACAAACACTGGCACGCGCACACACACAGTGGAGGAGGAGAACAGTTTGGGTCACCTTGACAAATGAGCTGTATTGTCTGAGAATATGAGAGTCCCTGCAGCCCAATAAAGCCTGTTCTGTTTCTATTCACCGCCCCAGTGTCGACGAGTTCAAGTCTTTTCTTTCCTGGCCTTGTTAGAGCACCCACCACCAGCTGTGTGTGTGTGTGTGTGTCTGCTATAAAGCAGGACAAGGTTAACGTGGCAACGGCAGGCTCGAGTTGGGGAAAGGGGAAATACGTGTCAGATAACGGAGAAGTCGTGTGCGTGTGGGATGAGGAGCGAGGACAACGTTGAGGAATGAGGCTAAGAGACCAAGCTGAAAGTTTACAGCATGCATTTTTCATTCGGCTCAGAATGCCTGTGTGTGTGTGTGTGTGTGTGTGTGCGTGTGTGCGTGTGTGTCGTTTGGAAGGGCATGTGGGCATCCATGTGTCCCGGCACGCATACAGTATAGTTGTGTGTATGCTTGTTTATTCATCTGTGTAAGTAGATGACTGCACTTTTCCAAGCAGAGGAACCAGGGAGCGAGTTGTGGGGAACAAAGGGGTCTGATTCTAAAATAGAGTACGAGCTCGGTTCAGCTACCTCGCTGTCTGTAGCTGCACACTTTGCACTCAATCAGCCTTGGTATTGTTTATCACGTCTGGCTGTGAGCCGCGTGCAATTCGAGGAGTCATTTTGCATCAGTGGAAAATGGGAAAGGAGTCATGTGAGGCCCTTCCAAATAGATAGAATTTCTGTAGAAGAGGAAATATTGGTCGAATAATCATTTAGTCAATCGACAGAAAAACACTTGGCAGCAACCTAAAGAAATCGTTCAAGCAAAACTGCTAAACATTCCCTTGTTCCAGTCTAAATTGTGAGGATTTGTCGTTTAACTTTGTCGGTTACAATAGTGAAAGGAGAAAATAATCTGCAGATTCATCTACAAGGAAGATTAAAGCAGAAATAACTAGCCGATGAATCGCAAAAGAAAAATTGCAGAAATGCTAAACATTTCCTTGTTCCAGCCTGGATGAGGTTTTTCGGAATTTTACGAACCAAACCAATAAAAGGAGAAAATAATCTACATACTTATCAATAAGGAAGATTCGAGCACAAAACAATTAACTGATTAATTAATTTACAGCAAATTAAGTAACTAAGTAGTAAATTCATTAGCAACTCTTTGAGTATAAAATTAACGATTTACATCAAATGTGTGCTGTCAGCCCTCATATTTTAAGATTTGCTGTTTATTTCTGTTTCATCATTGCCAGTTGAAGATCTCTGTAATTTGGACTGTTGGTCGAACAAAGTAAAAAAACAAACATTTGTAGATTAATCAATCATGAAAATAACCATTAGGGGCGGCATTATAATATAACAGCCGTTTTTCAGAATGAAATGCATCAGAGAGGACAGTTTAGCCCTGCTTACTGGTATGAATGCATCTCGAGAGCCTTGCTAAATGTGTATTCTCGGCCAGGGTTTGATATTGGCCTCCATGGTATAAAAGTGCCCATTCTAATATGACACTTAGGGGATTATGGAGTGAATTCCCCCCATATGCAGTGCTAATAGCGAACAGAATGGAACTATATAAATGTAAATCAGTACCAGCACTCGATTATAGAGGCCCAGGTACTGTATGATCAAAATGGGCTTCACTTCTGAGGGAGCCACGGGCTTGTAGCTTTGTGGTGAAGTTGCCCTGAAAATGTGTTGATTTAGTTTGGATCAGAGTCTTTTGTTGCACAACACGGTAAATACATTAATTTACAGTCCTTCTTCTATTTTGTTCTAACTTGAATTCATAAACAGCAGATCCAACTGGGCACTAGACTAAACTAAAGTGCAGATTTTATGATCTCTTTGAACTCATCTGTTGTCACCTGTTTACAGCCAGAAGGGGGATAGCCTTTAGACTAACAATGGCTTCACAGAGAAAGGAGCAAAAACAGCCCATGTTTTCAGCACTGGACAGCTCTCAAATCTCCGAGCCACCGACATTTGTCAAATGGGAAAGGAGCAGTGAACAGTTTGTGTGTTGAGTTGCCTGGTTTGGATGTAATGTCGCTCTCCAACTGTCTCCCTGGAATATTGAAACCCTTTTTGTAAAGCGGGCACCCGGCCACCAAACACCCCAAAAGGGATTGGACAAACCAATCCATCAATCACCTTCGGTTTTCAGCATGGGCGGGACTAAAGCAGCCCACCGGGCCAATCGTCACAAGCGTAGATGAGACCACAGCTGAACAGCTCTCCCACACAAAGAGAGAAAGGTCCCTCTCTTTGTCTTTGGCCGGGGGGCTTTCCCCTAAGTGCTGACTGGTGGACGACAAATGTTTGGCTTTACAGCTGGATGAGAAGAAGCTCTTTGAGGCAGCACACAAGTTTTTATCCGCCTCTGCAATGTAGTGAAGATTGGAATGATTAGTCACTTTCAAAGAGATTGTTAACATTTACTGCTGTTGTGTTACATTTGAAATCTTGTCACACACTGTCTGAAATATCTAATGTCAGCGATTGTTTCCTGTTTATGTTAACCGCTGATGTGAGAATGTGGAGACTTTGGCGCTAGTGAGTTACACTTGAAGGACAGGGCTCTCTCATTTTTTCTGTCCTTACTAAGTCGATAGCCCACAGACTCAGCGCATCATTAAAGAAGAGAAATTCTTGGAGGACGTCCCAACGGCGTGTCCATATTTGTGTCTATTATTAAATGCTGTGGGTGAAAATATGGCCTCACTGTGGCCTTTATGGCAGCTCTGATGGTCCAAGACAAACTGCTAGAGTGTGTGTGTGTGTGTGTGTGTATAGCTGTGGAATTGATATACTCAGACGAATGCTGCGTCTCACACACCTGATCCTTTATTGGCTTTGTTACCAAGAGCCATCCCTCCAAACCTTCACCTTTGACCTCTGGTTTCATTTAGACACAGCTGGTGTAGTGGTCACTAAGGCAGCACACTGACAGCCCCTAGGTACATCCATTTGACCCCTGATCCTAAAATCATTATCCCCCTCAATATTGCTTTTTAACTTAAACAAACATTTTACTAACAATACATTTGGAGAGTTTCAATGGAATTGGTTCTTTAAAGCTGCTGTGATCAATACTACTACTCATAGTAACAATGCGAATAGTGTCGAAACAGAGAATCATCATCCAACTCAACATTTTCCCCACCATGGCTCTACACAACCGTTGTTTTCTTTCCAAAAAATTATAAACTTAAAAAGGCGCAATATGCGTGTCCAGCACCAGACAGCCACAGTATTAACAGCGTAAGAGACAGATATTTCTGTCAGGTTGGATGTGTAAATTAGCCAGTGTTTGCCAATATTCTTTCCCATATTTAACTTAAAGGTGTTTGATATGTTGTTGTGTTTACAGCTGCTTCACGTGGACACAAAATTAGTAATTAAAGGAGGTTCAAAGGGGATTTGTGACAGTTTGTACTTTCAGATACATTCTTGTGGAAAGTCCTTTTTTTGCCTGAGATGTGACGACTATTGTATGGAAGACTACAGTATATCTGCAAGTCTAAGGAAAATAAATGCATTCAATTGTTTTTTTCTGGGAAGTCTTTCTTTAAGTAAAATAAGAACATTTCTCCTTATGATCACTGGTAACAAACCAATTGATTCCCTTTTGGTTAGATCCTTTTCGATGCGTTACAGAAATAAGAGATGATGATTCCACCGAGGCCGTTCTATTTCCTCTAAGAGCTATGTTACAACACTCTGTTCTCATTCATTTGAGTGCACACTTGCTCCCTCATATGTTATTCAAATGTATTTTAATTGATTTTGTTTGTGTCCAACTCGCAGTTGGCCAACATACACTTACATACACAACGAGAATACACACATGGCAGTGCCAGAAAGAGACCAAGGGTGAAGAGGGGGAAAGAGAAAATTAGCATATCTGAGATCATGTGCTGCAGGTCTGTTGAGTGCAGATCCTCAGCAGCTTAATATGCCTGGGGGGATATAAGACCTGTCAATCTCTAAGGTATGAACAAATCATTGGTGAGAGATGTATTAAACATCAATGTATTTCCTCTCGTGTACCTGCGTACACTCCTGAATTATTAATGAAACGAACAAGAAAGTTGTAACAGCCAACTACAGTACCTACAACAGACTTACAGTTTCTACAAACCCAAGTAATGACTCAGGGAGATACCCCTCATTACTATATACTTCAGACTGATCTAAACTTCCTCCTCTTTGTGTTTTACTGAGCACACATCGAGCCAAATTTTAACTTGGCCTCTAAACGTGTTGTCGAGCCCCCGTCTCCATGCTCAGTGAGATCAATGGTTTCAGTGTGAGAGGATGGGGTGTGTAATCTTGAATCGGAGGGACCAGCAGCTTTCCAGAGTCCTCTCCCCATCCGAAGCCCAGGCCAGAACTGCATGAGTCATTAGTTGCTTGTGATTAGTCACCACACAGGCACACTGAGACAAAGGCTATCTGTGTCTTTGTGTGCAGAAGTGAATAAATGATGCAGCTCAGTTCTCTCTCCCTCAGCAGTGTGCCTCTTTTCTGTTTGTAATTTCTTGAGCAATTAGTGTTAATGCACTCCGGTGTTAATGTCCCTTTTATGGCACCGAATCTCGACTGAAACATACTACCACTGTATACCCCCCCCCCCCCGTCTTTACAATTCTTTAAAGGGCCCATATTATGCCCCCTTTTACACAAGTCACATTGGTTTTCAGGTGTGTGAACTACATGTCTTTGCCATTCCATGTCAAAACACCTCAAGGATCAAGCCACACAGCACCCTCCTCTTTCTGTATAAACAGCCCTGTGAGACTACGGTCGATTCCAGCGCTTTCCTGCTCACTCCTCGCCCCCCTCCCTTCGCGTTCCGCCTTGCTCCGCCTCGCTCCGCCTTGCTCCTCCCCGGGTCTGCTGCGCAACTACAGCGCTGCGCTGCCATGACAACAATCGCACGTAACAAGGCACAAACAGGACGTAGAGACCCGGGAGGTACAGCGAACACGTTCCCCATAATTACACACAGAGCACAAGGGGCTGGGCGATAGAACGTTAACGACATCCCGGCCGGTAGCTCCGCCGATAGCCGCTCGTCGTCGTTCGCTTGCGGGGAGAAAATGATGGCGTAGACGCGATCTCTTTTTCCGCACTACAAGGGGGAGGTGCTGCTCAGGTTTGGGGCGTGGTCGCCGCAGTAGCAGGAGTCAACTTACGTCACTTGACGCCCGGGCTGTGAATGGCTCGTTTACAGACCGTCTGCACGGCCAACCCAAACCACGAATCAACGACACATTGTCTTCTTTTCATTCTCCGTGGGCTGGCAGACACCCCAGATAACCAAATATACGTGGAGACAGGCTGAAAAGGTGCCCGGAGCATAATATGGGCCCTTTAATGAAAATTGCTTCTGTGTAAGCTGAAATTCAAATTTCAGACAAACCCATTGGGGATGGACTCGCTACAGCATGTTTTTTTTCACACATGGCAAATTAAGAAGAGCTGTAAAGGCTCAAGCGCTGCCTTCCTGAAGATATTCATCTTAGAGGTGTCTGAGTGTCACAGCAGTGATAAAATGACCTTCCTCTCATTCCCCTTCCTCTCCCTGCTCAACACTTCGTCTGTCACTCATCTGGAGTTGTTATTCTGCTGTTCACTACGTCACTCTCGGGACGTAATAGGTGAGACATGATTATTTTTTTATAAAGGGTATGAGAGGAATCACCTTCCCCTGTCAGGCTCCAGCAAACTGACAGTTTGACTTTTTTCTGTGAAACGGATTTTTGCTCCGTCCTGAAGTCTAATAATATAGATTTATCCAAAGTCCTCAAGCCTCTACTTTTAAACTACCTCATATTCCAAGACATTAAATCTGCTGCTCCCTGTTATCATGTCATTGCCCTCAAACTGTTTTGGAACTTAAAAGATAAAAAAGTATAACCAGACATTTATTTTCCCAATTTTCTGTCAAATACCAAGCAGAAAAAGGGAAAACATATGATGTGCGAGAAAATTGTTGCACAAATGTATTTCCACAGCCAAAATCACAAAAGCAAAACTGTAAGGTTCAATGGTGTGTTCATCTGCTCTAACATAAACTGGAAAGGTTAAACACTGCAGCAGAGTTTGGTAGAAGTAAGTGGAGTATTACTTCTAAATATCAAAGACTATTTAATTATCTAACTGCATTATTAGTGGGGTTGCAGCTTATGTTACGAAAAAAAGCCTTGCTCAGGACTGACACATCCACAGAGTTTGGGCTCTGGTCTGTTCTGTGTTTGGTTTGGGAAGGTTTACACACCAGACACTCAGTCACAGCTCCACATTTACCAAAACTCTGTGTCCTCATTCTCCAATCTTTCCCAGTTTAGATAAACATACTATTTGAAAATGTGAATGACGAAACAAATCTGTCTTTTTGCACAAACGGCTATTTCTAGTGTATCATGTACTATTGCCATTGGATGTATACTTGGGTGCTAAAAAGTCTGGAGACAGAATTTCACTTTAAGATTAGCTGGCTAGCTACAAAGCTAGTGTGATGCTGTACCCGCAGCCACCCAGTTGAATTAAAAAAAATGTCAAAGGTCACTCAGTCTCCCCACACAAAATTCAGATTCAAGACCAGTTTAAAGTTCCACACACTCTCACATCATTATCGCAGGTTTTGGAAGTTACTTTGCAGTCGCCTTAAATTAACAAACACAACCAGTCAATTTTCCGTTAGTATTTTGTTAATCCAGTAATTGGACCATCATATTCTAAATGAGGCACACACATTTGGTTGACACTGTTTTGTCAGTTTGTTGTAGTAATTCGATTTTCTTTGTCTTTGATTTACCGTGTGTCTGCTGCATCAGTCCTCTTTCCTGGTTTGGGCAAAAGATGTGACTCAGGGTGGAATCGACTTAAATGCAGGGGCCCAGTAATTGGACCAGACCAAGAGCTGTGTTAGCATGGGGGGGATGGGGTGTCTTTGTGTAGAGTTTTAGCTGTTGCCTATGTTATTTCCCCCTATTGTTTCAAAATGGTCTGATCAGCCAGTATATATGTCTCCCCCGGTTTCATTTGTGAGTGGTTTGATTTGGTTCTTGGTTTGGGTAGATAACTCTGGTTCACACTCCATCATACTGTAGTAGGTGGTGCTAATGAACCATAACGCTGTCATGTTTTGATAATGATTGCTGATTGTTACATTCTTTTCCTTGCTACTTTACACATTTGGTTGCAATCAGCAAAACTGAATCTAATATTTAACAGAGAGGCCAAGCACTAGTGTTTGTATTGTGTTGTCTTTTCATTTGTGTTTTAATATGTTGTGTTTATGTTTTCTGTACATGAACACAGAAGGTGAGATTCTGTGACTTGCCTTCTGCATTGGTGGCTTGATGTGGGACTCTATGGTAGCTGTACTATTATAGTGTTATACTGTACAGTATGTGTGCTTATGTCATCAATCAACATGGGACCCAACGTGGCCTGATTAAGTAAACCTACACACGCATACGCACACGTGCACACACACTGTCAGCAAAAATAACTAATAAAACACTTTCCATGATTTTTCTAAAAGCAATTTTTCCGACCAAGTGCAGAACAAAAGGCCATTTGGGTCGAGAGGCCAATACACTACTTGCATGCGTCACGATGATCATGAGGCTTCAACAGATTGACAGCTTAGTGCTGAAACATAATGTCTGCCTCGTCTGTTGCCAGCCTCATCTGTCAGCTCTCTTTGGATCCCTGTCACTCTGCTCACTGGCTCTTACAATGAGCCAGGAATGCATCTTTTCAGGCAACATCGTGAAAATGTGTCAGATGGACAACCACATTGATGTCCACTGAAGCATTTTAGAGACTTCTGGCTCCTTTTCTCCTCAAGACACAACTGTGCCTTTGAAAGTGAGGAGGGGCGATTTAGAGGGAGGCGTTGACAACATCTGATGTCTCGTCCCTAACAAAAGGTGGTAGTGGTTAGTATGCAGCTGGTGTGACTGGATGGCTGGTGCAGTGGTATGTTGTAAAATCCCCCGGGGTAAAACTTTGAATGGCGGCTGTCTATAGAAACACTGTTTGCATGTTGTATTGCATCCATAGAGATGTCCATAGGCTGAACTCTGAATTCTGTTGCTGTGCATAGTGGCAGGGGCCCCTGCCAGTCCCGGGCACTCGTATATAACACCCTCCAATGCTCTCTGCTTGCAAGACTGGGCAAACTCCTCAGTGTCATGACCCACTCCAAACCTTTAGAAATCCCTTGTCACCCACCCAGCTAGCTCCACCAATGGTTCAGGCCTTCAATATGTAAAGAGTCCAACAGCTCGACCCCAATCTGTCACAGCCCATCATGAGGTCCTAGCCCACCTTTATGGTCAGATGCCTCAAAGTGTGTGGCACAGCGGGGTTTCATCCTCACCAGAATCCCCCCCCCCCCCTTTTTTTCATAAAGACCCACTCGGTTGCCCGAAATAAAAAAAACTAATTGTTGTTTAATGACAGTATTGTTTGGCAGGTGTCACCAAGTGCTTTACAATCTGAGGAATGTTTTTTTTTGACTCACACGCTCCACTTTAACACGGCTGAACATTTAACTGGGCTTTCACATGGTCGGAGAAGAGAGCCACCATTATTCCTGTAATTTATAAAGGGTTGAGCAGCTGTTGCACAACCTTCTTTTCTAAAAATCAGGGATGCTGTTTGGTGAGTTACTGTTACCTTGGTGCATGCAAAGAGGACATTTGCTTTCTTGGAATAATGATTTACTTCATGTGAAGTGAAATCTAGAGAGTGCAATCAAGTTGGACTAATTTCTGCTCTAATGGTTTCAGGTTCTCTTCTAACAAACCTCTGCTGGTTATGCCTGTGAAGTCAGGAAAGTAGAAGGAACCAATTTTTCTCCTCAAGAAAGTGAAAGTCCCCTTCAAATCAACATTGCTTCTTAAAGCCAAGCTGTGTTTACTTCCTACAACATACCCTCCTCTTCATCTCCATTACACACCAGTGCGGGGCAATAAAGCTCTGTCTCAGGCCTCTCCATTGAACCGAGACGCTTCGGGCCCCAAGCCAAATACTCTGGCAACGTCAGCAGCCCATTTCTGATGTGTGGTAGAATTTGCTCTATGTGATGCAGCAGGAATCACTTTTTCACTGCAGTGCACTGAAAGTTAATTTCGTTTTATACTTTGGAGAAAGACAAATTTGGTTTTCACAGGAATGAATTCAGTCTTCGTCACTAGATACATTACCCTGTCTGGCATCAGGATCAAATCACTCTTCACTGCATCTGATTTTAGCTACAGTACAACAGTGTTGGATACCATTATATCTATTAGTAATACAGGCAGCTGTAGCTCAGGTGGTATAACGGGTGATGGGTGAAAAATGTAAGTCACTGTGGAAAAAAGCATCTGCCAAATAAATGTAATGTGTCCAATAGGGCAGGGTTCAAAGGTCACCTTGTCTCACTGCAGAGCCAACGCTTTACAGTCTCTCACACATACAACGGTCTAAAGCTCCCTGGCTGCCAAATGCTGAATGATTACTCAGTTAAGCTCCAATGATCTGTGTCTGCATCCCCAAGTGGCCTCGTAGATGCAGTTATTTATTTGTTATCATAATATTAGAGCAATAATAATTGGATTTGATACATCATCTGTTCCTGTTTGTGATACTGTGTGCATGCGCTACTCAGTCACTTAATGTGCCTCCGATTGGCTTTTCATTGATTCAGTGCTCAAGGCATGGTCGCTACGGTCACAACAATAAATGAGGGGAAAAGCAGAGAAAATATGGGTTATCTTCCCCTTCAGCATTGGTTCTTGTGTCCGTAAGATTTCGTGCTGCTGCTGCTTAAACACCTGTTGTAGCTTCTTAGATAATGGTTACCTCGACTTGTGAAAACGTGCTTTCTTGGTAGACGACTCATTAAAATGAATGACATGCAGCCAGGTGTGTGCAAACATCACCAACAGATTTAGAGAAAAAAAAATTACATTTCCATCAGGTGAAAACTCAATTTTTCTCAATTTCCAGCTTTTTAACGAAGAAACACCACTTTGTTTGTGCCACAGCTGGATGGATATGAAATGGTCCAATTTGCATCATAAGGGGTTTGACAAATCAAACAGCTGTGAAGATTTTTCACACAGAAACACACGCAGGAGCAGGCAGCAGCCCTTCATCTGTTCATACAATTAAAAAATAACCAAACTGTTTCACGTGGCAAAAACATGGACTGCCCTTGTGGAATGATTCCAACTCAAATACTTTACAATGTCTTGGAGGGGAAATTGTGGATATCAATGCTTGGGGTGATAACATTTATAACATTTAAAACAGTTTGGCATGTGCAGTGTAACTAAATCTGATCCAGTGCTTCACTTTCGTTTTCTCCTCTTACTACTGATTCAAACTAACTTCCCACTCTCTCTCTCTCTCTGCAGGTCCAGGATGGTTCTCACTCTGTGTGCTGCTGGGCGGCAGATCATCTTTGTTCTGATGCTGCTGCTCTGTTTAGGCTTGGGTGAGTTCTCTGTCGCCTGCCTCCACTCTTTGTCTCCCTCGACCGCTTCATCTTCGAGTGCTGCAGCAACTAATCAGCACTTTAAGATATGAAGGAATAACAGTCAGTGGTAACAGAGTGAGAGTGTGAGGAGTGAAAGAAGAAGGAGGTATCGGAGAAGAGGAGAGAAAGAAGACGGGATGTGAGGAAGGAATTAAGGAAGCTTGACCAGAATACAAAAACAAAAGGGTTCCCACATTAATTTTTCCATAGACAACATACACAAGGCAGGTCTGCACTAATCTAAACGTCGTAAGTGAAAGCTGACACCGTGAGGATTTGCAGACATGCTCGGTGGGCCTGAGCTGGAACACCTCCAAACCCATTTGTGCAAATTTAGCTGACCATCTGTTCAATCACAACTATGCATAAAATTCACAATTATTGAACAGAAAGAAAAAGCATGTCAGAGCAGTGTGCCTCTGGTGGATATTATCGAAGGTATGAGGTCCCACTTTCAGCCTGCCGACTGCCTGTAGTAAAGATTAGTTGCTCTCCTTAATTACGTTTCCTCCAATTGGCAGGCATGGTGGGAGCTGGTCGGCCTGCTAGTTTCTCCTTTCCTAAAATGTGCAAACAGCATCTCTCATTTAAAAAATTAAAACATAACCTTAGGTAATGTTCTGACAGGAGAAAGTTTTGAATCCACATTCAATCACTTGCACGCACGCAAACACACACACACACACACACACACACACACACACACACACACACACACACCTACAGTAATCCAGGCAAAAGGTAAAATTATGTCGCAGGTACTGAAATTCCACATTCTGTATTTGAACCTGATATTACTCTTAAATACAAGGACCAGACAACATTCGGCTGTAAAAGCCAAATTTTTTAAATTTGTATTATTTCACCTTTGAGATTGTTATATCCAAGATCATCTCCTTAAAGTTTCCTTCAAATACTATAACAAAGTATCACATTTTACCGTCCACTGGATTGATACCAGTTAATGGTAAACACTGCATATCGACATACTTATGTCCAGTCTGATAATTAAACTAAGGGGTTTAGCCCCATGTGATCCTGTATTTAAATGACTGCAACATAAATATCAATAGGCATTAATTAAACTTAACTAAGGGCCCACAAGGGCTTTGAAGCACAGAACGAATACAAATGATTCCTCGCCAGTGCTTTTCAACAACATGACAGCTGAGCAAACTGCAAAAAAATTAAAAAACGAATTCGCATTCAGCATTTTGAATATATAGATTTATTGCTATAGTAGTACTTGGTCCTGGGTCTTTACGATGCTTGTGGGCAATAATTATTTCAAAATTTATGGGAAAATAATATTTTGGCATGAAATGGTCAAATCCAATCTGTAGATTCAGTTAAGAAACATTGATAAAAACCCTGCTTGCAGTTCCCCTGAATCTCTGGAAGAGGACTTACAGGAATAAGAGATGGCATCTGGTAATGACAGAGTGTCCTTTCATGTCACTTCCAGCTCTCAGCTCCTCTTTTCGGGCTTTTGTTCCATCTGTCACCACCATGCTACAGGATAAACATGTCATGCAGATTCTCTCAATTTCCTCCATTCAGTTTCGTAGACTCCCTCCCTCCCTCCCTCCATGTCTCTGTCTCGTTCCTGCTCTCCGTCATGTTCTGCCTCTCATGCTTTTCGCTGGTATTTGTGATTCTGTGATTACATCTGATTTGCTGGGAAGCCAGCAGCGGCGTTCCTCAGCACAGGGAGACGCTCTCAGGGGGGCTCAGCTGAAAGCCGTCCAATATAAATGCAGATGGAAATATATTTCAGGGATTCAATTCCACCATGTGCAATATTCCAAATGAGGCTTTGCACAGGTTCTCTTGTTAAGCTTACATTGGCTTTCGACCCACTAGTGTATTTGACTAACTGGGAAAATTTGAATGGAGCAGAGAAGGAAGAAAAAAAAATCCTAAACCATTTTTTTTTTAATGTAAACCGATTCTTTGTGCTGTTATGTTGACACTATAGAACAATACAGTCCATATCACTCCTTGACTTTGTGAGCAGAATATGACTTTACTCTGGATTATTAATGAGTAGACAAAAATTAGACAAGTTTATAACAAAAATGTAACCCAAGGTCCATTAATCAACATCTCAAAGTCTTCTTCAGCAGAGGGAGTGTGTCATAAAGATACAATATGCAAATTAATTAACTTAGGAAAAAAAAATGAAAGCCAGTTATGTTAAAGTAAGGTCCACAGAGGACAAAGCCAGAGAGATGCTCCTTGGACCTGGTTGGTTGGATGATAATGTCCATGTAGAGGATCATGTTGTCATGGTTACATTGAACCTGTATACCATGGCAACCACACTGGTTTGCCAGTGAAATAGCTGATATCAGGCTGCAGAACCATGAACCTAACTCCTACAGTGACCTTGCCTTTACACTGTTACAATGTTTCTTTGGCCTGAAATTGATTTAAATTAATTTTTCAGAGTGACAGTAGAAGTCATTTGTGTGAACAGTGATAAAATTGATAGGAAATAAGTAATAATATATAAATAATATATGAAAATGTAAATAATTAATTTGAGCCCGTGGGCCACTATGGGTTGTGTTCGTTTGCTGGAGTGTGAGACACTGCTAATGAATCCCGGAGGTATGAAACACCTTGTTAGAAACTTCATGACAATCTACACTTTCCATAAACCTTCTTGACTTCTATATGCACAATATGGCATTCACCCCAGTCAACGAGCAGACTTATTCATGTCTGTCAAAAATAATGTATCTGCTGAGCCTTCTCTCAATGTAGATGTATACAATTAGTGAATCATAATTACAGGAAATTATGTACTGCGCCTTTTCTCTCCGTCTCTTTCTTCCCTTGCAACATGTGTCATTACATCGTCCAATTATGTTCCGTTCTCTTGTCGTTCCTCTCCAGGTGAGACCTCCTCCATAGTGAACATGCGTAGGATCACCCATCCTACTGTACAACAAACACTGGCAGGGAAAGCCGTCCTCCCCTGTGTGTTCACCCTCCAGACCAGCTCCTCCGGCCAGCCCCCCCACCTCCTGTGGACTCGCACCAGGCCACCGGCAGGAGGACAGGAGGCGCCTGCAGAGCAGATTGTGCTTTCAGCTAAAGGTAAAACACATATGTGAAGGGACCTTATTTAGCTGTTGATAAAGATCTACATTACTCTGCCTTACGCAGTCAATGACATTCCCACACTTGCAACGATCTTTTGACTATGTGGATGTGGGTCTTTCACAGACAGTTATCTCCTGACTTCGCAGTCCTGCTAAGCCCAGAGTAATTGAATCTAAAGGCCTCACAAGAGAGAAATTTAAGCTGACTATAGCAGCTCCTGGATTTAAAGTAATAAACTTTTTTATTGTGGTTTTCCACAAACACACACAAACCAAATCTGCCAGAGTGGAAAAGTACAGGTCAGGTACAGATTGAAATAATGGACGTTTATTGACTTTTAAAAAAAAATCTATATAGTTTTAGCGTCTTTATGTTCATTGTTTTAGTTTGCACCAGACACAAAGTTGGCAACTTGCTGGTTAACCTAGTGGAGCATTTAGCAACTGATGAGCCAGATATTCCCTCAAGTTGAGCTGAGAGAGAGTGCAAGTTTGACCTGCATTTCTCGCGTGACCAGGAAACGAAACTCCTAACTGCTGGATAAAAAGTTTGCATTGAATTAAAAGGTGATCATACATTGTGATTGTTTCTGATGCCCCCCAAAAACATCAGGAATCTTATTGAATCTGAAGGCTTCCAAAGCAAAACAATGATGTGGATCTGAACAAGCTGACAACCGTACCTCCCACAATTTCCAGGATTTTAGAAAAGTTTGTTATCTCCCTCTATTCAACTGCGGTCCCTTAATGTTTATTTTCTATCTTCAAGACCTTCAGGATGCCAGTAGACGTTTGTAATGAACAAAGCTCTTCTTCTGTGCCAAAGGTGATGTAATCAAGCTGAATAAGGCTTTCAGTGGCCGCGTCATGCTGCCAGGATACACTGCCAATCCTCTCAATGCTACCATGGAGATCTCCAGCCTCCGTACCAACGACTCAGGCACTTACCACTGTCAGGTTGTCATGGGTAACGACTATGAGAGAGACGCTGTGCCCCTGGTGGTCTCCGGTAAGTGCAGCAGTCACTTTCATTGTGAGAAAAGTTCAGTGCTGCAACTCCCCGAAGGAAACATTTAAACTAAGCAGAAATGCTTCTGAAAGACTGAGCAGCGTTCAGACAAAAGCCTTTAAAATTCTTCTTCTAACTTTATTGATTTTTGTGTTTTATTGCATTCAAGGCTTGTTGTGCTAATGCGAGATAGATGATGGCCGCTTTAAAACAGGAGCACGGCCAGCGCCTTCTCAGCGTTTTATTTAATTAAACATTAGTAACATTGATTCGCCATATCAATATCATAATGACTGACTCAACATAGCTTGCACTTCTCTGTTTGTGTTGTTGGTATTACGCGGCTTTCCACTTGAGTTAATGTGTTATTCTATTAATTAAAAGTGTTTGGACCGAGCACCAATCACAACTTTTCTGTTTGCTCAGATGTGAAATTTTGAAATTGCCGAAACTCGCTCAGTGGTAGATTAATGCGTTTGTGGCCACAACAACATGCTCATTGATTACATCCCACTAATATACAGATTTTAAACCCAACTGCGCTGGTGCACCTCACAAATAAGAGAAATTGTAAAAGTTTACCTCAACGTCTTTCCGTCTAGGCGTGGTGTTTCACTACCAGGCCGCCAGCGCCCGTTATGCCCTCTCCTTTACCGACGCACAGCGGGTCTGCCAGGAAAACTCTGCTGACATCGCCACACCAGCACAGCTGTGGGCAGCGTACTACGATGGCTTCGCCAGCTGTGCAGCCGGCTGGTTGGATGATCAGACCGTCCGGTGAGAAGCCATCTAATAACTTCCTTCTGCTTGTCACACCCCCACATTGTTGCAAGTGAGTTGCAACAAGCCCTGCTTTGCTTTGAAGCAGGTCTCAGACATTTGTGCTCCCATATCAGCTTCTGTGCTCTTAGCTTTTCTACATCACGTCAGAGCGATGTGAGGAATAAAAAAAGGTTTTCTCATTGTTTATAGGTTAGGTAAACGATTAAAATCAGTGAAATGATCAGCAAATAATCATTGGCTGTAACATTAACATTTAAAAAGATGTGTAATCATTTGGTCACAAAATATCATAGAAATGCTGAAAAGTGCACATCACAATTTCATAGAACCCAGAGGACTCTTTACACAGAGCACTCAGGAAACTAATAGATTTTCAAATCTGAAACCAGTACATTTTGGGCAGTTTGGTAAATATGCTTATTGGCTCTCTGACCAAGTGTTAAAATGAGAAGATTGACATCACTTTAATGGCTCTAAAAATAAAGCTGACCCAAACAGCTGGTTAGCTTAGCTTTGTTTATAGACTGCAAACAAGGGTCCTCCAAATTCAAGGAAGTTCAACAATTCCTAGAAATTGATTATCAAAACTATTTTTTTTATTAATTGACTAATTAATTCAACTTTATTTTGAAGACTGCTGTATGTTTTTTTATAAATATGCCTGCCGATTCTCTCTCATGAAGACATTTTCTTTTGTTTGTGTACTGTTTGTTTCCTCTCTCTTCTTGAATCCTCTGCTGCTTAAATTAATAATCAGTTATTTTGTTTTCGTCACCTAATCTGCCTCTGGATCATGTTCTTATTTCTGTCCCTGTTGTTTCTTTGCTGTTAATTGTATTTTAATCTATTCTAATCCATTGCCCTTTAAAAGAGAACACAAAATGGGAATTTATTCTGAACTGACATTTAAAGTCTTAATGAGAATATAAGTTTTGATATGTGAGCTAAGATAATGTCCGTACAGTAAAATGTCCACAACATATTCCTTCTCCTCATTGCCTTTGATTAGTCAAAAGAAACCCTAATCCCAAATGTATTCCCATTTATGACTCCCACATGTTCGTCTCCACAGTTATTCTGTCCAGCTGCCAGAGCTTGGTTGCCATGGTCACAAGGAGTACTCTGCTGGAGTGAGGAATTATGGGAAGAGGGACCCAAAAGAGCTGTTTGATGTGTACTGTTTTGCAAAAGAACTGGATGGTACACACACACACACACACACACACGCACACAAAACACCACAGCTTTACACCGATGTTTGCATCATATTCTGTTTCAATATTGAAGGAAAAGTCTGACAATATTCTTTTGTATTCCAATGAAAATACATAAAAGCAACAATAAATATGTGTTATTGTTTCTAGGGCCCAAATGTGTTGCCCCTGGTTGTTCAAAAAACACATCAGTGACTCACCCCTTTGCACTCTGAGGCATGTTACTTCATTAAAATGAAAATGGGTACTGTGCAACAAATGCATATTAATTCACGGCTAAGAATAGTCCCTAACAAATGCAACATACTCCTTTTTGAGAAATGTTTGGTAAAAAACGCAGTGCCCAGTTGCTTTTATGTTTTAAAATAAGAATCAAACATTGTATTGTGACATGCTTATGATGCCTTTAATAGAAATCCCAGAGGGTTCATCTGCTCCCACATTCATGTCTCCCTCCTTCAGGTGAGGTGTTCCACTCCTCGGTCCCAGGTAGGCTGTCTCTGTCTTCGGCCTCGGACCGCTGTGTGTCCCTCGGGGGACAGCTGGCCACAGTGGGGCAGCTTTATCTGGCCTGGAGGGCCGGCCTGGACAGCTGTGCCCCGGGCTGGCTGTCTGATGGCAGCGTCCGCTACCCGGTGACCTGGCCTCGCCCGGACTGCGGAGGGACCCAGCCGGGAGTCCGCACGGTCCCACCCAACAGCACCGCTGACAACACCACAGTGCTATATGATGCTTACTGCTACAGAGGTATTTTAAAATAGGAGGAAAATCAATGACAGAATTTTTGTATAGTACTTTTGCTCATGGAAAAGGCCTAACTCATTGTGGATTTTTAAACCAGCAGTAAAAGGTGGATACATCTACTGCACTATTGGAAAAACCCTGAGTAAATGTCATTATTTAGGCTATGAAGATGAAATAGGCCTCACAAATTGATGAATTCACATTTAACTACCATTTCACTCTCAAGAGAAGCATTGATGTTGGTGTGGAAGCTTCAAGTGCTATTAATGCAGGTTCAGTCTAAAAAATGACATTGTGGCTCTGGCAATTCTGATTTCTGATCCACATTATCTATCCCACCGTCATGTACAGTACTGTATCTGTGAAACATCTGGATCGACAGAAGAAGTGAGACAGGGAGAGAGAGAGAGAGAGAGTAGGAGGACAGTATGTCAATATCTCGATGCTCATATCCACTTGAAGCTCGTGTATTGACTGATTTTAGCCAATTTGTGCAAAATTAAAACAGTAAAACTTGATGAAGGTTGCTGCCATGTGGACAGCAAATCTTGTTTAAACTTGTCAACTTGTTTCCTAGGGAACATGGAGAGTACAGACTCCATCGCTCAGATCTACACCTCTCTGTGGAAGCCCTGGAGCTACCTCACAGGCTCAAGTGAAGCTACCTCTACCGGGACAGACAGCCCCGGCCTGACTACACAGCAAACCATCACTACAAGAGGTTTGACATTTGTCTGTGGTTCGAAGATAAGAAGCAGCAACTGATTAAAGCAGACAGTCAACCATCCCATCAGTAAATTTAGTCATACAGTAGCAACGATACACGTCATTGGGTATAATATAATGTTTTTTGCACTTACATTCATGCAGGATCCTCAGATGTCAGTGATGGACCTTCCAACTGGACAGGATTGGTTGACCTTGAAGAGGAGTCCACTCTTCACAGCACTGATGCATGTGAGTCTGATTACTAATATTGATCTCTGAAAAAAAAAGAAAAAGACTGCTTGTATTGACCCAAGATACTCTGGATTATCATCCATCCGTTTGTCTCCTCAGCCACAGACCCTTGGTCCTCAGAGTCTTCGGGATCCTATGTGACCCTTCAGCTAGTCCCAGGACAGAGCTCCTTCGACTGGGGAGAGCCGCTGGAGCCTGGTCCCGACTCAGAGGAGTTTCTTCAACCGCCAGTTCACCCAACTCCGGCTGAGAAGAAGGTTGGTCTTAAGCATTTTATCTGTAGAAAAATACGGCATTGCTGAATCCGCTAACTTTCTGTCCTTTCTCTCATTAATTCAGGTGATCTCAAAGATTGTCAAATCAATCTGGAAGCCTTGGAACTACCTGGCGGGGACTGAAGATGAGGAGGGAACCCAAGTGCCCAATGGAAAGGAGGGGGAAGAGGAGACAACTACAAAAAAGACTGATGAAGTTTCAAATTCGTCCAGTACAGCATCACCAGGTATGTGGATTATTACTATTTTGAATCACTCAACTGTTAACTGGGATTTAATCCCCCATGGCGCTCATGTGCTACTGAATCACCTTGTAAAAAGAGAAGAAAAAGAAAAAGAGCTCCATACTGTTTGAGTTGTATCAATAAGACTTCATGACAGTATATGTTTGAGTATGTATTTTGAGCATACTTCTGCACGCTTACTTTCAAGCCTTATCCATGGTAAAACCGAATCAAATGTAATCCCCCCCGTCATAAATAGCAATGGGTCTTGGCAACTCAAATCAACTAATGTAAATAAAATAATGGGATTATTTTATAAAAAAGTCTGCAGCTCAGATTGCACATCTTTCGTTGAGTCCAGATTATAATCTTCTCTGGATATCTGCAAATTAGGCATTTTCTATTTTTTCTGTTTCCTTTTCTGTCAACCTCCCTTGTAGTGACGTAGAGGAATTTAACCTAATGGGAAAGACAAAATGTGAAATGTTTCATGTCACTATTTTGTAAACTTCTTGGCTCCTCAGAAATATCTATTTTTTTGTAAATGGGAAAGAGATTAACTGAATATATTGAACTGAACACTGACAGACAGGTGGTTATAGAGACTCTTCATACAGACCACATGTCAGCCCTGTAACCTTGTACAAAATAAATCATCCCCTTTCCAGGAGCCACATGAAGACAAGGTGGAGCAAAGCAAAGCATTTATTAACATCGGTCATGGCCAATTTGATAAAGGCCCTGTGTTTCTTTTAGTAAGAGGTATATATATATATATATTGCCAAGTAAGGCTAGTTTATCAGAGCAAGGGATCTCAAACCCCATAATCTCTTTAAGAATCTCCATTATTGAGTCCAATAATGTTTCAATTTATTACATTTCCAGAACGAGGGATTAAGGTGATTTTGCATCTGGGGCCGAGCACAGAAATGGATTCATTTATCTTATGGCGTCTCTGGCGTAAAGTAGGTTCTGTGCATGTTGTACTGCAAGAGCTTGTGGTGACTGTTAAATGAGAATAAGAGAATATCAGTGGTTTTTCACACAGTGATAGCCAGTCGCAGTCCTCAAATGTACTGCCCAGGTCCTTCTCCCGTTTGGTCCTTGGAGCCAAATGTGTCTGTCTTTAGCTGCACGTCCATTATTAACACTGGGAACAGACATTGTGGGTTGAAAACTTCTGGTTTCCTTCAAACATAAACACATGCACACTCATCAGTCTGTATTTCCCCTCCTCATTCCTCAGGGGACTCTGGGGTTTACCGGTGTTTACGTGCTTGCCATAGAAGTGGTGAAACTGTGTTACAGAGTTGTGTGTGTGTGTGTGAGGAGTTTGAAACCTATTATTTTTGACTTCATTCACAGTTTAATGAAGAAGTGAAGTGTTTTTAAATGCGATAATGACATGATAATCTCTTCAAATTTCAACAATGTCTTCACAGCTCAGAGATTAGCTGTCATGACACCGGAAACATCAAGATGGTTGAATTGTTCTGAAGTCGGCAGTGTTAGGAAAGAAAACTGTTTTTGACAAAATAGCACTATATTCACATTTATTTTGGATGCAATTTGAACGGCGGATATTGGTTGTCGTGACCTTTTAATAAAAATTCCAGTAATAACGACTTGGTGGTTCAGATGAATAACATTTCCACGTCCAAAAAATGTCAATTAGGTTAACTCTGACATGACATGAACACGGTGTAATGTTTTTTTGAAAACAATTTAATGTAGCCCTGTAATTCTATCCATGCCCGGTATACAATGTTCTATAGTTATATTTATTCAAGTTACAACAATGTCAAACATACCGTAGAGGGAAATGTTCAACTCTATTCTGACCTTTTCTTTAAATGTTTGTCTTCCGTGTCCACAGAGCTTTGCTTGGTAGAGTTGATGATATTGAAGTGCAAGTACAGCGACAGAGAAACACAGCTGAAGGATAGCTCAGACAGCTTTGAAATGTTTTTGTCTCCCTTGGCAAGACAGACACAATCCATAATATGTATTTTTACTTTGTACATCACTGCTGGCTTTGTCTTTTGCACTTTTCTCTCTTGTTTGCAAAAATTGCATCCCTGACTTCACTCCTGGTTTTCTGTTTGTTTGTTTTGTGCCCTCCGCAGGTTTGTTTTCCTGGGGAAGTTCATCGTTCAGTGGTCCCTCCAAGGAGAACACTACACCAGCCAGGGAAGACTCACCCACTCGTCCGGCGTCTACTTTGGCCGCCTCCAGTATTCCTATGACTACCAAGAGCAACACAGGCCTGGAGGATTCAGAGATCCACACATCCACCGCTTCCAGCTTGGCACCTGAAATTACCTCATCCAGCGGCGATGCCTGGGTCCGCATTGAAGCAGAGACCACAACCCCGCCGGGTGATAAGAGGGAAGAAACAGTGACCTCCAGAGCAAGTGGTAGGGGAGGCAGAGGGAGGGGGAAGAAGAACCGAGGGGAGGACAAGCGCAGAGGAGAAGAGAAGGAGAGAGGAGAGGAAAAGGGGAAAGGAGAAGATGAGGGGAGTGGAGAACTTACCGGTGCAGAGGCAAAAGGGGAGATACAAGTCTCACGACCACCGGTTGGGACGTCTAAGCCAAGAGAAAGGTCCAGAGAAAGGTCCAGAGAGAGGGGTCACAGGAAGGGACAGTCCACTACTTCCACCACCACGACTACCACTGCCACTGCCACTGCCAGTCCTCTGGAGCCCACAGTGTTGACCACAACTGGGTCAGACAGCACTGACTTTTCTACATCCAAATCCCCGTCCACTTTACCATCAGAAACCCCATCGATATCGGACCCACGTCAACCACTGTCCTCATCTGCATCCCCATCCCCATCCCCATCACCATCCCCATCCCCATCCCCATCCCCATCCCCGTCCCCGTCCTCATCCCCATCCCCATCCCCGTCCCCGTCCCCATCCCCATCCCCGTCCCCGTCCCCGTCCCCGTCCCCATCCCCATCCCCATCCCCGTCCCCATCACCATCACCATCACCATCACCTTCACCATCGCCATCACCTTCACCATCCAAATCCGCCAAAGCTCTCATGTCCTTTTCTGACTCATCGCCATCTCAATCCATGTTAGAAACCCAAACTCCCTCCCAACCCCCTTCTCTCTCCTCATCCTCATCCCCTTCTCCATCCACTTTCTCAGCCTCACTGACTTCCCAAACCCCATCACTCTCACCATCGCCATCATCACAATCTTCCCATTCTCTGTCTCAAATGGTTGGATCAGGAGACCCATCAACGTCTCCTCAACAAGAAAACCCGGACAGCTCCGCTAACCCCCTAACGCCGCTTCACTGGGTCCCAATAAAGACGACAGGTCAGAACCGCTCTCTGGATTATCCCCCATTACTGTCAGGGACCCCGGAAGAGGAGGAGCCCGCTTGGTCTCACGCTGTGGGCTCAGGGGCCCTGTTACCTGGCAACATGGAGGAGGAGGGCAGCAGAGGATCTAACGTCAGCACCGTAACTCTGGGCCCAGCAAGTAAGAACCGTTTGTCTGTTTTTACATGTTTCACACCTCCACCTTGTTGCTAGATTAGTCATAGATAAAAGCAATATTTGAATATTAATTTCAACTGGATCAACCTAGTGAGCTCATGTGAGAATTTTTGAGAAGGCGGGCCAGAGGGTTTCCCCCCTGGAAACCTCTGATGCTTAAGTTTTGGGTTGTTTAAAGGCACATTTCACAAAGCTGAACAGAACAATGAAATGTGACAAGCGATTTAACCAATTACGCTTCCTGTCGTGTAATTAGCAAAGTAATTCTTTGCTTTTTTTTTTAAATAAGTAACATTAATGAGTAATTGATACATCTTCCTGAAAATGTTCAAGGTAAGCTCTCTGACATGTTTTCTGTTTCTTGCCTTGCTGTGTTTTTGTTGTAGCAAAGCCGTGGATTCCAGGATTTACTCGCTGACTTATTGATTTGATGTTATCACAACCAATAGAAATGTTTGTGGTGACGGAAATAAGATCCGGTTGTAAAGGAACAGAATTATCCTATAATACAGTTTTTTTATTACTGTCGCCTGACCTCTGGCCTATCTATTCATATAATTCAGTGTGTAGTCCCCGGCTACATACATTTTATTCCTACTAGAAGCAGAGCTCACAACCCTGTCACATATACTATCTGCTGATTAAGTCTGCAGCACTGTCCTGTGCATCTGAGTGAAGCTCCTGGCTGGCCACCTGGTTTACTACTTATATTTTGCTTGATAATGAGAGTGCATCAAGGAAAGAAAAAAAATAATCATATCACCCAGCCCCCTGAAAGCCCCACGGACATCATGCTATCACACGTTTCGAATGTGATTTATTTTGCTCCCTTTGAAAGCATCTCATGTCTGCAGCAGCAGGCACGGCTGAGCTGCCTGCTCGCGGTGTGCGGAGTCTGCGGATGGAAAACAGCTGTAAACTGTATCGACGAGAAGCCGAGGGCAAACCATCTGGACTACTGGTGTACAGTGTGAGGGTTGATTGATTGACAGAGAGACCCTGGAGTCATACAGGCAGAAGCCCATAAACACAGAGAACACACTGATATCCTTGGTGGAAAAAGAGGGGGGATGATACGCCTGTAGGAGATTGGACCAGAGGAACGGCTTTCAGCTTACATCTCTCTCACCCTCCTGTTCAGCCCCTGTTCAGTCCCTTGTGGTTGGGTTTCATGGCTGGTGGTCAGTATTTGCTCTCCCGACTGGATCACAGAGCACTTAATCAGTCAGTTCAATCAATGAGAGAGGAGAGAAAAGAGGGGCCTCTGGTTGGACTCAAGGACCGTCAGCTGCAAAGCGCATTGTTCTCCAACATCAGCACACACACACACGCAGACACACACGCAGACACACACGCAGACACACAAAGAGACAAAACCACCAAGTTTCTTTCCACCGTTTGATCTTTTTAAACCGATTTTTCATCTCTCTGTAACATTTGAATTGCTGACACGTGCTTTGTCTCCACCTTCCCCTTCATGCTCCGCAGCCTTCGCAGAAATGCCAACCATGACTTGTGAGATTTAAACCGTTTATCCCAAAATCATATTTCCAAAGTAAACCGTACGTCTGCAGCTGTGATTCCTCGCAGCGAGGGGCTTTGTGTGATGTGTAGATTACTGCTTTGGTATCCCAGCATTGCTGCTCCAAACAATCATCCTCTAACAGTCTTATCTGTGTAAACTTATTAGTTGGATTCTGCAGCTTATTGTCGCTGTTGTTTGTGCCAGTGGAGTCAGCCGCCATGCAGAGGGAGGGACAGTCCAATCTGTCGGTTCCTCCTACCAGCTATTGATTTTTCTGCACCACTCCCTGTAATGAATGGCCAGTCGCACAAGGTTTATCTTTCACACATACAAACACACACACACAAACACACACACACACACATGCTGTACTAAATCTTGCTTGTCATAACAGTTGATGTTTGTCAAGGCGTGCTATTGACCTTCGCTGATGCACAGGGTGCGAGTGCACATTGGGTGAGACTGCTGTACATTAAATGAAATGCATGGCTGGTTTTAGCACCTGACTTCAGCAGAATTAGAACCATCATCAGAGAGGTTTACTTTGCAAAATTTATAGTTAATCTATGGAGTCGACGCTAACTGAAGATCTTGCTCTGCGCTGGGGTCTTTGTGATTGAAAACTGGAAAACTCTCAATCTGTTATTTTGTCCAATCTGGAGGTTGACCTGATGAAAATTCAGAGGATGTGGGATTGGGATCTCTGCTTCTGGTTAGTTATTGGGCAGGATCAGCCTTAGGGCTAATCATAGCCGGGGTATTGATTTTCACTCATCGTCCTTTGTAAATGCAAACAAACAAACCTGCACACACACACTGTCAATGTCACACACCACCTCATCCTAAGCAGTCTTCAGTGTCAGAGACAGATCTGGCGGAACAAAGAGTCCCACAGCCGAGCTTTTGCGGCCAGAATGAACGAGTGTTGGTTTTCAAAGACCTTAAGTTGCTATAATGAGCCGCTCAGGGGAGAAACGTGCGGTGGTGTGTCAATTGATATGGAAATGTGTAATTGTGGAAGGAGACCACACACACGAAGACATTTTGGGGGTGAATAGCGGGGCCAAGGCGCTCAGCGGGAGGTCTGCTGGTTTCTGTTGAGGATGGCTAATGTCTGAAGTTCTCACGCTGCCCACTACGCTCAGTGGAGTGAGCCAAGGCTCTCTTTCCATATGGTAACCATGACAACTGTGGCTGTGAGTGGATGGCGAGGTTGAGGCTCTCTGGCTTCTGATCCCTTTGAAGAGAGACAGAGTGTGAAATGGATATGCGTGTGTTGTAACTGCTGGTTTTAGCTGAGCTGCAATTATGGAAAATTAGGGTAGTTTTTTTAATGTTTTTTTTTTCTGAGCCATACATTGATTTTAATTTCCATCCACAATCCAGGTAGAGGTGAGGGAAATGTGTTCAAGCCGTCCAACTCAGAGGACTAGGAATATTTTAAGCTTTGTTCAGCCTGAGAGCTCCGAATCACGTTTTATCCTTTTCAAAATAAATCACGTTTACTAACATTGTCTTTTACAGTATCGCTAATTAACTGGGATTATTTTTAATCCCTAAATTCCTCTTCCACCCTCATCCGTCTGTCTCTTTTAGTCATGGTGGAGCCCTGCGTGACAAACCCGTGTCTGCATGGAGGAAAGTGCCTACCTCAGGGAACTGGCTACAGCTGCT
Organism: Scophthalmus maximus; assembly: GCF_022379125.1. Lineage (NCBI taxonomy): Eukaryota > Metazoa > Chordata > Actinopteri > Pleuronectiformes > Scophthalmidae > Scophthalmus > Scophthalmus maximus. The sequence continues at coordinate 15,423,758 of NC_061519.1, forward strand.
ACTGCCCACAGGGATACACTGGGGAGAACTGTGAGATTGGTGAGTTATGCTCAAACGCACACACTCACGCATCCCACAAAGACACGCACATGCCGGCATACTGTAGCCAGCTTTTTGTCAGTGTGTGCGCACTGACGCAGGGCTCTTTAACAGCCTATTGGCAGGTCAGATGCCAAGCTGTCCATCACACTGAGAGAGGAGGTTGAGCAGGGGCTAGGGTCAAAGGTTAGGTTCAGATTGTTGGAGGAAGGGGGATGGTAATGTCCCTTCAAGGTCAAGACGTGGCAGCTTTTACTGGCAAACTTTTCCCTTCACAAACAACATTCCTGTTGAAAGTAGTGTCATGTTGTGTACAAAGGGATCTTCTCCTCTTTCTCCACTAACTTGCTGTTACATTTTCCTGAACTTTTCCTTTGGGGCTATATATGCTAATGTAAATTTCCATTACATTTTTATTCTGTGTTATTAAAATGTCTGAAAAGACAACTTAAAGTTGGTGAAGCTCGGAGAAACCCAGATTTTTTTCCCCCAATACCACCAGAGTAGTTTACTTTTAAATATATCTGGCTGTGTCAGTTTATTGCTGACAGTTTTAGAAATTAATGATAAAGACCACATTATAATGGATTCAAAGGATATTTGCATCAATATAATGAACAGATTCAGGTATTCAATTTAATGCATTAGCCTAAAAATAACAATAAAGTTTCCGCAATCAAGATTTTTGAGAGTTCTACTACATCATGATGTTGTGAATAAACATCGTATATCTAAATATTGTGAAAGAAGATTCTGTATATCCACCCTCATGTCGCACGTCTCAAACTAAACTGGTTGCCAAATAAAGTTTGATTTTAGAAGAGATGCATGTGAGCTTCTCCCTAATCCCCCAGCAGAAACCAAAACTCCCTTTGCAGTAGTGCGACAGAGGTATAAATCTGCCGTAAGTGTCCTAATTTGTTCCTCAACACGCACTCGGCTCATTAGGCAGCGATTCCCTCAAGGAAGTGATCACTTTATGAATAAATGATCCATATGCAACGTACTTTATCCGTATTCACAGACCAATTTGGGCAGAGAACACCTTCATTGTTCCTGTGTTTTGTCTGTTGCTCTGTGCCATTGGGAGACAGACGGACGGACAGACAGTCAAACTGGCATGCAGCAGCTGATGCATGGATATGCTGTGAGGTTTTGTTATGGATATGCAGTATGGCCTCTGTGAGGAGCAGCTTCTCCTCTGCATATTGAATGAGAGGCACAAGGGGACTCAACATTTTATGTTTAACAACAAAGAGCTGGACTGATTTTAATGGGAGGAAAGGAGAGCCTTTAACATATCTCAAGGTCATTCAAGGTCATGAATTAGTTTGGGGTTCATTTTGTAATTAACTAATTTAACGATTTTAGTTTTTGTATTATTCCAACCTTTTAACATGTATTTGTTTCTATATAAATATTCTGAAGTCTGAGTCATTACATATTTATCAGGTGCTATTTACTCCAGTGCTAATAAAAACAACAGTTTAATAAGTGTAACAAAAACTTGAAATAGAATAAAATGTCAGCATATTCATGTAACTTTGATATAGATCTAATCCTATATTATGTTTTCTGCCACAGTGTCATTACTGCACATGGTGGCTTTAAGTGATTTCAAACCAGAGAGCCTAGTGGTCAGAGAACTTAATTTTTTCCAGTAAGAAAAACTTTAAAGCTACTTATTTTCTTAAATTGATGTTTGATCTTAGAGACACGCCACACTGTTTGATTGATCCCAACTTTGAGCCTATTGGAAGACTCACAAGAAAACACATTAGTACAAATCTCCGGTTTCGATCTATGTCTAGAACAGCCTTATTTTCCTCCATCTACCTTAAAAGATCTGTCATCTTTATAAACAGATAAACAGCCTCTGTTGTCAGATTAAAGTCAAACCGTGTGATGCCACAGAAGAAACTCAAGCTAAAGCTAGGAAAATTGAACTTTAAGAAATGATTCAAAAACAATGATGATGCTTTCAGACATCAACTGAAGTCAGGACATTTCCCTGAACTTCTCTGGAGGGGCTGCATGTGAGAACACAAATGTCCGCACATGATGCTTCGAACATTGTCCAGAACTTGAATAGTATATAACCAGTATAATCTCCGGAGAATGTTTGAGTGAGCCTATGTGAGAATACAGCAGGAGAATCTCAGTGAGCGAGTGGGCGTGTTGATGACTGTAAACAAAAACACTGCTTTCAATCTGCAGCGGAATAATCGTCATGTCCTGCCTCCATGCACGCTCTCCCCAAATGCCATAGAATATTCCAGACGTTTCCCTGCTGCTGTGAACGCGTCTGACTCAGACCATCTCCTGCTGCGTTCATCATCTGTGAATGTCAAACTCCGGAAAATGTCCAATGCAATTTTACAGACATTTTCTCATGTCGAGTTCATGTGTGAAAACAGCTTTGGTCTCATACTAGAATCCTGCAATACACTTCACTGACCGACCGCAACGTCGACCAGACTAATGGTGAATCCCTTTGCAGCCAACCTTCAGTGTGAAGACAGTGTGAAAAATGAAAGTCTTGTGTGAGGTTAAAGGTCATTCCAGTTTGATCTGTTTGACACATTTACAGTAGATCTTCACGCCCACTGACCTTTTTCAGTGTTCAGCATTTTGTCTTGAAACAGCAACTGTTCAGATTTGAGGAAACACACTGAAGTGAGTATGAACTTGTAAGTGGTTTTCTTTCTGCACTCTCGCTGTGAGTTTTAATAGCTTTCTGCCGTCCTGGGGTACAGTCTGTTATTCTGGGTCCAAAATACCCACAGTGAAGAAAGAAGAATACATGCCCCCCGTTTTCAGTGATAAAGTGATGCTTTATTGATCCGTGTAGAGAAATGTCCCTTTTGCTTGTAAGAGGGGTTAGAGAGCACAGCCCTGCAGCTGGTACCATATCTGCCGTTACTTAAGGTCCCTGCAGCAGGGTGGACGTCTGCCAAAATGGGGACCGGAGCCCCTGGCAGGTCCAGTCTATCTGCTCACTTGTCCACCAAATTTATGTCTGCACTTTAACGGCTTTGAAGGAAAAGCGTTGCGATGGGCAGACTGCTCTTTCTCACTCATGCAGCCTTTTGTAAATGGACACAATGAACGAGAGACAAAAGAAAAGATTAGACTTAGATCGAGTCAAGCCTAAGCTCTGTAAACGCATAAAGAAGGACGCAGTAACGCCTGAAAGGCGTTTAGAGTGTCTTCCTCTGTGAGAGAGTGAGGACAAGTAAAGAATGTAAAGGGGATGAGATTTTCTGTATTCCCATCACATCCTTTTTGAATTACAGTACTGTATGCACCAGCATGGACACATTTTGCTGTTAACACCAAGACTAACAACAGCTCCTCTTGTGTCACGACCTGAACGCCCACACAGTTGTTGTTGTTGTTGTTGTTTTTAATCTTACGAACAACATCTCTTCAGCAGAAAACATCCTTTTAGTTTGAACCAGAACGAGATCTGCAACCCATCTGTTTTCACCTGCCCCCCCTCTATAGATGTCGATGACTGTCAGTCCGAGCCATGTGAAAATGGAGGCACTTGCATCGACAAGATTGATTCATTCCTCTGCCTTTGCCTGCCTAGCTATGGGGGAGACACGTGCGAGAAAGGTGAGAGGGAAAAAACTGCAGCATGTACATACACACACGGACACAGAACAGACGACTCCGAGCTATGTGAGGGGGATTTATTGTACATCATGTTATTGGACTGTGTTGCACCAACAAACCACAGTAGTTAGCTTATTAAGATTCCCAGCCATCTGATACCGGCAGTAAAAGGTGCTGGTGGAAATAATCCTGAGGGGCGTGCAGCCATGCCGCTCTGTGAGGCACAGGTACACTGTGTCTCGCACTGTGATGGATACTGACTGACTCTTCTGTGTTCTCGAAAGTATATCAAATATTTTCCTCATATCAGTTACTATTTGAACTTTTTTTTTTTTCTTCAGCATCTCCACATAATTGCACACATTGCCGCGGGATTATGCGGCACCCATCAAAAACACAATTTCATTGTGTTTTCTGTGACGATAATACTGTTTTTATGGTTTGAGATTATTGCAGTAATTGTATTATGTGCTGTTTGTAGATTATAGGCGGCCTGTGGAGGTTTCTTGTAAACAGAAAAAGTTTATAATTTCACATTCAATGTTTCTTCCCAAAAATGCCTTGTGTGTATCCTTTAGGTCCAACAAACACTTGCAACCCAGCTTTAGTGAAAGATTTTTCCAGGATGCATTGTTTCCTTCGCCTTCGCTGATTCATCAAATTGCGGACTTTAGCCACCTCTAGCTCCTGATCCATCCTCAGTGTGTGTGTGTGTGTGTGTGTGTGCTAGTAGTAATGAGGATTAATGAATATCTAACCTTTGCAGTTATAAATGGAACCACCGGCCTTGGTGTTATTAATGAATACTAATAGTGCAGAGAAAGGGCCACGTGTGCAGTGAATTGAAAACAATCCTGTATAATTAAACTTCGTCTATTTAGCCTCTCAGGATGCCAGAGTCATATATTTCAGTCTTCAATGAGATAAAAAGCCCCCTTTAAAAATAAAGCAAATGGTTCACCTGCTTCCCTTTTCCTCCCATATTAGGCGGACAATTTTATCTTCCTCCATGTTCCTGCACTTAACTATGCTTTTACTTGCCCTTCGAGGCATAATTTTAGCTTCTCTCATTTCCCCTCCTCTTTTCTCTTCATCCTTGCAGACATAGAAGGCTGCGAGCATGGTTGGTTGAAGTTCCACGGCCACTGCTACAGGTAGGAACGATGAAAACATGGCTGCACTGTGAAAATAAATGGAGCCACAATATATTTACCGGCCACCACAGGTGCCTCATCCATCTGCATTACTTCTTCATACCCTTGAGTTATCCGTGACATACTTACTGCAGCGCTCTGTACCATTTGCACTTGTCTTGCTGCATAATGCATGAAATATGTATTTTCATATGCACTTTCATGGCATTGTTCTGCAGGTACTTCACTCACAGGCACACGTGGGAGGACGCAGAGAAAGACTGCAGAGAGCACAGTGCCCACCTCAGTAGTGCCATCTCTGCTACGGAGCAGGAGTTTATCAATGGTTTGCATACTTTTTCTGTTTCTTTGGTTTAGTCATAAGTTATATGTCACACACTCCAAATGTTCACAAAACAAAAAAAGTAATCAATTTGAACAAAGACATGCAAATTCCCTTTAACCAAGACTTGTACATTTAGAAAGAAGCATATAAAACTGGAATAATACCATATAGAAAACATGAATCTCCATAATTGTCTGCATCGTTGATTTACAGTATGATTCAGTGAAAGTGTGTAAGACAAAGAAGAGAAAGGATGTCACAAATAAAATGATGGACAAATGAAATGATAGGTGAAAAAAATCTGAGTTCATACAGTGTTTTCAGGTCAAAGATTCATGTAGTTTTTTTCCAGGCCTGGGTCACGACAATGCCTGGATCGGACTGAATGACCGTACAGTGGAGGAGGACTTTCAGTGGACTGATGGAAACGATCTGGTTAGTGATCCGTGTTCAGTTGTGCTGCCATGTGAGGATCACAAAGTCCAGTTTTAAAGGCTCTGGAAACCTTCACATCACCAAAAAATATTATATATATTTTGTTGATAAGAAATAGCCAAAACTATTCTAACTTTGTCAAAATTATATTCATGAAAAACCACATTGATCATAATTAAAAACTGATGAAGAGAAAATATGTCTGTAGGACCTTTAAAGCTTAATTTTAAATTAAAAGTCGTTCCATTACATGCAAATGAGATTTTGCATTCTTACAAATGGAACTAATCGGAAGATACCAGTGTTTATATTTTGCTTTGAACAGAAAAAGAGAGACGATGAGAGAATTTCCAGTGTGACAGTACTGACAAATGAAAAACAAATGCAGCTGAATTGTGTTGTTTGCTCCTGTGCAGGTATATGAGAACTGGAGGGAGAGCCAGCCGGATAACTTCTTTGCAGGTGGCGAGGACTGCGTGGTGACCATTGCCCATGAGGATGGCAAGTGGAACGACGTGCCCTGCAACTACAACCTGCCCTACATCTGCAAGAAAGGAACAGGTGCTGCAACCGTGCTGGTCTGCATGTAACCAATGATCGCACTCGCAACAAACTAACTACAACTTTTAGCACGAGTAAAATGTGCAAATGAACAATAACGTCCTTTCCTGCTTGACAAACTCGGGTCCTTTATGACTCACCAGTTAATAATCAATTTGCCTTCATACAATTTGGTTGCTTGTGTGTGCTTGCGCTGACCAGCTGGTAACCCGTTAGTCATCATAGGTCATCGTCAGTTCTTGTGCTTATTGTGTAGAAAATGATTTCTTTCTCACAAAGCTTCAGGAGTTGCTCAGACTTGAATCGCTGTTTCAGCAGATGCTCCAGATATTAACGCTAAAGTGAAGATTGTGATTATGTTTTAAATCTTCAAATCTTCTGGGCTCACTTAAACTTTACCCAGGCAGCACAACTGTAGCTGCAGTTATTGCCAATTAATGCCTTGTTCATCAATACGACGTGAAATGTAAATGCAGTGGGAGCTTACAGGATGCAAGGAGAGCTACAGATGGGCCACCATGATGACTCACAATATGATCAGGAGGAGTTGGAGAAGGAAGGAGAAGGTTGGAGGAGGACAGGGAGAAAAGGGTTAAGTAGTTTGAGAGTCTTTTGTTAGTTTGGCTGTGGTCAAATGGCTCTGTGGTTTGGCTGCATTCCCTGACTACTGTAGAGACCCAGTTCCCCACCACAGCTCAACTCAAGTGCCAGATACAGAAACAATGCTGCCATCTACAGGCAAAAACACACCTGTGAAATTGTGCCTCGAAAAATACCTTTTTAAATATGGACTTAATGTTAGTATTTGTGGAAGTGGAAACTATTATACTGCCATACAGGAAACCATGGACTGTTGGTACCATATGACCCTGGGTTGATGTGAAATAGTAATATGGATATACATCATACCATCTTTTATCTTCATGATTCCAATTTTCTTTATTAAAATTTTTTCGGTAGTGTTGTGTGGGACCCCGCCCACCGTGGAGAATGCCCATTTGATAGGCCGCCGGAGGTCCCACTATGATATCCATTCAGTGGTGCGCTACCAGTGCTCTGAAGGCTTCTACCAGCGCCACATCCCCACCACTCGCTGCCGGGCTGACGGGAGCTGGGAGCGACCCAGGATCATCTGCACAAAGTGTGAGTCACCGGTGTATATTCTAAACCTTGCGTGCCACCTGAAATGCAGATGTGGGGAGCACAAAAGTATCTCTGCATGCACAACACGTTGGAGCAGATGCTCCACAACAGCAGAAGACCATGTCGGGTTCCACTCCTGCCAACCAAGAACAGAAATCTGGGGCTGCAGTGGACGTTTGCTCATGAAAAATGTAGCGTGGTCAGATGAATCTGAATTCCTGCTGAGGCTGCAGATGGTAGGGTCCGAATTTGGCATCAACAGCAGGAATCCATGGACACAACCTGCCTTGTGTCAATAGTTCTACTGTTGGTTAGTAAACGGTGTGGGGAGTGTTTTCTTGCCACACATTGGGCCCATTGATACCAACCAATCATTATTCGAATGCCACAGCCACTCTGAGTATTGCAGCTGACCATGTACATCCCTTTACAGCCAAAATGTACCATCTTCTCTTGTCAGAAAGCAAAAGTTGTCTCAAACTTGTGGCATGAAAATGACAATGTACTCAGGTGAAAACAATATAAGATAGAAACATAAAGAGATTAAAGATAAGAGGGATTATGTCGAGGTGAGGGATAAAGGAAGAGCCAGAGTAAGATATAAAAAATGTAGGTGAGGGGGATTTAATTCTAACAGAATGACTGCTGCGTTATGTGTAGCACCGCATTCAACATGCACAACACGTGCATTTCTTTCCCTCTACTTTCAGCCCGACGGTCACACCGGTACAGACGTCACCACCACAATCAGCGCCACGAACGCCGCAGCCACAGGAGACACGGCGGAGAGGGACACAAGGCCAGAGAGGACGCGCACAGCTCCTACTGAACCAAATAACACAACGTCCGCAATGCCTAGGTGCTAACCATGGCCCATAAAGAAAGACAGTAGTTTCGCGTCACGCCCATTACCTTTCCCCGCTTCCGACCATGCTCTCCGTTTAGCTGACGAATAAGGTTTTCTTACTCTAACATAAAGTTCGCCTTTCCATCATCCCGTCACTGAGTGTGGGTGTTTTGACGCCTCTTCTTTGTTTTTGACCGGCTAACTTTAACCGAGGTCCATGCGAACACTAACTCTCTCACTAACTCGTATTAACCCCCCCCTCCCTGACGTCTCAGTGCAGTAAAACCCTTCACCAGTCTACGAACGAAAGCCCTCTCTAGGTCTGTCTAGACTGACAGCAGTGTGCGAGCATGTGTGAGCGTGTGCATGTTAAAGAGAGACTTAGAGAAGTGCTGAGTCAATTTTGTTCTGTATACGTTTGCTTGTCCTACATGAAAAACTCATCCTAGTATTCTGTTTACAAAGCACAGATGTAATTGATGCAAGACGGCATTCAGTCCTTGGTAACCCTGAGCTTTTTGTATGTGTACTGTAGCTGTTCCTTTTCCCCCCATAGAGTAACTGAATAGCTGGTCTGATTTAATCTACTGACATGCTTCTTTTCTGATATTTGCTATGTTATTTTGTGTAATGTTACTATTTATTATGAGTCATTTGCAAGTGAAAATGCTTTCTTTTCCTTAACTTATAGCCGGTGAGAGCCACTGTAACATAATTTTTCTATATACTGTAAGTCCAACAATCAATCAGTAACAAAATTAATCATTTGATTGCCTCTAATCTCTGTATTGTAAATTCTGTGGTGTTTGTCATTGGCTGATCCTTAATTCAATAGCTGGACCTTGTCCAATCAAATAGACTCCCCTATCCCCACCAGAACCTCTCAACTACTGCATATATCCCATTGACATAGTTAGTTCGGATGGGATCATACCAGACTTTCTAGAGATAACCAATTGATTGTATCTGAATCGCTAAACACTTTCAACCTTTGCACGGCTATATTTACATGATGGGTAGAATGTCCCGATTTTTTGTCCTTGGTCCTTTTGATATTTGATCGGTCATCCCACTTTTTTGGTGTTCTTATGACTTTTTGTCCTGCTGTTGTATTTCATTCTTAATAAAGTGAGAAAAAAGAATATGTCTGATTATTCTTCTATTACTCCCTAACCAACCTAACTTATGTATCTGCTTCTACCTTGAAAACATCTCCACAATCATTGGATGAATCGCCATGTAATTTTGCACAGATAATCAGGGTCCCCAGAGGATTAAGCCTGATAACTTAGATTATCCCTGAACTTTTCTCGTAGCTCCACCAGCAAATCAGAGTTTTCGCTTATCAAGTGAAACATCTTAATATCTATCTAATTTTGTAAGAAATTTCGTACAGACATTCATGGAGCCCAGATGTTGTATCCTTATGACTCTAGTGAATACTCTGGCTTTTCCTCTATTGTCGCAACAAGGTTGAGTCTTGTGGTTTTGACATAAATGCCTGCACAAATATTGAATGAACTGCCATGAAATTTCCCCTCATGAACTGAATGAACTAACATGGCACTCAGTAGAGCACATACCTCTGTGAAGGCCGACCAGCGCCCTTTAATTGCACACACTCATAGATACTTGTCCCCTAAATATGCCTGCTCAATTATCATCAAGATCCATGCATAGGGAATTGGTGATGTCAAAAGAAATATCACAAAAACCTCAAAATTCCTGGATCTGCCCCAAACTGTAATGGATGGACGCACGCACGCACGCGAAACCTGTCACAGGAAGTGTCCCATGTAGGGTTCTCTACCAGATCCACACACAGGCTCATAGCCAGGAGAAATGCTAATTCAGTTTTTTGTCCATTCAAGACTACAGTCCTATGTCTTTTAACTACATACATGTGAAGGAACTGCACTGTGGAAATTTAAACAAATAGTTGAATTGAAATCTTTACTTTTTCCGAGAAAATTTTTAAAAAAAGAAAATCAGGAGCATGACTTCTTACTGGCAATTTTGATTCACTGCAAAACAATGAGGATTCAGCCCCCAAGACTGAAACTTTATGAAACAAGCGAAGCTGATCAATGTGTCATGTGATCATTCGTGTTGCTGTTGTGTGTCACATCTCACCTGAACCCGGGTTCACTGCTTATCTGTTTCACCACGGCAGCGGTTCAGCACACACAGGGCACAATGACATCATCAGATGGGGGGACGATATTGACTTCTGAGGACGTCTTATTAAATCATCAAAACACTCACTTGGTGGATGAAGGCAGATTCCTACTTTGGATTTATGATCAACTTACAGCTTGTTATATTTGAAAGCACAGACAGACATGAGCTAAGAGACTCAAAGATACTGCACCATTTGTTTTTATTGTACAAAATAAAGTGGAAAATGAGACACTGAGATAACCCGAAGTAAAATTATTAGTTGATTAATTGACGAGTTGATGGAAAGAGCTTTTTCTCAGAGTCATTTATCAAAAACATGTCAGCTTCTCTAGTGTGTTCTCTTGTTTATCTTAGTTATCCAAGCGTTCATTGAATTTTATGAAGTTATAATACCCACAGGTTTTTGATCGGGTGAAAGCAGTGGTATTCTCACTGGCCCTGACAATTTTTAGATGAGTAAACACCCAACTGCAATACAATCAATTGCAGTTTCAGCAGAGCCGAGGAGTTTTGGTGTGGACTTCTGCATAGAAAGATGTATAATAAGACTTTCACTCTCCTGCTGTGTGTGGCCGACCTGTATATTCAGGTTAACAGTCTCAGTTTGGGAAGATAACATCTTGGGAATCTGCATGAATCACCTGAAAGCTGTGCGAGATGATCACAGCCCCCCACTTCATCAACCGCCTCCTTATCAGGGTCCAATAGTCCATGCAGGGAGTGCTACACGAGGTGACTGATGTTTTTAGATTTTCTCTGGGTTTTAAGGTTGAAAAAATTGTGTATTTAAAGCAGTTTGTGCCCAATAGAGAGTCCCCAGAAAACAGTAGTCTTCAGTAGTCATAGCGTGAGGTATTCCTCGACAGTCCTCGTGGCTGGAGTATGGTTTACTTTTTCTTCTTCTCGTTGTCGGTCTGTCCCTTGGGAACAGGTTTCATAAAAAAGGCGGGGTTGGTGTGGCAGCGCAGGGCCAGCAGAGCCGGCACAGCAGCGAGCAGCACATTGGGGGTGATAACAGGCCACCATTTGTCTGCCGGGACTCGGTACGTGAAGGGAGTGCGGGAGTGCAGAGATGCACCGATATGGCACCACTGGGTCTGGAGAGAAGAGCAGGAGGAAAGCCACCATCAAACTCTGTGTTGCACTTTGCTTTTTTAAGGTATATGATTATCAGCAAACACTTTATAAGCAGTTACCTGAGCCATGGCTCCAGCAAAGAAGATGGTCCAGTCTAACATCCAGCTGCATCCGGGGGTTTTCAGACCATAGATGAGGACGGTCAGCAGGGGCAGAGCATAGAATAAATACACCAGCATCTAAAAGGAATTGTGCAATAGAAAAAAGGTTCCATATTTGAACAAGGACATACAGTATATTTGGTTTAACTCAGGCGGTCTCCAGACTGACCATAACCCTGGGGAAGCCAACTGGGTCCTTGAGGTACGGCTCATACTGATAGATGTAGGTGAAACAGACGTCCAGAGGACAGTCCAGCACCACCTGGACCAGAGCAGGAGGAGAGAAGCAGTATTCAAACACGTTAACTAATATCTCAATGAGTGTGGCCATAGGCAGAAATATAGGAAAACAAAAAAGAAATACACATTTGGATATACTCACAAAGCCTCTGAAAACAGAGAAGGCCATCGATCCCATTAACAGCAGGGACAGCAGCAGGTCGACCGGCCGGGACAGTAGACCTTTCTTCTGCTCCGCTACGATCTAGTCAACACAGAATCATTCTCAGTTAATACGAGTGTGATGATAGAAAAACATCTATTATGCTCTATTGTTTATTTCTTCGTAGAAGTCGTAATTCACTCTGTAGGGCAATGTTTTCCATCATTCATGAGGCTTTGCCAGACTTTTCCACATCATATGGTGCAGGCGGGAAACGTACACAAAGGCAACACAAAGAAACTCAAAAATCATTACCAGGATATTAAATAACCAGCCGCAGAAATTCAATTTTGGTCATTTGACCTCCAACAACAGTTCAAATAAATGAATCTCATGGGGAAAAGGGTTGGGGGCCACTACTCTATAGATTTTCAGAATACTGTAAATGTCTCAACGTTAGGAATTTACCTTGTCTGCTGTGACAACTGGCATTTCTCTGTGTCTGCTGAAGAGCACGGAGGCCACCCAGAAAGGCAACAGGAAGAACGGGACGTTCCTCCAGAAGACTGGCCGAATGTTAGACCCATATTTACCTGCACACATGCGAACATGATAAACAGAGATGGTCTCCAACAACATAACACACAACAAACAACTGTGTTGATTTCGGCAGCTCTCACCAATGACCACTCCCGGGATGAGAACAATTTGGTGGGCGATGGAGGAGCCCGCCCACAGAAGGCCCAGGCTTCGATAGGACTTCCTACAGGCACAGAAAAGCAACCAACATTCATTAAGAGGTCTCACTGGACACGCAGCGGTCGGGCAGAGATGGTGGTGATGCCACAGTTTACCCTTTGAACATGCAGTGGATGATATATTGGAAGAGGACTAAGTGAAAGACTCCTTCCCAGTAAGACATCATCACAGCATAGGCGGTGCTCAGATGAGGCTCACCCTGTAGAGATGGCATCACATCATGAATTTAACTGGAGTTCATGACACATAAACATGTGAATAAGAAACCATAATTCTGAAGTATAGTTCGTAGAGATTCGGAGGAAAAGTTTAGCTCAACGTGAGTTATCTTACCTTCTTTAGATAGAAGCCCATGAAGCCAGAGATGAAGCCATCCTGCTCTAAAGCATTGGTCAGGCCCACCATGCAGGTGAAGGAGAACTCTGCAAACACTGGACAGAAAAACACACACACACACACACACACACACACTCAAAAACTTAAACTCTGCTGCTTCTACACTCCACCTTCACATCACTGTGTATATCCGACTGTACCATAGAATAAAGGGTCCACTTTCATCTTGTGCCGCACAGTGAGGAGGAGGAGAAGGAGAACAGATCCCAGGACGACCATTCCCATCCCCAGGATGGGTAGAGGTCTGAGGAAAAACAGGAATGGTGACAGTGAGTTTATCAGCGAGAGTCCAGAACCCGCCAAGTATCAAACAATAACTTGTGTCTAAGCAATTGGTCAATTAATCCCTTGTTTCTTTGCTTTCCGACATTTGGATTTGATTAATCATGAAAATGATCAGTAACCGTGGGTTGCAGCCCCAATGTTACCTGCATGTACAATGTTCCTCACATTCATACTTCCATCAGTAAAAAAAAAAAAATAGGAGTGAGGGAGAACATATACAACGTTTTAGGTTTCAGGCAACCAAACCTTTTAGTTCAGCCCATGTGAATGTGGCTCATACTTTTTCATTTTTATACATTGTAAGCAGGATCAACACGCGCTAGAATTAACTTTCAGCTCGTTGTCTACATTGGTGGAAAACATGCCTCGTTTATGTTTTAACTGCGTTTCTCTTGAGTTATTGATCAGGGAAGCTCGAATCGAATCCAACTTCAAGGGCCCGTGTTACCTCAGGTACTGGGCCGCTTCTCCAGCCTGTAAATATCAGCGGCTTTCTTGTGCAACGCCGCACAAACACACTTACTCCTGAAGTGCAGGGGTGTTGTTCATCGCGTATAAGACTCCAGGAGCCAAGAGAGAAAGGAGAAACACGGAGAGTTCCACCGGCGGCCTCATTGTACACAACGTGTTGTTTGAACAACTTAAAAAAGAAAGAAAGAGAAAGAATGTCCAGGTAGAAATATTCCCCGCTAAACACGGTGACCGGCTGTGAAACGAGGCATGCCAAGGGCCAGCGTCCTCTCCGCTGCCGCCAAAGGAAATGAGATAATTGAAAGGGAAGGAGTGTCTCCCGTTGGCTTTTGATCTGTGATGAAACAACGCACTGCTGCTGCTCATGTGTGTCTGCTATCGACTTAGGTCTCAAAGTCCAACGCAGCAGACAGGTGACATTTTAAAGGAGAAGCAACCCTAGTCCATGAAGCGGACTGCTGAACCGTGCGTCATGCGTAAAATACGCATTTGAAGTCCGTTGACTTTGATAATTCAGGCCCAGCGTCGAATACCATCACACTTAACGACGGACAGGCGACTGCACATGATGCAAACCATTCGGACCAGGCAGGTTAAAGACACTGCCACCTGCTGGAGGCAGCTTTTCCTACAACAATAGCATTTTATTACTTATTTTAATTTGTGTGCTTTTTGCTTTCTAGTAGCCATTCATGTTTGGGATTATTGGTACATGAGATGAATGTGTAATGAAAAAAGTAATAAAAAAAAAGAAAAGGAATTCAGGTCGAGTGTTGACTGTGGTCTAGGCCCCTGTGGCCCCCAGGGTTCGTTTCAGGTGCCATCTGGTGTAAGATTAAGACCTGCTAAGTCTAATGTCTCCAGTCTTGATTGAATTCTGGATTATATCTGGGGGAGAACATGAAGTTAAGAACAAAGATTATGTTTTTTCTTTTCTTTCTGTAGTCAGGGCGTGGTTTAAAACTCAAATCATCATTGTTACATTTCTTGTTGTGTCTTTGCAAAATATCGGCTCATGCCGCTCTGTTCACTGCAGATCATGAGCATGTGCGTTACGCAACTACATCTTATGGATGAACAGCGTTTGTAAAGCGGGCCTACATCTAATGCAACTTTATCGCCTGTAACAAAGCGGCTGAAGAGGATTACGCTGCTGCTGCTGCCACAGAAACTTAGTGACCAGTGGAAAAGAGAGAGTAGAGAGGGGTGGGGAGTTCATGAAGAGAGTCGAAGCAGACAGATTCAATCAGACGTACACACAGCCCTTCGCCCACACAGCTGACGAAGGTTGGGGGATTGTTTGGTTTTTTTAGGTGACACCGATTTTTAAGAGTCCACTCAGTCTGCCACGATGATGCACCCTTTAATCATTGGCATCATGACCGTAAACACCTCTCTAACCGTTATCTATTGGGCTTTCCTCCTGGGAGACGTTTACTTCAAGTGGCTGGTGGAGCCAGAAGACAAACCCAAGAAGCTGGTTACCCCAGCCTGAGGGAGTCACTGGCGATATGGACCTACTCTACTGAGTGACTGGGTGTTGTTTTGCTTATAGGACTAGTTCGGCTTGTAGTGCTTTCTGTGGAGCTTCATTTTGTGATCAATCTGCCCATGTTTCACCTGAAGAGGATCTAGAGCCCCACTGTGAACGGATCCTGAGAGTAAATGAGAAAGGAATCCTTCTCACAGGTAAAGTCCTGCATTTATCCAAAACTTTTGCACATGGGAAATGCCTTTAATTTTCACGATTTATTGTCTGTGAATTGTCTTGTGGCCGTGTTTGAGGCTTTGCAGTGTAAATCGACCTGCACCGCACTTCAGTGTCCAACAGGTCAGCTCCATCTTCTGTTGTGCTGCCTGCTGACTCAGTGAAAAGGTGTCACCAATGACGGTGTCAACCAAATCCTGTCAAGGATTACCACAGAAGATTCAGACTTATTCTCCTGACGTGCTCATCCCGAGACACATTCAGACACCCCGCACAGCTTTTTTCACTTCACAGCTCATTCAAACAAACAACATGGATGATGGTTTCTACTGGGGGCTGCACCCAGTCTCTTGGTTCATTCTCTTTGCAAACGTAGCCATCACGATCATAGAATGGCAATTTCTCATTTCTCAGTTCTGGCGACTGCAAAACCCACCAAAGGAGAATGAGTCCAAAGCCTAGAGGAAGCGCATCCTGATGCTCCACCGAGATCTGAACGCATACGAGTGCATTTTAAGATCACTGTTTACTATTTGTAGAGGAAAAAAAACATTGATGGTGGGTTTTGTTGTGAGAGAGCACCCACTACTACGGGAAGCCTTCTGTTTGCATGACCTTAACCTTTTGCCATGTGTTTGTGGTTATTTCCAGAGCTGTCTGTGTGCAACACTAATTTGGAAGTCTGAGGAGCTGTTTCAATTCTCGATCACAAGGTAAGGAGTTGAATTTGAAACCTAAAACACCTTCATCATTTCTTCCCTTCCGTCTCTTAACATTTTATCATCTTTCATAATAGAAAATGAGTTGATATGCTGCTCTTTATCTATTTCTTGGGAGACTTTCCTAAGTCACATTTGATGATGTATCGTTTTCTGACCCATGAGAATATAGACTGGTCACAAAGTTAAAAAAAATAAATTAAATGTCACCATCTGCTCTGTTATGGAGCGAGAAATGAGCCGTGAAAATACTGTCATATTAGTGAAATTATGTGACAGGATATTTTATTGAGTGCTGCTGTGTTTGAAAGGAATTTGATGCGTGGAATGTCCACAAAGTGAAACACCAAGAGAAACTGTGTTTCTTGTGATTTATGTATGATATATATTTATATGCAATGTGGTCATGGAGGACCATAAGCCTCTTTGGCATATAACTGTCCACCACTCCTCGCTCATATCTCTAATCCCTGCAGATTGAAAGCTGATATTGCTCTGTGACAGACTCAATCCTATTAACTATGTCTGTCCTATATTCACCTCTCCTCCGTCTCACATTCCTTGCTCCACTGGAAATTTGACCGAGGACCCCCTCTCTGAAAAACTAGAAGGAATGCTGGGATTTTAAGTCTAGACGAGAGATTAGGAGAAGTGGCACACTTGCGTTATCAGATTTCTTCTTGTCTGGTGCACTACATTTTTTTGTGACAGAGAACTGTCACTGCTGAGAGACAATGCCCTCAACCATTTTGACATTTCCATCTGTCAGCCAATCCCGCCATCCTTCCCGGGTTTCAGAAAATGTCATGAATCTTCTAATGCTCAGTTCCTCTCCCTCTTCCTCTCTGATGCACACCTATATCAGCTGGGATCTTCAACAAAGACAATGAATCGGTCATCACCCTGAGAAACTGCCCCAAAGTTTCATTGTGTTCTCTGAACAGCCTGGCCTTTCAATAGTGTCGACATCAATTCCACCCGAAGCACCCAAACCACAAACCAACAACCAGTCATGTCCCTGAACGCGTCAAGAGAAGCTCTGCTTTTGAACCTCACACCGGCGGTGTTTGAGCACCGATAGCTCCTCCAGCTGTCCCGGAGGATGGAGGAGGAGGCCTACTTCGTGGACTACATTCCTCCAGCTAGAGATGCAATAACTCTGCCGCGCAATGCAGTCTATGTCCTAGCCGGGGTGGTGTTGGTTATAGTGGCCACTTATGCCATAGTGGGACACCTGATTAAAGATCTGATGCATGACCTGGCAGGTAACCCCAGGCTGCTGTCCTCTCCTCCCCATCGCTCCACGCTGGTGTCCATCGTATTTGTCGTGTCTCTGAGCCTTTTCTCACCCAAATGTCTGGGGTCAAGGTGGCATCAACGTTTTCTCTTTCCCCTCTTTGTCCTTTTTGGGTGAATGTGTTTGCTTGAAGACTCTCCTTCACATTTATCCTGAGGTTTGTGTTACAGTGTTTAACCTTCCCCAATATATCCTTGTCATATTATTAGAGTTAATAACAAAAAAGTTGACCAAATTTTTGTCAAAAACACTTGGTCTTATATTTCCGATAGTAAGGTCAATAGCAACTTTAATTACACTGCCTGGTTGGTGCCCACTTAAAAAAATGAGTCCATACAAAAAAGTTTCTACAACATCATCGTTATTTTTACAAATTAGAAAGATCTTCTAAAGCCTCGGATTTTTTTTTTTTAATGATATATATGATAAAAGTATATAATTGAAATAACTTTTCCCGGAAAGGCTGAGTTCATTTAAAACTTAATGTGTAAAATGTGTGGATTGCCACACAGAAAACAGTGTATTTCATTTCGCTCTCATGCTTTTCCACCTCACAGACTGGATTCTTGGCCCAAAACCAGTGGAGGATGATTCAGAGGAGGGAAGAGCAGAGATAGAAGAGGAGCGGCTGCTCAGTGTCTCCAGTAAGCTGATGGGGAAAGACAGGGTGAGGATGGAAAAGGAAAAGGACGGGCTGCTGCCGGGTTTCCACCAGGCGGATGGAGACTGTCGCCATCCGCCCGCCGCTCCTCCGCTGAGAAGCGCCGTAGCTTCATCCTACCTGGGAGAAAAAAGGATATCTACTCATAGCGTGACCTTCGCCTGCCCTGTGACCCCTTATATCACTTCCATCTGAGTTTCTGCAAATTCACCTTGTCGCATAGGTTGCTCAGATACATTTAGTCATTTCAGTGCGGTGATCAATGTTGGTTATTTGCTGTAGTGAGGCCAAAGCATTTTTGTTTTGTTTTTTATAAATCACTGCAAATGCTAGTCAGCAGTTATAGTCAGTGCTCATGTAACAAGAAAATGCTTTCTTTAAGTACTTATTAAAAACACCAATGTAAAAACAAGGTCCTCATTGTCAATCATTTAGTTATATTGCACTATTATGACGATCCAAATTCGCATGCATCAAAATGTGTTTTATTTTGAATTTGTAAATCTGAAAATTCCATAATGTAAGAATGTTTTCATTAAAATGTAAATTTCTTTCATATTATCATATTATGTCAAGAAAATGCTGTTGATTGGCACATGAATTGTCATTTCTGTGCCCCCCCCCCCCCCCCCCCCCCCCAACTGTCATGTTCCTGTTACTTCACACTTTGCTGTAACGTGTGTCTGAAGAAAAACACTTTCTCTGTTCAGGTGTTGGACTAAGCTTCTCTCCAGTAAACAACTGAATAATACCTGAGTGCCGTTGTGTCTTGTCTGCTTTCATTAATCCATCTTACCCCACTCTAATACCTGGCAGTGTCAGGGGCAGTGACCTTATTTATAAATGCCAAGGATAACTCTACATCAGCCATATTAAATACTGTCTAGAAGGGATGTACGCACAGAGCGCTTTACGATAGATAGATAGATATTTAGATATATTTCATATGCAGCAGTTAAATACTCTCTTTCATTGGGAGGCGGTGCTTCAGTGTCATTCCTCTGACCTTGAGTAGCTCAAGCCACTGTAGCTAATCTCGTTTCCACATGCATGGCTGAACAGGCAGACCGATATAGGAAACAAAATGAAAAAAAAACAAAACATCACAGCGAGAGATTTAGATGTACTATTATTTGAAGTCTTACTCGCTCAGCGTAGTTTTTAGCCAGGGGAGTGTAAAAAAAAACCTAATCAATTGGAGGATCTTCATTCTTCTTTTGCTTTGTGTAAAAGTTGAAATTCTTATTCTAGTTACTAAACATTGAGCAGCTTTACTGTTAGAAATTCTGTAGACACACATGCTTAAAGTTATATCATTTCCTCCTTTGTTTGTATTTGCATGTGAGGATAAGTGAGAGTGAACCTTTGTGCTGGCTTCTTAGTACAGTGATGACACAGAGATATTAGATGGATATCCCCTGGCCGACAGCAGATATTTGACGACTACCACGCGACAATGGACATGCCGGCTGAGAGCTTAAACGTCCGTTACAGGGAGGACGACGGGACCGTGCTCTTTGAGGCGTATGTGCCCCCTTCTCGGGACGCTATCCACCTGCCTACCTACATCCTCTACCTGCTCATGGCCATCTCCATCGTGCTGTCTGTTCTTTATGCCATCATCGGGCACCTCATCAAAGACCTCCTCCATGACTTTGCAGGTTTGTTGCTGTACGTACCTGTGGCTTCTCAAAAAAACAAAAAAAATACAATTATTCTCTCTTCACATCTTCCCTCTCGTTCTGTGTTCAAGATTTGCTGCTGGGGGAGCAGCCTGAGGAAGTGGTGGTGAACTACTGTGAGGCCAAGGATAAGTTTATGGCCGACTGGTGCCCAGAAACCTCGCCTGAACTGGAGGCGATGGCCCGGGCTGAGGAGAACAAGATACTTGACAGGGACTTCCTGGAAGCTCCTGCCATCTGGATCATCTCCACAGACCCTCAGGGGACCAAGACAGGACCCCGGGTTGTCTTTGGGAACAGGACTTAGTGAAGAAATTCATGAAGGAGATGGAATCTGATCAGTGATTTGCTGTTGATGCTGACTGGCCGTTTCTGGTGTAAATGAAAACTAAAGTGACTGAAGGGTGAAGTGAGTGGCTCTAACATAACGTTATCGCGTACGGCTGGAAATGTGTTGTAGCTGCAGGAATGGAGGAAGCTCTGTCTCTGCAGAGGCTAAACACTTGAGCGGTCTCATTAGGCCATCTAGTGTCTGTTGAGGTTACTGCCGCTGATTAGCAGCAACACACATGAATCTTATTGTATGAGATGAACAGACAGTGAAAAAAATATTAATTAACATGCCATGTCATCTCTGATTATTTTATATAATAAGAGTTGATATATGAATATTTACATATAAACAGTGTCTCAGTTTAAGAGCTACAGATTAAGATGCAGAGGAGCCTAATCTTAATAAAAACAACTGCCAAAGAAAATGTTTGTTTAACTTTCATTTATATCCTATGTGTGGAAAAAGCTCTGTGCTCTCAGCAGTGAGCAGGTTGGAGTGCACATGTTTGGTGTCATATACACAGAGACAACTAAAAGATACAAGTAGGATGTTTCAGATTGAGTTGATGAAAATTGGAATTTAGAGGAAAACATTAGTTATGGTTAGAAGTATAATGCTTGCTTGGATGCATAACAAAAGAGGAAAACTGCAGACGTGAACGTAAACATGGATAGCATTTGTAAAATAAATAAACAGATAAATAGATTTCAAAAATATTTTAAAAATCCATATGAATAGAAGAACATTAAAGTAATTTAGTAAATTCACACCAAATTTATGATAAACGAAAATCCTTCATTCTGCAATATACATTATAAAGTCCATAGCTGTTTTACAAGCATCTTGGCACTGCCAGGCACTGAAAGTAGATTTTTTTTTGGTTGAAATCATAAAGTGCAAATGTTATGCTGATTGTGATTCAGGTGAAGTTTGTATAAGTGTAGAGTGCACCTATAATTATTTCCTATCTGAAATATGAATATGAAGTCAAAGGACAGGAATCTTTGGAGATGTACTGTGAACTATGAACCTCCCAAGATTTCATCAATGAGACAATATTTGCAAACAAGATATTTGACAATAAATACTGGAGTTGATGGGAATGTTTTGGCATGAAGACCAATAAATTACCCTAATCTTAGTCGGTCTACAACCCCCAATTTAAGGGGTAGTTCAACCAAATAATAATAGAAACAAAAAATAAAAAATAAAAACTCGTCAGACTAACTGGCAACCTTGGTCCCAGGAGAGGGCGCTGTGGTAAAAATGGCTCCATGAGCTACATGCCACCACAGCTGATAGTGAAGGAAGGACAGGAACTTCTTCAGGCTTCAATGTGAGGGTGTTCTGAGTGACAAGCAAATAGGCATCCAGCAATAGCTAAAATAAGAAAATATGAAATAGTATGACATTGTTCTCCTTTTCTAATTCAGACAGAGGATTCTTCATCCTCCTGACTCGTGTGTGGACTCAGCCGAGGACTCCATCCAAACATGTTTCTGTCTCATGCACGAGTTGTGTTTTAGGGATGTGTTGGTACTGACACCTCTAACGAGATTACCAAAGCTGTATCCATCTTCACAGCATCTGGCTGCTTTAGCACATGAGTACTAAAGCAAACAATGACTTAATCTCATTAACTCTGTCCCCCCACTAATCCCCTTCTCTTTCAGGGCAGGACCCCCGAGTTAAAGGCACCATCTTCGAAATAGCCTGTAGATAAAATATCCTGCAGCCTCAGCAGCTTCATACCAAATGTCAGCTGAAGGTGATTTGAGAGAAGTGAAATATTTCACTTGGGAACTTTCACTTGGCCACAAGATTCCAGGTGAAGAGGCAAAGCTCAGTGGTCAGTTAGTGCTGTATGAAAGGTCCTGTGTGGTTTTTATGTGGTAACTGCTGACGTGTTGTGTCATTGAGTGGTCATTTGCATTTAGATACAATCCCTACTATGTCCCCATTACATGGGGCACATTATAATAGCGTAAGTCAGTATAAAGAGGATGCGAGGTTGTGGTACTGTTATTCTGGAGGGAAAAAAACATCCACCTGCGGTTAAATCAGGGGAATGGCTCAGATCACAAATCTAAGTCGTGTATCCTTATTACATGCTGCTCCTCTCGACTCATCTGGTGCTGGTGGAACAGCGGGGGGACGGGGGATCCGCGGTGACACCCCTGCCTCCGTGTTGCAGGGCGCGCGTCCTCGCACGCACGCACGCCCCCTCTCCAAGCCCGAGCGGTGTGCGGCGCGGCGCGGTCCCGGACGGTGTGCATTTCCCCACACGTCGACGACGAATGATGCACGGGTGATTCGAAAGGCGGCGGCTTACCGGCATGGGTGCCCGGTGTCTGAGGGAATAGCCTATATGGATTGGAGCTCATCATCGCCGGAGCAAATCTGGGCACAGTCAGAGAGGTGAGGCGGCGGCGGGTCGACGGTGTGCGGGGAGGCGGCGCAGCGTTTTGGGGCGTTTGGAACAAAAGACGGACCTCGTGAAACAGGCTCATTGACACGTTCATTTCGGCCACAGTCACCTGTCAGTTGTCGATTTCAGTTCTCTCTCGTGGAGAGGTCGTACATCCAACACAGGCCTGTTCTGCACAGGAGGACGTGGCTGTATCAATACAGCAGCAGCCATCTGCATGCTTTATAGATCGGTGGAAGCTATTGAGGTCACTGACGATTACATTGTTTCACTTTGACTCTCGTATTGCAGCGCATCTCTGTGTCTTTCACCAAATACAATTCATAAACGCATTTGTTGTGATGAGACATAATGCACAGGGAAGCGCTCAGTTCACGGGGCTAATTTTGGCCTACTTTGCACAAAAGAACACTGCGGTACAGTGGCACGTCTTCTGAGGGTCTGATTGTGCATTTGGAATATGGCCCAGGAGACACTTAACATAAAAGGTCCAAAAGTAAGAATTACGATTAAATTACTAGAAGTAATAATACATCACCTAATGCCACCGGGTTCTGGTCCAGGCTTTATCCAGGAGAGAGCATGACAAAATAAAGCATATGACTTTAACCCCCCCCCAAAATAATTTACATTATTCTAATGCATTGTATAGGCCTATTGCAAATAATCACTTCCAAACCTCTATGTAGCAAAAACAATCTCAATGTAGTGTGTAGGGTAATATCTAGGTTACTGCATCACATTCCTCCTACATACCACAGCACACTTGGACCATCCCACATGATATTCACAACAAGGAAAACAGTCGTGACACATGAACATAATACCCTGCCCACCACATTATATATTGCAGCATGACTATTGTGAATTTTCAAACCTCTGGCACGCAAGCAACTGTCTTTACATTTTCTGACCCAGCAGCTGTCATGAGGAATTTACAACGTGCACTGTCTGGAATGAGGAGGACCGACGGGCGATGTGCAGCACTGTGATGGCAAAAATAGAGAACCTCTCTAATGCTACTGTTATGGTGTGGTCACTGCGAACAGTGTTTAGGTTGATTCTTGTATTTATGGTCATATTACCGTGAAAATGTGTTAAAATAGACTCTCTGTTTCCACCAGATCCAGGGAACAATGATAGACAGATGGTTGGGTAACCTACAGTTAAAGGCCCAGTTGAACTCTGACCCTCAGCACCCCCACCTCCACAACATCTTTCCTCTCCCCTGCTGGGACGCCCCAATGACCCCCTATACTCTCCTACAAAGATGCAAACTAGACTGTGCTATTATAATGACAAAGATTTTAGTGGCTCTTTAGTTTCTAGAAGAAATATCTGCTTGCAAGGATTACAGAAAGACAGTTGGTTGGTGATTTTGCACCATATTCACACCCCCATAAGTGTTGGAATAGATTTACAGCTGTAGGTGTTATTAATTAACGTTTATCCCTCTCTTCACGTCTTCTGTAATGTGTTATTCATGCTGACAGTGCCTTTGTTTGTTTCTCTGGACAGTGCTGTGGGAGAGGATACTCCATCCAAGATCACAGGTCACATGACAGGTACATATCTCAAGTAAACTCTAAGGCTTGTATAAAAACATATAAAGTGCTCATATGGCTTGCTTAATCGAGTAATCTTTTTCTATGTTTGTTTTCTTCTGTTTAGATTTGTGTAGCGATGAAACAGACAACTCTCTTCCTCTTCAGCTTCACACTCTCAAGGAGTTTGAACAGGTGAGAGCCTTTATGTCAAATGATGGCAGACCTCTGTCCTCTGGCATGATTAATGACTGATCATTTGCTCTACGGGGCCATCTTGTGGATCCATGTCTTACTACAGGATGTAATGAGCTGATTCAAGTTTGCTTTGATGCAGAGGTCAGATCAGAAAGTGTAGAGGAAATCAGTGGTATTTTGTCCAGAAATCCACGATGATGAACGAAGCATCAGTGCAAGGAGGAACACCCGCAGCAGAGGATTTAGATGGAAACCACCCTGAACCCTCCTGGTGGTTAAAGTCTGCCTCTGGCTACAGCTTGGCCTACTTTAGATCTCTGTGGCACTATTACTGCACAATGTACCAGTTCTATTTCACAGAAGTACTTATAAAATATTATTTTTGTTGTTTAATGAATAAAATTGAATGTAATGGGCAGGCGTAATATAAAAGCAAAATTTCATCTAAAGCTAAATTTGACAATGTTGAAGTCTTGAAAATGTGACTTTTGGTAATAATAATTTAATCATATAGGGTGAATGGAATAAAAAAAATTGGGCTTAGCTGTCTTTTTGTGAAAGTCACCGAGGCCTATACCCAGTGCACACGTACATTTTTTAAACGTAGGTTGTTCTTTCTGTTTTGGGTTTTAATTTTTAATGCACCCACTGCTATGACATACAGTGGGTGTGAGGTTCTTTTAATTTGAATTTGACCAACCAGTCTCGGTAAGGGCAAACAACAACACAACAAGGTAAGTATAATAGCTTTGTTTTATTGATTATAAAACCCTTGAGATCGTTAACTATATCTATTAAAATCACAGCGCCATAATTCTTCATTCTACTTCTGCCATTCGTTTGTTACCTTTACCCTTATGTATGGAGTCCGCACTGTTCTTTGTAGAATAGTGCTGTTAACACAAACATGGCTGATTAGCTTAGCTCTGAAATACCCAGACTGTGTCTAAACAGTATTGCATTGATTCCCAAATCACAACAACAGCAACACACTTTTCTTCAATACCAGGGATTAAAGTTCTCAGATTTCAATCACTTGGATTCCAGAGAGGCCATACATGAGATCAGTTTAGATCTAAATGGATAAAACGTGAGGGGAGGGGGAATTTGACACTTTGAGGGAACCCTCGATCAAATAGGTAAACAAGGCCCAATAGGCTAAGGGCATGTAGATACACACTTTCTGCTCTTTTTCAGCTTCCTCTGCCTTTTTACCTGTGGGAAGTGACTGCACAGTGGACACAAAGCAAGCGCTCTAAAAAGGCGCAGTAGCACCTGTCTTTTCTAAAAACAAGCACAACAGCGTTGCAATGATGTACTGGCCATCGGGTATACTGGGATAAATCCCAGGGGGTCTCTGAATTGGTTTTACCGACCCTGCCTCTCTCCTTACCCACCCTCTCTGTGGGCCTGTTGTACCATGTGCTCTGGGACTGGGCTCACTGGCCATTCACAACACAAGCAAGTGAATGTGCATTTATGTTCGGGACTAATGCAAAACAAGTGTGCAGCAGTGGGATCGACATGTAATCAATCCCCGCCCACGGAATCAGTCTCGTGGCGGCTTGATCTTGGATGTGTCACTATTACACCTGACGTTAACACATTCCAACACACACTGCACACACACACACATTCACACACATTCTCTCCTACTTCATGAGCTGAAAAGTGCCTGTGAGGAACAGACGTGGCTGTACGTGTGGAGAAGTTTAAAACACACTATTAGCATGATGTAAGCCCTAATGTTACGTGGAGACTCCGCTTGGCGCCGAGCCTATTTTTTCCTCTGAATTATTTAGCAACAGCACGTAATGTGACACTTAGATGGGCACACTCACTGAATGCATCAATAACAAATAATCACGTAACTGCATGTGTTGGTAACATGTCTCGGTCTCTTTGTCAGAGATTCTTTTTGCATTGCACATTAATTGTGAAAATTGGTTTTTGGCCAAGGCTGTTTTGCTTTTATGAGATTAAAACAGTTCTTAGGGGGTCTACCTTCCCGTTAGTGTCTCTTTTGCTGTTCACTTGTCTCTGAGGGACATTCAGGGATTCACTGCTCTGTGAGTGTTCAGGGCACCTTCTATTAATAGCATTATGGCTCAGAGTTCCAGGTCTCCTATTTCATCCAACTTCTTTCAGCTCACCTGTCTGTCCCACTCCCATCAGCCCCTCTCCTCATACTGTAGCCCTTGTCAGGCCTTTTTTAACCTTCTAACTATCATAGACATATGGTCAATTCTGGGTGTGACTGGGTAGATTTGGTCACTAATATCAAATATTAGATGATAGTGATTCATACTTCACACTCAATAATATTATGTCTGTAAATAGGTGCCAAAATGAACCTGTCCTTACTGTGACTTTTCTGATTGCTTGGTTTAAAAAACGAGTAATAGCTTGGCCACTAAGGGGCACAAGAACACGAAAAAACAAGCTGTCATACATCGCCACAGAGTAACACTTGCCTACACATCCAGCAGACACTGTTGTTTTGTATTTGGTTACCAAGTTTATTAGTTTATCTCTGAAATGGATGCTTGCTATCGTCTGACACAGAATTCGCTGAGACTGGTGAGATTTCTGAACTTTACTACCAAAACAATCAGCTAAAAGAGACCAAAAAAACTCAGTCGAGTTGCTGAGCTGATTGATTGATTTCCTGCTTGGATTGTCATTATCACCCTTTTACATTAGTTTAAGTATTTTTGTTTCGTAAAATCAAGTCTCTTCTTGCGAAAATACATTTGTGTTAAGTAGCATTAAGAGTGAGTTATTACTTAAGAAATGTATTGATTTGCTCGATGTATAAAATACCAAAATATAAAAAAAGATCCCTTGTTTCCAAATCCAGTAGATACTAAATGGAGGTAAGTCTGTGTTGTGGTTATATAACATGGAGGCTGGTGTGGACATAGTGACAGCTGTTCTCTTGATAGGGATCAACCCCCAGACTCCAACAAAAAAAAAATTAGAAGGGTTTATTAGATTCACCTTAAATATTCTATCTGAAAGAAAGTAGATAGAATGAAAAGATCACAAAGGGACTCACATTTCACCCCATCTTTTATTTTCATGTCTGTTGCTTTCAGCAGTTTTGCAGAGGGGTGAGATTCGCCATATCACAAGTGCCTGCGTCCCTGAACCTTTTACCCCCCACTCCCTCTCCCTTCCTCCTCCCCCCCTCCCCTCCTCCCCATCTCCCTCGGCAGTCTGGGATTCCAGGGATGTCTCCTCCTGTAAAACAAGCTCCTGTCCGGTCCCCTAGTAGACCAGATCACACCATGGAGCTGACATGGCTGCAACTCTGACCGCCCGGGCTGCAGAGTAGCCCTCTGCACGGATAATGCCCATTAGACTTTAGTGTGTGTGTGTGTCTGTGTGTGTGTGTGTGTGTGTGTGTGTGTGTGTGTGCGCGTGTGTGTTAGCTTTAGTGTGTGTGTGGTTTTGTAGATGGTATCCCAATGGACTGTTAGGGGCTTTCAATTTGTAAATAATTGGCTTTTTGTGCACTTTTGGAGAAGGAGGTAGCATGTCTAACGGTTACCGGACTCTAACAAAGGGACATGCCGCGACAGTCGCTGTCCTTTGATATGGACTCTGTTTTCCCACACCTAATGGAGCGCTCAAAGACGACTGTTTATTTCTGACCTATCGCGGACATGTCAGGCGCCATCGTCATGTCTAACGGTTACCGTACTTTGTCACAGCACCTGAATGACCTGAAGAAGGAGAACTTCAGCCTCAAGCTCCGCATCTACTTCCTGGAGGAGAGGATACAGCAGAAGTTCGAGGAGAGCAGTGAGGATGTGTACCGCACGGTGAGTAGGACAGCCCTCCTCACTGAGTGTAAGGAAATGAATGGGAACCCGTTTGACCGGTGATGAATGGGACTGTAACTGGTTGCTCTTCAGGGGACAAGGGTCATTTGGGTAACAAAAAAAATCTGTGTTGAGCAGTTAGGCACTGAGTAGGTAATCTAAAGAGTTGGGCCTTTATCAAATGTTTAAGTTGGTAGTTATTGTCCTTAAGAGACGCTGAGCCACTGGTTGTTGACCCAGCTGTTGCACTGACCTGAGGTGATGTGACCTGCCATGTGTTTGCTCTACCAAGTGCTTGTTTTTAGTTATGGCCACCATGTGAAGGAATACACATTAACTAACTGTTTGTACAGGAACTTGAAATCTGTGTGTGTGTGTGTGTGTGTGTGTGTGTGTGTGTCTGTGTGTGTGTGTGTGTGTGTGTGTGTGTGTGCGTGTGTCAGCTGTCCAGTAGGAGCTCCGTTTTGCTGTGTATTGTTGTCTTATTCTAGGATTTATAAAGCTTTTATGTCTATTTTGACAAAACGAATTTGGGATCACCCCACAGCCCATATGGATAATTTAATACAGCTGCAAAAAAAAAACTTTGTGTGTATTAGTTTATACCTGCAAACGTTGTACTGAAACTACTACCTACAAAAATTCAGCACCATGTTTAGAAAAAATTGAATTGGATTTGATGTCATATCCCTGAACAGAATGGTATTCTTACTTGTTTTGCTAGCGATGTATTGAACCAATACACCAGATTGCTGCTGATACTGACATAACATTAAATGGTATTGGCCATGACATGACTGATCCACATTTAATAGAGTTTCTTTGTCAGCGTCATTAGAATCAATTCTCAGGTACATTACAGAAACATTTACACATATGGCCTCATGTTACATTAAAAGATAATTACCCATAGTGATGTGTAAAGATTTGAATTTAAAACATGGAGATATTAGATTTAAGATCTAATAGTGATACTTACCAAAAATACCCTGAGTTGAGGTATTGGGGGGGAAGCTTGATCGATGTAACCCTAGTTTAAGTGTCAATGCCAATTTATGTATTTTCTTCAAAGTTCTATCCTATATTATTTTTTCTCATAAACATTTATGTTCCTCAAATTAACTTATAGCCTCATAGGTGACCTCAGTTTCCCCTAAAAAAAAACCTTTGGGGAAAACGCAGTCCCACGTTATACTCACTCATCACAATTTGGGCTAAGTAAAGGTCAGACATCATAATGTCACCTAATCCTCTGATAGATCATTTTGGACAAAACAAGCACATCACATTGATCTCTGGTAACTTATTAGAGGATCTTTTGATATTTTCTAGATGACACACTTAAACAATTAGTCATGAACATTGGTACATACATACAAAACATAACGACAAATCCAGTGGTCTCAGAGTCATGTAAACCAGAGGTTTACCTTTTTTGACTCCCAACTCCAAAACTGTGGGGCCAGAGACTTGGGAACCTCCATTTTCCACCGAGACAGTCGGAGCATACAAAGGATACTGATTTGAGTAGTAGGTCAGATAAAAATCCCCTCCGTGCTCATGTCGCAACGCTTCCTGTGGTGCTGTAAAATGATCTGCTGCGTCTGATGCTGTCACTTAGAGGTCGTGTGAGGGACAAGGAAAATAGAAGATGAAGGCTGATGATATATTTCTTATTGGCTTTTTTTTTTTTTTTTTTTACTTAACTGCGAATGTTTATATTCTGAAGCTTTTACGGCTAAAATATGCTATTTCTAATCGTTTTAAAATTCTGATTTCTGGAAATCATCTTGCAACCCCTTCTTCGGTGTCACCTGACCCCCCCATCAAATCCCCTTCAGACTTCCTGCTTTATTGCCATTACTGTAAGAAGGTCCTTCGTTGTGCCACCTTTGCATGTCTACTCTGAACCAAACACGCCAACATATTGCCGTGTGCCTCAGTGTGTGATTTTAGAAGAGCTCTGTGACAACCTCTGTTGCCAAACGAGCCCACCGACACCGCGGTGGTACCTTTTTTATACACAATGGTGGAATAAAGCAACATTCCCGTCTTGATCATGCTGTGTGTAAACGCTGAGTGTGTCCTTCTGCGCTCCTGTGTCTGTGTGCGTGTAAACTGTGCATCTACAATAAGGTGACCCAGCTCAGCTGCTGTCTGTTTGCATGAACTAGTTGACATTTAAAGTCTCCGCCCCGTTCATTCCGAATCCCCTGTGATCAGCAACAACTTTTTGATATGAGAAAAATTAAATTGCTGCTTTAGCTATAGCCGAGCAGGACCTGAAGGCTGCATACCAGCACTGACGGAGTAAACTGATCGCACCTCATACAGCCATCGAACTGGACTTCAATCCTTGTGCCTGACAATCTCTCACTGTGTGTGGCTAAAGGTTAATCAGTCTAATCACTTTGTTATTGGAGACCAAATTTTTGCAGTGCAGTGTTATCAGACCTGAGCTGCTCCGGCACATAGTGATCTCTCCCATTGCTCGAGAGACTCTATTTATAGAGCGGGCTTGGGTACACTGATTTATTTATCTCCTGTATTCACATGCGTGTCCATATGACACGAGACACACTGTGGTACACGTGTTTGTGTGTGTTTGTATGTTGCTCTTCACTGTAGGGTTTATTATATTGTTTCATTTTGTTAAGCATTTACTTTTAGTCATGTCAGCTCTTTATTTCCTTTATGATTTTGGCATACGTTTTGATTTGAATCATAAGTAAATACAGATTTAGCATCTTGTACTGAAATAATTGTTGTGATTTCTAGGGCTGTACACCTGATAATCTATTTATTCATTTTCGAAATGTTAAGTCAATAAAATGGCAAGAAATAGTGAAAAATGCATGAAGCACTAGTTGTCAGAGTTCAGTGAAATGTCTTCAGATTAGAGCTGCAACAGTAAATCGATTGATCAATCAGCAATCGACTTCTACATTAATGGGCAACTATTTTTTATAATCAATTAATCAGTTCAAAATTCTATGATTTAAGCTTAAATGTCACTGACATACCAAATATTTTTGGTGTGTGGACAAAAAAACCATCATCTTGGGGTTTGGAAAACACAGTTGACATTTTTTACCATATCATATTTTATGGACCAAACAACTAATCATTTCATTAAGAAAATAATCTACAGATTAATCGATAATGAAAATAATTGTTAGTTGCGACCCTACTTCATATATCTTCATTTGTCCAACTACCAGTTCAAAACCCAAAGATATTCAATGTACAGATTTTCACATTTGACAAGATGGGACGTGGATATTTGTTAGATTTTTCTGTAAAAATTATAATCGTTAATGTTTTGTGTCAGTTGATGTTAAGAGACTCTTCCGGATGTAAATCTTAAAACAGAATGAGCACGGTCATCGTTTGATGCACTGAACCCAATGAATATCTGCCAGGTGGTGATAAGTCAGTGTAGCATGGCAGGCAGGTGTGTGTGTGTGTGTGTGTGTGTGTGTGTGTGTGTGTGGGAGCAACCGCCTCTCCCTCTCTTCCTTCACTCAGTGGTTATAAGTGAATCTGTTGCTGAGGGCCGACAGACCAGGAGGGGCGAGAATAGCAGGTGCACTGTGATGGGTGTCTATATTTAGAGCTGTTTTCAAGATGGGAAAAAGTGTCTCTTACTGTAAACCATGTTGACACACACACACACACACACACACACACACACACACACACACAGGAATACATGTTCCTCCTTCATGTGTCGTTCATTATTTATTGTTTGGGCATTTAGGCATATGTCTGGTCACATGTTCCATAAGTTGTAGTTGCTGCTGCATTACTAAGCTATGTAAGAGTAGAGTGCTTTGTAGGAGATGAATTGATGAATTGATATAAGTAGAGAGTCAAATAGTCTTGATTTAATTTTATTAACATGCATAACATTAGATAGGGAGGTTTTTAACTAAAGCTTTAAATTTAGACTAATGTGTCTATATGTCAATTCATCCATGTTTATATACTAAAACTAGATAACGGTGTTTTCATAGTTTCACAGAGCGACAGAAAATGTTAGTTGATGTTTTAATAAATAAAAAAACCTGTAAACAATTAATTGATTATCAAAATGTCTATAATTGAAGCCGTACGAGACTTTTGTTTACTTGAAATGTAATTCCTCAATTTGGTTAGTGTCCTGATTTTGGCTTTCAGATGCTTGTAGGTAACTTTTAGATACATCAAGTTATTTTTATCATTAAGAGGTCAAATTTTTTCGTGAACATTTGCATTGATCTGATTACAGCAAAACAACACAACTAGATTGTACTCTAGTCACATGTACAGGATAAATGTGCATGTGTGTTGTGTTGAGCAGAGTGTTTGCACACGTGTGGCCGAGCTCTCTGTGGGTGTTATCGACATACATAAAGCTCCCTGACAGGGACACGGGAAGGTCATCAGACCTCGACATGCCTGAAGAGGCACCAAAACATTTCTTCCACAGAATTAAGGAAGGGACGAAGTAGGAAAGGAGAGAGGGAGAATAACACAAGGAGAGCGAGGAAGCTAAATCTTCTGAAATGCAGCGTGAGCCAAGCTGCGGCTATATAAGTGGTAAAAACAATGAGAGCAAATATCTGATCCATTGGACAAACAGATCAACTGTACTCTCTCCCCGGTCCTGAGGTCAGAATGGAAAGAATGAGCCCCACCAATCCCCACTGTTTAAATCCCCTGTCCCCTGGCCTGGTTTGAGAGCCCTGATTGGCCCTAAAATGTCCCCCGTGCAGCACAGCAGGTAAACAAACTGCGGAGTTTAGCCTCTGGCCCCAGTGGTGAGTATCTGAGCTACCAGGAATTCTCCAGCTCTAAATATATACCAACCATGACAGCACGGTCAGATGCCCCGAACTAATGACACACAACACCCACCAGCCACGGAGATGGAGGCTGTGATGGAAAGGGATGATTTAACGACTGAGGAGACTGAGTGGGAAACTTGACATGTCAGCGCCTAAGATGTGAAGGAGAAGAGGGAAGATAGACGAGATTCAGACGAACACAGTGAACATCTAAGCAATGTAATAGTGCTACAGCCAGAATCTGTTGTCTTTTTGAGTTGCGAAATCTTTTAGGGCTGCAACTAACGATTATTTTCATTATTGATTCATCTGACGATTATTTTCCCGATTAATCTATTAGTTTTCTGGTACATAAAATGTCATATAATGGTGAAAAATGTCAATCGTGTTTCCCAAACCTCAACATGATGTTTTGTTTTGTCCACACACCAAATATATTTAGTTTACTGTCATAGAGCAAAAAACCCCCAGAAATTATTCACGAATTTTGAACCGATCAATAGATTAACAGACAGCTCTACACACAATTACCTGGTATAGAGTGATCCTAAAAATAGATTCAACAACCACGGGTCCTTTGTTTCTGCAGCATATAACAAGCTTTGCTATTGGTCACATGTATGTTTTTTGATATATATGCAAAATCAAGTGTGTAAGGCATCCCGACTGAAACTTGTTTTAGTTTTGTGTTTTTAATGCCATCACAGTGAAACTTGACATGATTGAAATCTTTGTACAGACTTGATGATTTACTGTTTCAGCCTCATAAATAGCTTGCTGCTAATTTACAGAAATTTTGTTAGCTGTATTGACAACCCATGTTGAGTGTTTGTGTTGCTCCTTTATTAAGTCTGCTTAGTGCCACAGGTTTGGGAATGTGGGCGTGGCAAACTGTCATGATGAGGATGATGATGATGAAACATGAAATGTTTGACTGACCGACCTCACTGCTCTTCATCTGTTGCAGAACATCGAGCTGAAGGTGGAAGTAGAGAGCTTGAAGCAGGAGCTCCAGGAGAAACAGCAGCTTCTGGACAAAGCCCTGTACGTGCACAAATATCAATCATAAGTATTCACTGTTGTCAAATATATCTCACCAGAAACATTTTACTGAACTGAAAAGTCAGCACCAGTATTTATTTGCCATAGTATCACAAATGTCGAAGGCCTCTCCTGCCTGTCTCGTCGCAGATTGATGTCGACTGACCAGCAACAGCTTGTGTGACATAATTACATCCAATCCTTCTAATGTTTTCTTTGGCCACATGGACTTTGTTTAATAGTGTGTAGCAGTGGGCAGACGGGGAAATTGCTCCAGTGGATTAATACTTTGATGATTAAATTAATCGTCCATTGTTTCCAATATTCATCTGTCGAGTGTCAGACCTTAATGTTTTGTACATGTGGTTGCGTGTCTCCATCTTTGGATGTCCCCACTAGAGATTAACTGTGATTCTCTACATGGTCGTGTCTTAACTGTGGTAACGCTTCATATCTCCAGCAGCTCATATGTCATGCAGCAGCTGATAATGACAACACACACACACACACACACACACACACAGTTAGGATTATTGTATAAAGTGTTGTATGAAAATGTTAGTGTTTCCATTGAGGGAGACAATCCAGTTTCACAAAAAGGCTTAAGAATCTTAGAGATCTTACATGTTTGAAAATTAATAGTCACGTGAGATTAACACTGGTTTTCTGTGGGGTTTTTTTTTAAACAATGGTTTATCCCTTTTTGAAACAGTTGATTACTTAAAACAGATCTTCTCCTCCTGCAGGTCTTCTCCTGTCCCACAGTGGAGCTTAAAACTGCTGCCAAGCTCAGTGGTTTGTTTGAGATACA
The DNA here is from genome assembly GCF_022379125.1 of Scophthalmus maximus. Taxonomy (NCBI): domain Eukaryota; kingdom Metazoa; phylum Chordata; class Actinopteri; order Pleuronectiformes; family Scophthalmidae; genus Scophthalmus; species Scophthalmus maximus. The sequence goes on from NC_061519.1 coordinate 15,458,674, forward strand.
AAGGAATTGGTGAATCTTTTGCTGGGTTGTTTGTATGGCAGCCTTAGTATTCTTGATACTTTGATGTGGCGAACTCTACAGAGAGAATCTTTCTACTGCTGAGGTTGTCAGAGATGCCGCTTAAAGGTCATGTTGTTGACCTTTGAAAGATAAAGTGGCTCTTATTACTCGTCTGTTTCCACTGCTGTTGTTGCTCCCTCTCTGCACAACCTTTACTTTAGGCATTATGTTTTTATGATTTCAAAAGCTGTTCGATGAGAGCAGAGATGATTGTGTCAGTGAAGCCAGTTGTTGCATGACTTTCTACTACGCTGCTGGCCAACAGTTACACTACCTCTATATTTTATTTCTCTAGTACACATTCTGTGGTGTGATTGTTTCCAAAGAATGTCTCACTGCCATGTTGAGGATAATCAAACTGTCACCGTTATGTCAAAGTGGAGGATTTTTGTCACACTAGCAGCATATTCTGTGTTTTGAGTATCAACCTGATGAGCAGAAATGTGCCCTCACCAATAAGCGGAAAACTCACAGCAACAATCAATAAAAATACATTCAACAACAATAAAAAGGATTGTCTTATCCCATCTTAAAGCACGGTCCTGTTCAACAGATTCTTGAATTTTAGTACAGCTGCTTTTCATGGAAGTTTTTTAAAATTATGTATTTGTACTAGTATATGAAAGACCAACATCACTGAATCCTCTAACTTCTTGCAGAGTGGCTGGCATTCGAGCCGTCTACATCGGCTGAAGATCCACTGCAGATAAAGGACACTTGTCCAAGAGACAGACACTGGCATTACTCAGACTGGTTGAAAATATCTCAGTTATTTGAGCTGTTGCATGTGGTGGACAGAGTTAAAAACGTATGTCGAGAGGGTCCAGAACAGGACTCATGGCGACAGAGTGGCGTGTGCCATTCTGGGAGAAGGAATTCTGGAATGGGGTTGTTGACTGACCAAGTGATATAGACAGATGCTTGCACAGTTGGAGTCCAGAGGAGTGAGGGGGAGCACTTACGTCATGGGCCACATAATGTGGTTGTAGGAGAACACAAAGAAACACAAAGATATTCATGTTTCATACCTTTGTGACGAAGTGGGTGAGATCTCTGTACTCACCACTCGTCTCTTTCTACAAGTCATCTTGCACATCATATTATTTTCTACGTGTTCATTTTTCTATAATTTAGCATTGCTAAGGTAACATTACTTCACTTAATATCCCGTGTTTGTTTGTTAGCATTATGTTGCAGTTTACATCAAAGCATGTGTAAGTTAAAGCAAACACACAGCCATAAGTTACTTTCGGTTATCTTTATTAAGTTGCAGGTTTGGAAATTGTTTAACTGTTTGTTTCTCGGTCCGTACTCGCAATTGTTTGTTCCTTTCTTCAGAGCCACCATGCAGGTCCGTTGTTAGAGGGAGGCCCGCTGAGAATTTCCTGGTTTTTATGGTGTTGGTGGTGTCATCGCTGACATCATGGGTTAAACCAACTGCTGGGGGTTTGTTTTTAGTCTAAATGCTTGGTTTGGTAGTTTATTGTTTGTCAGTAAAAGCTGTTGAGGTGCGTACCTTTCAGATAGTTATTTAGGAGTGTAATGAGCTTGGGAAGGGAGCTAAATGATAATTTATATTCCCTGGTGTTATGGTCACTGTATGTTTCATCCCTCAGTAAAATACTGGTACAGGCTGAAGGCGTGTAGGTGTTAATTGAACACCCTATATATTCAGTTGCATTTTAGGCTTCTCGAGGAGGAAAGATCAACGTGAGGCTGTGCTGCCATGAACATGTGCCTTTTTGGGGGGGAGTTTTCATGAGTTAATTTTCAGATTTATTTTCTTTGATTTTGACAAGTTACACGTGTAATTGGGAGCACTGTAAATAAACACTCTCCTTGTAGAGTCAACATGTCTGTCGGGTCTGCCTACCTACCACCTTCCTTTGACATACCAAACTATCTTAGAACCTTTCCCAGTGTATTTCAGTGAATCATTTTGCCACAAAAATACATACACCGGTAAACCTTCACTTCAGCAACGCAAACATCTGATTAAGTCAATACCTGTCACAGTCCAGGTTACATTCACAAGGAAAAATGACCTAAAATGAATCCACTGCTTTCTAAACATCAAACCATGTGAGTCTAACATATGTGCACATAAACTGATTTGGTGATCAAGTCGAATTTTCTCTTTGACAGCACAACAGCAGAGAGCTTGACCAATCACAATGAGGCGGAGCTGCAGAGACGGTGTGGGGAGAGACAGCAGGAAATCGATCACATGCAGCAAGTGCTTGAGACCAAGATTCAGCTCCTGCAGGAGGTTGGTCCGCTCCCTATAGCTATTTAGATACAAACGTGACTCAGTCTTACAAATCGTAACACTTTAACTCTTTGTGTGTTTCCCAGGAGGCCCAGCTCGCACGCAGCGAGGCCGGGCGGATGGTCTCGCTGGCCGGATCACACTCCCACGCCTCTCTCATCTCCCTCGACACTGCCATGGAGGACATCCCAGAGGACGAGAGGCCTCCGAGCCTCCAGTCCCCGTCCAACACCAACAAAGACAGGTGCCAAAAAAAAACAAATACAAATCTCACACCAATACCAAACTAAGTCCATTTAGTGTCACTGACTGACCGTGCCTCTGTCTGTGTTCAGGTTGATAGAGGAGCTTACCACAGAGCTTCACTCCAAAGAGGCCCTCATCACGGAGCTGAGCGGAGAGAAGACGACCCTCACACTCAGGGTGGGGGAGCTGGAGGGACAAGTTCAGCAGCTGTCTTCATCGCTGCTGCAGAAGGACAAGGATGTGGAGGTAAACATGCTGCTTTAAATGACCACTAACAAACATTGGGTATTCAAACTTTGCAACATCATTTCTCTAACCTTGGAGACTTTAGGAAGCCTTTAGTAAATGTCTTTCCGGGAGCTATTTCCCCCTCGTGTATATTACTGTAAGTATATCGATGAAAGCCTTTACAATTCACACCGCCCTTCTATTATTACAATTACATTCCTCTGGACCACCATGTTTTTTTCTGTTCTGACTTCTATTCTAGAAAGAGGCTCCTGAAGCTGCATATGTTACATTCCTCAGACTTATTTTAACAGCTATTCATGTGGGTCACAGGAGCAGTTTGCAAACCACCACTTAAATAAACACAGACACTGACTAATGCAGATATAAATGTATATGAGTATTCACATTCTCACACACACCAAAAAAGTAAATCATGATTTCATCTGATGAGACCAATGATTTCTTATTTCAGAGCAGGTTTTTATTTAGTCTCATTCCTTTTTCTCTGTGCATCCCCTTCCTCTATACAAATTAATATTCAATTTTGTTTTCAACTCCTGAGTTAGTACATACACAAGGTATAGGTTATATTATTTATATTTACATCTATAGTTTCTGTTCCACAGTTCTATCAGGAGGAACTGGGTCAAGAGAGGCTGCGTATCGAACAGGAGATGCAGGTAGGTGAACCTTCGACTTCCCTTACGAATTTAAAACAACTCTGGTTCATTGTCCTTCTCGTGTTATTATTCAGTATTCCACTAAGTGTCAGAGCAGCATCACATGTGCTCACTGCTGCAGCGCAGAGCACTTTGTTAGACAGACTCTGCCTCCTAATGGAGAAGTTACACATAGCAGTTTCACACAAAACCTGACAACTGTAGATTAAACAAGACACATATTTTTTTTATAATTTGGTCAGTTACTTGTTGTTTTACAGAAATGTTCTGTACTAAAATCAGAAAGATCACAATCTGACCAACAAAATATAATTAATGATGAAATAAACAGCCTATTTGTGATACACCCAACTTCTAAATTTGAAAAAGTCATGATATGAAAGGAAATTATCTATGTTTGTTATGTTTCTGCAATCCATTCAACTACTCTGTATGATAGGAGAACACAGGCGTCGTTACGACTGTCAACAACGTCACGGTAAAAAGTAAACAACCAGTGAGACACCCTGCAGTGAAATGACATTTCGTCATCGGTCATTGTGGAAAACCCTAAATGTTTCATGTGTCTGACTGTGGATCTAAAACTAAGAAGCAGAAGAGAGAGGAACATGTTGCAAAAAAACAGTTAATTGAACCTGCAGTGCACGGATCATGATATGAGGCTTCTAGTGAAAGTACAGTCCATCTTATTGCGGGTTTTATTTCATCACTCTAAGTGCCACAATCTCATTACATTTACGGGCTTTAGCTGCACTCACAACCCCAGGGACACGTTTCTTCACAGATACATGATGAAACTGCAAATGGAGAGGGATCATTACCCCGACAGCAGCTCTCTCCCCACCATTTGTTAGTTCTATGAATTAATAATCATAACCATAGGCGCTGCGTAACCTGTGCACTGCTGGTCCTCATTGTTTGGCAGTAGCCTGGGCTGCTGTCGCACTATTTGTTGCAAACATATTTGTTGCTGGATGCTTTAACTTGTAAATCGGTTTCGGATGAAGGATGCAAATGCGGTTGCCAGGCCGGCTCACTGCTCAGATTTCAAACTGGATACATGTGTTGCGTAAAAGTGTGTGCGTGTGCTTGTGAACACTGTTTCCAATGATGTACGACAAGACTGTATGTGGAAAACAGGAAGTCACTAAGGTAACAGTGGGCCAATGTATAGTAGGCTTTAAAGTGCAATGTATACTGTATATGATACGAAACATGTGTTCAGTGTGCACATGAAAGACACAGCATTGGCATGAGCATCGTAAGGAGACAATTTTTGTTAAGGGTTTTTTAATGTGGTTTAAATGTAGGTTGTTGTCAGTGACTCGCAAAATCAGAGGGAAGTGACAGTTGTTTATTGGGTAACTGGTGTGTGTGTGTTTGTGTGTGTGTGTGTGTGTGTGTGTGTGTGTGTGTGTGTGTGTGTGTGTGTGTGCGTGTGTGTGTGTGTTGCGTGTGTGTGCGTTTGTGTGTTTGTGTGAGTGAGAGAGAGTAAGAGACTCCAAAAATGTATTTATATATTTTTTTAAAGTTCTAGCGTGAGGAACACAGCTGCATTTGCATCTCCTCACACGGATCAGAAGAGATCATGTGAGGATCAGTGTAAGTGGGGTCTTGCGTGCGTGAGTGGTCTTGCGCACATTCCCTTGAGGTGCCTTTTTACATATGTGCGTGTGTGTGTGTGTGTGTGTGTGTGTGCATGCAGGCATCTCGCTGGTTAGCACTTTAGTGGCTCTTGTTTCAGACGGGTCGTCAATAGGTCAGGCTGACCTTAAAGAGATCTGCGACCCTGACGCTGATATCAAGTTGTGTTGTTTCAGACGGACACCCGCCAAAAGAGCCCTTAATTAGTTCCCCAGACACCACAGTCATTTAGATCATGTCTGGAGAGAACAGAGGAAGCAGGAAAAGTATCTGCTGAAATCTCTCTCACAATTATTTCCAGGATTTCCTTTTCAAGAATAATTTGTAGTAATTAGTAAATACTGTAAACTGCTAAATTGTTAATCGGTTTGGCAATTTGCTTATAGTCATGAACATTAAATTCCCCAAAACATAAAATAACATTCAAGTAGACTTATCATCGAGCAGGATCCTTCCCACGTGTCGTTGGCTTTCTGCAGCCTTCTCGAATATCTGATTAAGAGAAAAAAACTCAAACCCAGTAATTACTGTGACCTTCAAATAACCAACAATCAGGGACCCCAAGGTCGACCCAAGGCCGCACAACTCTGACTCACACATTGATGTGAATGTTCACCATCACACTCTGTCCTGGAACAAAGGAACTGCTTGGTGGATGGAAGCATGTGGACAGTCGACAGGGGATTTTTTTTTTGTTCTCACTGCGTATCTGTTTGGAAGTCACGGCGTGGCAGCATGATCTGTGTTTGCGCCCTCAGGAAAAAAAAATTTGGCCACTGCAGAGACAAACTTACACAATCAGATGCAACAGAAAGGCCTGGTTGTTTGACTTTCACAGTCAAACCATTGTTGAAATGTCTGCATCATGACATCAGGAGACACTTATAAAAATCTTGAAGCAAAAACATGTTTTGACTCTCTGAACTGCTGTTTTGAAAATTAATACACCAGCATTCACGTTTACATCGTTATGTTTTCTTAATGTTGAATTCCATTTTTTTAATTACTCAATACAGGACATACATTAACAAGCTGCAACCAAACATGTTTATTTATATATTATACTCTTGCATTTATATATGATTACTTTAAACATGATAACTGATTATCTATCTGACTTATAACTGTCATGCTGCCAGTATAATAATGACCTCTATTCCCAGTTTATCTTCATAACCTCAGGCAAACTTTACATCGCCACACAACTGGCTTCATCTTGGTGCTCACTGATCATTATGTTGAGAAAACATCCTTTTGTCCTCCCTCTGCACAACCTTGTGACCTGATACAGCACTAATGAATGACTAAAGGCCCCTGAATAGAATAGAATAGAATAGAATAGCAGAGAAAAGGTCTAAGTCACATGTTGTTATAGTAAAAAATGAAATATAATGAAGCCATGTTTGATCGTTGTGATAATTTATAGAAGTCACGTTCAACTGATGATGCTTTTCTTTGACGATTAATATGTAGATTTCTTTTAATTAATCAAAAATGTATTAATACATTTATACAATGCATGATAAAAATGTCAGAATATATTGGAAAGAAACAAAGATTTTGTCAATTTCACTAATTCTTGAAAAACACAGTGACATGTATGCTTCAAAACAGGAAATACAAAAAAGGTGCTGCTTGATAAATCACTTGAAAGATTAATGGATTATTCAGATATTCGGCAAATGATTTTCTGTCACTTGAGTAATCCACTAGTTTCAGTTTTGTTCATGTAATTTCATATACAGTACAATTAAAAGCAAAACACTGGGAAATAGAAAGAATCTGGTTCTAGTCAACTCTGTGTGAGACAGAAGAGGATATTTAAAATCATACGTAGTCTATAGATTTTTAGAATGAAATTGTCAACCTTGTACAATAAAAATGCTGTTTCGCCATGCTATACAGCATTCTGGGGGCGGGGAATTACAGTTTGAAACATAACATGGAATGTACAAGAGTGTTGATTTGACAGAGCGTCACTAATGTAACCGAGCTGCTGCTCAGCCAGGCGAGCGGGGCTTAGGAGCCCGGACAGGCGGAAGTGACCGACTCCCGGGGGAACACCGCTCCATCTCTTTAACTCCCAACCTTGAAATAAAGCAGCTATCCGCTGGATTCATCAGCACGTGCATTTTGTGGGCTATCACACTGAGATTCGTCGCCGCGATTGGGAATTCACAGTGGACACTGAATCGTGCGCATCCCCGTGGCTGCACCGCCCCCCCCGCCCCGCCCCACCCCCGCGCTCCCTGAATGGTGCGCTCCGCCGATGCAGGTCTGGTCCAGCCACATCGTTATCTACCCGGAGGATCGAGGAGCGAGCCCGGTGTGGATGTCTCTGTCTCTCCCTCTCTCTCTCTGGAATGAATGAGGGGTCCGCTCGTCGGGGACGGACACCGGGAGAAGACTCAGAGGACTGCCCCGGGACGCATGTGGCTGCTCCGTGTCCGCGCCGAGAGCAGCGGGTTATTGCCGATCACCGGTCGTAGTGAGCCTCTTTCTTTTTTCTTTTTTCCTTGCGGGAGCGCGCGGTGCGGCTCGTGTGTCCGTGACAGCATCGTGATGGCGCAGAGGAGCATCCGGTGCTGTCGAGAAATGCTGGACATGTACGGACGGATACGAGTCTGTGCGCCATATTCGCGATGCACCTGCACCTCCAGGAAATGAGCGGTGGTCGTGAGCTGATGGACGGTCACAGTATTGATCAACCTGCTTTTTTTTTTACCTCACGGTGCTCTGCGCTACCAAGAAGCACATGTGACATCTTTCTCCACAGGCATGGGCGACTGAGTCTTCTTTTCTACTCTTTTTCGTCTAATTTCTCTTTGGGCCATTGAATTAAATGCCAATTTAAAGACCGAATGTCACAAGAAGCTTCACACCACATCAGATGCAGAGGGCTTTTACTGTGACATGTATTCACTCTGATCCAGATGTGTTCATGTTAGAGCAAATACGATATTCTTTCACGCCTGGCTCATTATAAACCTGTGGAATGCTCGATGTCAAGATGAAGGACTCGTGTCGCATCTGTGGACGGGAGCTGTGCGGCAACCAGAGGCGATGGATCTTCCACCCCACCGCCAAACTCAACCTGCAGGTGCTGCTGTCCCATGCCCTGGGGCTAGAGCTGACCCGGGACGGCAGAGGGGAGTTCGCCTGCTCCAAGTGCACCTTCATGCTGGACCGCATGTACCGCTTTGACACGGTCATCGCCCGCGTGGAGGCCCTGTCCATCGAAAGGCTGCAGCGGCTCCTGCAGGAGAAGCACCGGCTGAGGCAGTGCATCGGCGGGCTCTACCGGAAAACGAATTCAGAAGACGGAGCAGTGACCATCGTTGGGGGTGATGAAGCGCCAGGGGATGGCATTGTGGACATTTCTGGTCTCACTCATGCAAAGTACTGTGCCCTGCTCCAGGACGACCTGGTCTACTCTTTGTACGAGTCCTGGGCTGACGACAACCTCGACGGTCAGCATCACCACCACCCGCAGTGTGCTGCGGGCGCGGGGTCGGAGGTTACAGTCGCAGGCTCACAGCGCTGTGTGCCTAGCACTCCCAGGAAGTGTCGGGGATGTTCCCACTGGCGGGTTGCAGACTCTGACTATGAAGCTGTTTGTAAGGTGCCCAGGAAGTTGGCACGGAGCATTTCATGTGGGCCATCGACCAGATATTCGGCCAGTGCTATCGGCAGCGTGGCTGGAGGATTGGGAGCTGGTGGAGAAGGAGACGGACGAAGTGTGGACGACTCAGAAGAACCCCCCTCCTCTCTAACTCTGGTCCCTGGTTCTCAGGACCCCTCGAGGAGATCAGATAGCGATCGCACCCTGGCTGGACGAGCCAGCTCCAGCCCTTCTGTAGCATCCCTAGAGACCGCAGAGGAATACACCCAGCCTGGAGCCATGACAGATGGTCCTCTGAGCTCCCCCAGGGAAGCCATGGATGACCAGATATTTGACTCCCTCTCTGAGGAGCACACCCCACATGGTCAAGCCTCAGCTGGGCTCAGCCTCTCTCTGGCCCTCTGCTTGCTGCAGAGCTGTGCCGTCTACCGGCCGGTCCCGAGTTCGAAGGGGAGCAAGCTGCCTGTGCTGCTCAGACGGGGCTCCATTAACGGAGCCACAAGGCTGGGATTCCCCGATCCTGTCCGTGGAATGTCGTACGGAACTCCAGACAGAGAAAGTGACAGCCACATGCCAACACCTGAGCTGGAGACCCCTCTGATCAGGCTGGATCAGGATCTGAACCTGGCGGACATGGAGGACCTATTGGAAGATTTGTACAAAGCGTATCCTCCCCCACCTCCACACCAGGTACAGAACCATGACGAGGATGGTGATCGTGTCTTTCACTACTGTAGGATGATGACACGTGGTGGATGACGGAATCTTTTCCTATGCACTGCAAATCTGCAGCATCTGCAGCACTGAGTGAACCACCACAACAGACTTTGATGTTTGACATGCAAAACAGCGCAGCCTCCCCACAAAACGACTATTCTCTCTCTTTCATCTTAATTAGCCACATAATCCAGCTGTCAGTCACTTAAATCCTACTCCTCCTCTCCCGCGAGCATTTTACTCAGGAGAATGTGAACTACAACAATGTGTGTGTGTGTGTGTGTGTGTGTGTGTGTGTGTGTGTGTGTGTGTGTGTGTGTGTGTGTGTGTGTGTGTGTGTGTGTGTGTGTGTGTGTGTGTGTGTGTGTGTGTGTGTGTTGGAATACATTAGACAAGCAGTCAGGTGTGGGTAAGCGGTAAAACACGTCATGGCCTAATTAACTAGTGTGTGTGTGCACCCGAGTACAAAGAGGTCATTGCTCATGTCAACAAAGTAGGAAACAGAGAGAGTGTAGGAGTAAAAGAATAGAGAAAAAAACATTTAGATTTAAATTCAGTGAGTGTAAAATATCTTAAAATGTAAAACCATCATTTGATTCCATCTAATTGTGGATCCACAGTGAATTCCATCACAGCTGGTAAACACTCGGAGGCATGAACACGGCCTGCAGACACACAAGCCTCCCAGTTATTCCGTTTTAATTTACATTGAAATTCAGGATGTGCTACTTCAAACTGGGAAGACAATGTGCGTCAGTGTTTTGAGTTATTGGCAAAGAGCCGACTTCCCCAAGTTAGTAATGTAGGGCTGCAACTAAGGATTATCTTTGATTAATCTGTCTCGATTAATCGATTAGTTGTGTGCCCCAGAAAATGTCAGAAAATGGCAATCGTTTTTCCGGAACCCCAAGACGATGTTTTGTTTTGTCCACAAACCAAAGATATTCAGTTTCCTGACATAGAGGAGGGAAACAAACCTGAAAACATTCACATTTCAGAAGCTGACATTTTTTACTTTTTTCTTTTCATAAAAAATTACTTTAACCTATTTATCAATTATCAAAATAGTTGACACTCTTTAGTAATCATCTGTTTATCATCATAGTTTTTGGATCGGTGCATTAGTCCCTGAATGAGATGCTCTTAATAAGACGCGTGGACATCGTGCGTGATATCGGTGCAGGGGGCTGCCGACTGAAGTAGGTTAGATGTGCGGAGACATTAAGACAAAGTGACTCCACCACTGTCCTATTTTTCACTCCGAGCCCTTGAGGCAAAGTGATTCACAGCAAGGTCAGACCACCCTGTCATCTCAACACTGGTTGGCTACTACAGCCGCACCATTGAAATGATAGGTTTTCTTCTCTTTTTTCAACTTTTAGATTTAATCTCAGCTATATTGAACCACACATATATAAGTGAGCGTGCAACACAATGATATCCATCCTTCAGTTTTTTAAAAGTTGGAATTATTCATACATTGCTTATGTTTATACAATAGTAGCACTGAGTGATTTGTGCACACTCACTCATGCATGCAGACGCTTGCACCACTCCAGCGGCTCTCTCCTCGCCATAGCTTTTTACAAAGTACACACACACACACACACACACACACGAATGAGCAGAGTTTCTAAACGTTGTACACACACAGGGTTACACAACCCACTGTGACAGCTATGCAGACATCAACCTCTGGGTTGTTCATGAATTCTGAGACAAAATATCTTCACAAATAATTCAGATAGCTGGATTTGGTCAGAGGACTTAGGTACTAAACCCACTGAATAGTATATTTAGTACACTTTTTTAAATATCTCACCTCTTACCTAATTGTCTTCATTACAGAGTCTTGTGGAGGAGCAGCAGAGTCAGCTGAACCAGTACGAGTGTGCAGCCGGTCAGTGTGTCAGCGAGCTGCAGAAGGCCCAGCTCCAGGTCCAATCCCTGCAGGCCAAGATCCACGAGGGCGAGGCCAACAATATGGTATGAAACATGTAAAAACACTTCATTATCACATTACAGTTGGATATGTTTGATAAAAGCACGCCTGGGACCTGTGCCGACTGTCTTAACGGCGATCTCTGTCTCTGTCTGCAGAAGCTGCAGGTGAAGCTGAAAGAAATGGAGTGTGAGCTGCGTTCGCTCCGCCAGGCTGCTCAGGGTCAGGAGAGAACTATCCAGGGCCTCACCGAGTCGATTGGCACAAAAGACAGTGAGGTGTGTGTTTGCATTCACAACCAAATTCAGTCAATGTGAGATGATACCTGTTCCTTCTAAGATTGTGCTCAAACATAAGAATCTTTCTGCTTTCAGGCTCAGGAGCTGTATCACATGATTGAAGGGCAGAACGCCACTCTGTGTAAGCTGCAGGAAATAGCGCACCGCAACCAGCTCACTCAACGCAAGGTGAGACCTGATGCACATGCAGTGGTGCAAACCCTCACACCAGAATAATTCTTGTGGTCAATAGTGAGAAGTCTTGCCTCCATGTTGCCGACATACTATTTGTTTGACCTTGGTCTGTGGTCGTTTTGTTCTCCAGGTTCCAGAGGGGGTCAGCGAGTCCTTGACGCTGACTCAGCTGCAGGGTGAGCTGGTGGGGGTGCAGAGCTCCCTGTTCTCCCTCGGTCTGGAGCTGGAGGCCAGCCAGAGGAGTCTGAGACAGAGCCAGAGAGTGGGAGACGACTTGGGGAGGTTCAAGGACAGACTGAACTCTGATCTGCAGGAGGCTCTGCAGCACAGGGAGGTCACTGAAAAACACAACCAGGTAAGGGTGTCTTAGTGCGAGTAAACCAAACGTCTTGTCGTCTTGAGGTGCTGACAATGCAGCGTGTATAACGGTTCATCGCTGTCGCTGCAGGACCTGCGCTGTGCCCTTCAGAAGACTCGCTCTGAGCTTCAGGCTAAAGAAGCAGCTCTGAAGGACAGCGAAGCAGAGAAACACACTGAGGTGCAGGAAAAAGACAGAAGCATCTCACAGCTCAAACGCTGTTTGCAGGACAAGGAGCAACAGCTACAGGTAACACACACACACACACACACACACACACACGTGCACACTTTGCATACAAATGTATGCAAACGTAAGTACGTAGATACACAGATATGCACACATGCATAGACTTTTGATCCTGTCTAAAAATAAATCTTTATATTTGTAGGAGTACTCAGACATGTTGGAATCAACAGGAAGCTCCAAGTCAAGAGATGCCCTGCTGGAGAAACTGAGAGAGCGTATTAAAGATAGAGACAAAGCCCTGGAGGTAACACACCCACACACACACATGGATCACTACAATAGACTATGTGATTCATGGGACAGTCATGGGAGCCTTGCAGGGAAAAAAGAGAGGTCTTTCATCAGAAAAGAGTTAAGTATGCATTTTGTCGAAAGAGCCAGTAATAGTAACGCAATATCCCTCCCAAAGCATAAGTCAGCATAAAATTCCACCACGGGCAGGAGGGGAAACATCATTATTGTCCCCTGAATTCCTGTGGGAACTGAACAGCAGCGGGAAAGAAGTGCTTAGTTGTCAGTATGACGTGCAGTGAGTCCTTATTTTCCTAAAAGTCAGACGACGGTGCTGAACCTGTTGAAAATGTTAATTTCACACCCCGATACATTTGATGTTATTAGTTTCTAAGAAAAAAGACCATTGAAAACTGCATAACGGCTCTGTGTTTGCTGTCAACCAGGAAAACTATATCACACAACAACAACAGTGTGATTTATTTATTTATTTTCATCTCCCTCTCTGCAGCGCTCCATCGATGACAAGTTCCACTGTCTGGAGGAGCGCGAGGGCCAGGTGAGGAGGCTGCAGCTGGCTCTCAGGGAGAAGGAACGAGACTTGGAGCGACTGCGCTGCATCCTGTCCAACAACGAAGAGACCATCACGGTACGCCCATTACACCCAGTACAAAGATTCTAGATATCACGGCAAGGGCCCATACAGTAAATATCAGTTAGAGATCAGCCAGAAGCTCTAAAAGTATAATTAGTAAAGATCTCACTGTGTGTGGTTACACCTGTGATCGGGACCATCAGGGTCTGGACGGTTTGGTGCGAGGTAAAGAGCTGGAGCTGGAGCAGGCGGCCGAGGCCTACAGGAACCTCCAGTGGCTGAAGCAGCAGAGTGAGGAGAAGGAGAGAAACACTCTGCGAGAAAAAGAGACCGTCATCCACCAGCTGCAGGCTGCCCTGCGGAGCCGCAGTCAGGAGGCACAGGTAACACACGCACACACACACACACACACACACACACATGCGCACAATGAGAGAGAGAGAGAGAGTGTCATTCCTTTTGTTATCACGGCTTCTAATTGCTTGCTGTGCAATTTCCGAAACTTTGGAAAACCAGCCCGGTACCTGAGTTACGTGTTTTCAATTACATTTTGTGTGTGTGTGCTTGCGTTTGTGCGTACAGGACCTGACAGCCACCCTCGTCGCCCGAGTTCAGGCCGGTCCCACTGAGGTCGTGGAGGAGCTGAAGGCTCGGCTGGTGCTCAAAGAGAAGCTGTTCCAGGAGCTGCTGTCTGACCGCAGCCGCCAGTCCAATGAACACCAAGCACAGGTCCAGGATCTGCTCAACGCCCTCAGCTCCAAAGACCAGTATCTGCAGGTATGGCATGGTGCAGGTATACGCATCAGATACATTGTTCATGACAAAAAGAAGAAAAAAACTCCAACTCCGTCACTCTATCTCCGTCAGGACTCCTCGTACAGACTGTCCTTAGTGATCAGTGAGCGGACCGGCCAGCTGCAGGAGCTTCGCAGGCAGCTGACGCTCAGAGAGCAGGAGCTGTGCGAGCTGAGGCGGGACAAGGAGAGGGAGGTGGGAGGAGAGACGGAGCGCCTGCAGCGTCTGCTCAAGGAGAGGGAGGCTTTTATCAAGGTACAGTGTCCATGCCCGCATCCTCTCGTCACTCTCTTGTTTCCTGCATACCTGATCTTCACAGTGCGCTCCTCAATAGGAGCTGATGCAGGGCCAGGAAGAGGCAATGCAGCTGTCCTCTCAGGAGGGTGAGGCAGAGACCAAGGCTCTCCAGGAGGAGCTGCAGCTGGTGCTGAAGAAGGAGAGGGCGGCTCAGGTATCTGCGTGGACCTTGAGATGATGCATGAGAACGGTCCTCATGTGTTTGTTTTTTTTCATACCGTTGTGTCCTCTCCTTGCAGGAGGAGCTCTCTGCTCTGCGTTTATCTCACCAGCAAGTCAAAGTAGTTGCCACAACAGACAGCACTGATCACCAAGTAGGATTTTTCTTTACTCCCAGTCAATTGGACAGTATTTAGTAGTTTGTACTGATTAAGAATTATGCATTTACTTTATGTCTCCTGCCTGCCGGTCTGATTTAGTGTGTGCTGGAGCAGCTTGTGTCAGAGTACAACAAGCTGAATGAGGCCATGAGGGCGGAGAAGAGATTGTACCAAAGTCTCATGCACATTCACACCAAGAGTGACAGGTAGGGAAGCTGAACCCAGGTCGTATGAGTTTTCATCTGAATACAGGGATTTTTTTTTTTTTTTTTGTAAAGACACCTCATTTTTGTTCTCCATCTCGCAGCAGCTCAGAGAAGAGGCAGGCCCTCCACACTGAGCTCGACTCGGTACAGGCACTCCGTGGACAGCTGGAGGAAGTCCTGGCCCGGACCCGGAACATGGCCATGGTGCTGGAGAGGGCCGCCACAAGGCAGCCCGACTTTGGAGGTGGGGATGGGAAGGGTCCAGCCTCTGGGGCTGCAGGGGGCACTGTCACTGATGCTCTGTGATGCTCTGTGGGAACACAGCTCTATTGACACTGGCACTCTTCATGTGAGGGGAGGATGCCTGTAGCTACTGGTGGTCAGTTTTATTTAAAGAAACAGAAGAACAAAAGAGAAACACTCTAGTATGAATGAAAATGAAAATATGACCCTCAGTCTGCAGAAAGCTTTGTCCAGTTTGCACAAGCACTACTCACAGCAGCAGCTGCCTGTTCAGATGAACCATAACGGCACGAAGTGGCAACGTGCAAGTCGTATTTATTAATATATTCTGTGAGTGTGGTGTGAATATGTTTTTTTATATTGTTGTATGAAAACTGCCTGCATATTGCTTTGCAGTGCGATTGTTCTGTATTGCCATGTTCTGTGTCCTCTGTCTCTCACCCGTCTCACTCTTCCAGCCTTACTGTCACAGTGAAGTCCCGTCTTGTGGAGAAAGTCCAGCTCATGCCTTACAGTGAAACGTCTCACCATCTATCATTTGTTTCACACCATCTGTCCGTGAACAGGATGTGCACACTTATCAAGGCCTAAGATACAAACCCCCCCCCCCCCCCCCCCCCCCCCAAAAGATGGCCAAGTCGTCTCCCTCAGTTCAGCCTAACCTCGGATTGCTTACATACCCTTAAGTCAACCTGCTCGGCTGTAGTAATGTTATGCATGAAGCGTAAAGTCGGCCGCATTAGGTTCAAGGCGGTAGTTGCGTGCTGATTACTCAGAAGTAACGTTAATATGATGTGTTGTTTTTTATTTGCTTGTTGAACTTCAGTTCAGCTCTGTACCAAGATAGCAGGACAGTATGACATCAAGTTATTTTACAGTCTGCACTGGGCTCTCTGTACATCACATGAGATGTGAATGCCAGAAATAACACTTGCTCATTAAATTTTCATATTAGGCAAAGTACATTTTCTTGGGATTGGTAATCCTGATATCTCATCTAGCCTCAAATATGGAATCCGTGTCAACACGTCTCTTCTTTTGTATTTTAAATGAAAGAAAAAATAAACATGCTGATTTCTCTTTATTGTGTTTAGTTGGGAATTTGTTTTAAGAATATCCCAAACCTGAAATCCCCCACATGATCCTCGATACACACTGGAAATGGAAAATAACAGCTTAGCAACTTAAAAAAGAAATACTTCAATTGGTAACACACAAAATTAAGTTTTTAATTTAAGTTTGAAAGTTTCTTAACTTTAACTTCTTAACTTAAATCACTTGTGTTACCAGTTAAAGTCATTTTTTCATGTTGGTAAACAATTTTCTTCTTCCAGTGCACCTTCCCCCTTTCTCCAGAGATCAACCCACATTGTGTCTTATGTTTGTGAACCATTCCGCCTCGAAATACTGTGCTTAATACTCATCTGTATGAACACATATTATAAATGGCCTGAAAAATATTGTTGCACATTTAAATATCCAAATTTGTCTGGAGATTTCTCCGGATAATTCATACAACCTGTGTTACCATCGTGCATGAGGCTGTGGCATGGTTTTCATGTTTGAATGGCTCTTCTGCCCAGTTGGATGTTCACAAAAGGCAAATGTCACCAAATAAGGGAAGCTCATGTGAGCCCTTTCACTCAATTATTACCTGATATAATGAAGAACATTAAATCCATGTTAGTTGAAAAGACACATAGTGTACACACATTAACGGACCCGCTGCTTAGCCACGTTTTCCCAGTGTGAGAGTGGGTGTCGGTGTGTAGTGTCACTGTCAACAGGGCCCCACGTTCAGTCCGTTCAGCTTACAGAGCACATTGTTCAATCAATAATAACCCAGACGCTTCGCTCCATGAGTTTTCTGCCCTCTCACCGTAGCAGCACAAGGAGATTTAATTTAAGGCCTTTGTAGTTGTTTGAACTTCCCCCTGATTTCAAAATAATTTCTCTGAACAGTGCACTGTAGAGATACACACCCATACACCTATGATTCACATCTACCACTGCACAGTGTGTATGGGAAGTATGTTATGAATACGTGTGTGTGTGTGTGTCGTGTATTGTTAGGGCGTATAATGTAAAACAGCCTTAGTTTTCTTTTCCTGCCTGTCACTTTCCAGCCCAAGCCTCAGCTTCCTGGCAGCAAACCAACATCCATTTATGAGTTCCTCACTTTGCTCGAGTGTGTGAGTGTGTGTACAACGCGAAACATGAGAATATGTTGCATTCATTTTCCATTTTGCAACATAGTCACCACCAAATTGTCATGTGGGTGAATACAAAAGATCCAAAATCCAATACATGTTCTCAAGTCTTTCTCGTGAACACACACACACACACACACACACTCGCACTGGGCTGTGCCGCCTTGAGTGTGTTTTTGGCTGGCTCGCAGTGTATGACATAACATTTCCCTTTAGTCCCATGACTGATCCAGTTCACAAACAGAACTCTGGAGAGAGTGGGATGGAGAGCAGAAAACTAAAGTCCAAAAAGAATAAGAAGAAAGACCCGTGATTAAGATTTGAACGAAAGAGCAAAAAGCCCGGTGGATTTTGTGCTTATATGGTTTTTGTGTTTCCAGATCTCAGCACAGAGGAAGAGGAGGAGGAAGGAGATGACGAAGATGGCAGCAGTGACGAGTTCACGGACAGCATAGAGGAGGATGACGATAAAGTGACGGCAGGAAGTTTGTCCTTCACTCAGGTAAAATGCCTCACTTCTCAAGTTTGAAAACAGATTTACTGACTATAACTTAAACAGAAATTCAACTTTTTCCTGCCTTTTTCAGACCTCTGTGAAGTCTCATGAAGCTGGGGGTGTGACCGGAGGGCTGGTGAGGGAGTCACTGTCCCAGAGAGCTGATATAAAGCAGCTTGAGGAAGCAAAGAAGACTCTCGAGGGGCATCTTGAGGAAATACGGTTACAACTGGAGAGGGATGGATACACATCTGTGGCCCAGATGAGGTGCGTATTTGTCTCCGGGATATGTTTTGATTGTCTTCAAGGACTTTATTCACTGTTGTGCTGTCGTTGTCTCAGCCCTCTGAGCTGCTGGAGAGGTTTCAAACCTGACAGGTCCAATATGCTAAAGTCTATTTGGCTTCATCTTCCTCTAGGAGTGCAGTGCAGAGGCTGCAGAAGGAGAACCAGGCTTTGAAAGAAAGCCAGGGACGAGCTGGGGTCCTGGGACTGAGGACAGACACAGGGAACAATCACGGGAGTCTGAACTGGGAAGAGGAGGAGGAGGACGACGAAGAAGAGGAGGATATTGAGGAGGAAGAAGAGGAGGAGGAGGAAGATGAAGAGATGGGAACATCTCCGGTGCCTGTGGGGAAGCGTCGTCCTCTGAGTGTTAGTCTGAGTGAGGAGCGAGGGAAGAGGCTCTGCACGAGGCCAAGCTCTCTGGACCTGAGCACGTCGACGTCCCATCGTCACACACTCCAGACTGAGAAGGTAACGCACTATACACTGAAATACAAATACACTAATGTAGATGCTTTAGTGACTTATATCAGCAGCTACTAACTACCACAGATTATTTAATTAACCTGCTGGAAATCTATTAAAGTCACTTAGAATTTCTCATTCAATTTATCTTAAAATATTTTTCAAATAAAGCTACAGGGGTTGAGAACATAAAATGAACACCTCAAGAGGAAATTTGATTCAGTACAACACTACAACATCAACACCTCTACACAAAACAATAAAATGCAACAATATAACAAAAAACAATATAATAAGATTCAATAATCTTTATTGCAGGATTCATATTGTTATAGTTATTCTTGTTATTTTGTCAATCATATTTACATTCTGGTTATTTTTACTTAGATGGTTATATTTTTAGGTAGAGCAGCTTTGCCTCCAGGCCCTGTCCCCGCTTTCTCCATGACTTGCATCGTGCCTCACTGTGGTATATGTTTAAGGCATCTGTGTGAGGGTGTTTTGCTCTTTTAGTCTCATGGTTGTTTATATTACTAACTGATATTCTAACAGTTATCATCGCTATGTGATGTCAATTAAGTGATGGAAATGACGTACCTGTTTTACATGCCAGTCGCTTAAACACCTTTCTGTTTGCAGGAGGTGGAGCCCGCTGGTGACAGGAGCGAGGCGGGAGCGCTTTGGCAGCATGTGGACGAGGGTCTCGGCGAGCACGCGGCCCGCCTGCACTCCGATCTGGTTCTGAGCCACCAGGAGACCAGAGATCTGCAGGAGAGACTCATGGTGTCTGAGGCCACAGTCCACGCTCAGGCGGAACAGCTGAAGGACTACAGAGATCTGCTCAGTGAGTCACTCTCTGGAACGAATGTGGACGTACATGCACTGACAAACACAAGTGTTCAAAACTTGAACCAAACATTTGCGATTCTAAAAGATTTGGGTCGTTTCTCCCCCTGCAGCAGAGACGTCGGTCCAACAGGCCAATAAACAGGTGCAGGTGGATCTTCAGGATCTGGGTTATGAGACTTGTGGTCGCAGTGAGAACGAGGCTGAAAGAGAAGACACCAGCAGCCCAGGTAACAAACCGAGGGCCTTCTGTCTTGATTCATGATAACCAACATGAGTTTTCTCCTGTAAAATGCACTCATTCACCGTGAAACACTAACCTCTCCCTCCTGCAGAGTTTGATGACCTGGAGATGTGCACAGCACTGTCCCAGCATCAGGACTATGAGGGTGCGGGCAGTGGCTGGTACGCGGGTAACGGCAACAGAGGAGCTTATGAAATGGCGGATGAGTCCTCTCTCCAGCATCTTGTCCTGGATCTGCGCTCACAGCTGACCCGCTGCCACAAGGTGATCCGTGGGCTGCAGCTGCGTGTCCGCTCCCTGTCTGCCACCAGCGACTACGCTTCCAGTCTGGAACGCACCCCTCGCAAGGTACTGCAGCATTAACCTGCCTCCCTGCATTACTGAATGTTGTGATACGGACCGTTCATGAAGCTTCTTTTTTCTCGCCATTTTATCCTCATCTTCTAGGTAAACTGGGCCTTCGAGACATCGCCTGCCCCAAGCGGTGCGGAGGAGGATGAAGGCTGGATGTCTGACACACAAGGGATCCGCTCAGGGCCCAAACCCAGCAGGGAGCTGCAAGAACTGATGGCACGTGTTGCGTCATTGGAGGCCCAGCTGAAGAGCTCCGGACGGGAAGGGAAAAGCCAAGAAGAGGGGAAATGTGCCACCTGGCCTGGGTGAGTGGACAGAGACAGAGAGGCAGGGGCAAAAGAAAGAAGGGGACGGGGACCAAGTGAGGATTAGCTGTTACTCCTTGTGTCTCTATAATCCCTACATACCCCCAAGGCACCTTTGGTTAATCTAGAATTAGTCAATAGATGCAAATAGGAATTGCCTGGTCATCACACTTGACGCCTGTAGTGTTTTGAAAACAAACATTCCTATTAATACTGCGGTTCCTTGTATCGCTCTGCAATGGTTTCCCTCCCTTCAGGAAGTACAACAATCTGATCCAGGCACAAGCTCGTGAACTGTCGCACCTGAGGCAGAGGATGAGAGAGGGACAGGGAGTCTGCCATATCCTCACCCAGCACCTGGGTGATACCACTAAGGTACATAAAACCCTTTCCCCCCTTTTTAATTTTTTTTGTTCACAATATGGGCCATAATCAACCTTCTCAACCACTTTTCAGGCCTTCGAGGAGCTGCTGCGAGCTAATGATATTGACTACTACATGGGTCAGAGCTTCAGAGAACAGTTGGCACAGAGCACTGCCCTGGCACAAAGAGTGGTCACCAAGATCAGTGGACGTAAGGAACCCCTCCCTCTTACTTCACACGCACACAAAGCTACTTCATGTCTCACAGTTTTACATCGTTGTGGTCTTTTGCTGCCTGAATTGTCCCACATAGGCGAACGTGCAGAGAGCCATGATGACAAGGCGGGCCATGAGCTGCTTGCCCTACGGTGAGTTAACTTCCCCATGATGAATGTAAATATATATAACATATATCATTTTATATTATTACTATTTGATATACTTATGTTTGGACAAACATGTCACTAAGTAGCCCTTAAACCTGTGGCTCAACAAGGCAGCAGGCTGTGGTTTCACCTGCAGCTCTGAGATCAGCGGATCTGCCTTTAAGTCATTAGCTCAGTCTGTGGAGCACCGGCTCTGTCCTACATGATGAGTTTACTCTGTCATGTGACGCTCTGCAGCACGCAACGGGCCGTCCACATGGCTCCTTATGTTGGAGGGGAGAGACAGAAGGTTGCCGTTAATCCACACACTGGCCAAAGCGTGGATCCTTTACCGTTAAGTTGCTTTAGCTGAACAGACTTGCAGGTGCCCCTCCAGTCAGGCTTAAGAGGCTCACCGTGACAACCTTGTCCTGGTGGTGCCTCGTCCTGCTGAGTGTAAGACTGTTCCTGTTGGATCACAACTGCTGCGTTCTTGTGGAGTTTTTGTTTTGAATTCGTCGTTTTTACGGATAGATGTTATTTACCTGGTCATCTACAAGTCTGGGTAAAGAACCAGAGGACGTCAAAGACTGTAGTCAGAAGTTGTCTCCGCATCTTTACGGCTGCCGCAGCCCGAGGACTGGACTCGCAGCCACATGGCTCCTTTGTGGAAATCTACGCTTTCTAGGAACAGCTCCATATACAGGGACTCTCTGTGGTCTTTTTCTATGGGTCGAAGCCAGGCGAGAGAGGCAGCCTATTTTAGGATGCTGTTGGAGAGAGACAGGGAGTTCATGCTTCGACAGCTCAAACAGTAAGAGATGCACATGTGGTCACCTCACACGGGCACATATACAGTAAGAGATCCAGTGCAGAAATCACAATTACTCCTAAATGGTTGCAGATTGGTGCAGCTACAGCAGATTAGCTTCATACATCGCAAATATCCCTGAAAAACACTTCATTACTGAGACTGGGATTTATACGATTTATACCAGTCTCAACAGTTTTTCCATTTCAAAATGGATGAAATGGATGGTATATTTAGTGTTATGTCTGAAAATAATGTGACAGCTCAATGTGACATCTTCATCTGTCTTATTTTGTCTGACCAACAATTCAACACTCCAAAGTGTTTCAGTTTATATCATGTGTGGCAAAAGAAAAGCATCAAATTCTTTGGAATAAACTGTTTTTGGGGGCTGTTATTGCTTAAAATGACCGGTTATTAAGTCACACACCAGTTATTTAATTAGTAAAAAAAGCTACTGAATCATTTTTCAGTCCTCAGTTCTGTCTTTAATGTTCAGTGATTGTGAAGTAGATATAATGCTGTTGTATCATGCATAATTTAAGTATAGAAAACATCTCTGTTGTGAACTGTGCCAGTTATTAGAAGCCTATCATGGAGACTATAATAGCTGATTCTCATCCTTGTGGAACATGTGCAGGCTGAGTAAGGAGCTGCAGCAGAAAGATAAAATCATCGAGTCGCTTCACACCAAGCTGCAGCAGCGTCCTGAGACCCCGTCCAGCTGCCAAGCCCTCTCCGAGACCACCGACCAATCAGACAGGACCTCCTTGGTGTCCGACGAGTGCAGAACCAATGAAGACTTGGAGCTGTGCTCTGATTTGGACGCCAGAGAGTACCGGGAGGAGCACCGGCTGCGGCAGCCAGGACCAGACTCAGAACCAGATGGTATTGTTGAAGCTTAATCTTTATTTCTGTCTCCGTGCGAAATGCCTCTTCTCTCCTTTCACCTCCCATTCCCCCCTTCTAGTCCGTCCATCTTTCCCTCCTCCTCATGGCCTCCTCAAGTCCTGCAGCAGCTGTCCCAACATGCTTTGCTCAGCCCGTGTTGCTTTGACCAGTCAGAGCTCCAGAGGTATGAGATGGCTATGACTTGCAAAGATCCTAAAAATAAAATCAAGATTTTATTTTCATCCTCTTCCTCCGTGTTCTGTACCTGTCACATCCTCTCATTCTCCTCCAGCCCTTTTCAGTGAACCCATTTCCTCCTTCCCCTCTGTGCCCTCTGGCCCTGACGTCTGGGGTAAGGAAGTCACTTCTGACCCCCGGCCCAGGGCCCTGTCTGTGATCGCTGTTCGGCCAGAGCTCGACACGCTGTACAAACAGATGTATGAGCGGAACAGGGGTGAGGGGCCAGGGAGAGTGTGTCATGTGTAAATTAAAGTCATAGCCTCTACTGTGTGTAACCAACATCTCATAATCCTCTCTTGTGCTCCGATGTTTCCCACACTGCTTTACTCTTTTCTTCTGTGTATTTGTGTTTACAGGTTTTGCAGTTCCCCACGACAAGGCCCTGTTCACTCTGCCACCTGGTGCCCAAAACCAGCATGACCTCTCCAGCTACAGCTTGCTATCCCATCATGCCTTTCAACAGCACCAGCTGGGTGGCATCCCCGAAGGCCACTCGCTTAAATCCGACTCACGTCCAGCGACGGGCGGGACTTTGTGGGACATGGAGAACATGTCTCAGCCAGTTGGAAGCTATTCTGGGTCATCTGGGCACCAGCCGGGAAACGGCCATGCAGGTGCGAATAAGTTATGTTATAACTCATTATTGGCCTGCTCTGTACTGACATCATAGGCCAATCTGGAAGAGTTGTCAGCAGAAAATTGGAAATGGAAGGAGACACACTGGCGGGACTACATATCCCTTCAGGCCTGGGAGTATCCCCCAGGAGGTGTTAAAAAGCGATGCCTCCGCAACCCGATCTCGGATAGGCGGAAAAAAAGGAAGAAATTAATTAATGTAAATGGCTATTCTTCTGTTTGTTTCTCATCTGTTTGTCTCTATAGGGGTAAATTTGATAGAGGAGCACCTGCAGGAGGTGAGGTGTCTCCGTCAGCGTCTGGAGGAGTCCATCAGGACCAACGAGAGGCTCCGCCACCAGCTGGAAGAGAGACTGGCAACTGGGGGGCGTGATGGAGGTACGGTAACCCTCCAACACTTGAAAACACAAAACACGATCCCTTCTCTCTAAGAAATTAAATCAAAAAACTTGTGTGTGTGTGTTGTTTTTTTCCAGGGGCACCAACAAACATCTACATACAGGGACTGGATACAGTCACACAACTGTCCAATGAGATCAGAGTCCTGAAGCAAGAAAACCTGGGTCTACAGACACGCCTGCAGGCCAGCACAGGTGCTATATCTCAAAGACAGCTGTGGTTCTCTTCTAGAATCTGTCTGCCGACTCAACTGGGCTCTCCTCTTTTCCTCAGACACGTGTGAGGAGGTCGTGCAGCTGCGGGAGGCCGTGTTCACAGCACGGGCCCGTCTGAAGCAAGCCGAGCTGGAGGCCGAGCAGTGGAAGGAGGAGTTGAGACGACTCCAGACCCACAGTCAGGAGCAGGGGCAGCAGATACAAACACTGAGGCAGGAGCGACAGGCCGGTCAGGAGAGAACCAACAGGTGGGTGTGTTCATGAGCTCATGGAAACTCTGCCTGCTTTTGCGTCTCTTGACAACACTGTATTTGTGTTTGTTCATCGTCAGGCTCCAGCACGAGGTGTCTCTCCTGCAGCAGCAGCTATGTGAGAGCAGGGAGCTCATCCACTCCCTGCAGAGTGAGCTACAGGTTTACGATCGAGTGTGTTCCGGCACCAAGGCCAACAAAGGTCAGAAGTTTAATTGGGCATTTACTATTCTTGATATACTCTTTTTATATAGAAAAACACTTTGAGTTTACAGTATAATGTTTACTTTGGCACCATCTTGTGGTAAAAATCAAGAATGACATAATTTTAGACCAATGCACATTGACATGAATGGGTCAAAGCAAATCAAACATAGACTTCCTAATTATTATTTTTTTTTACCAGAAATATTTCTCTAAAGCATTTATGTATTTTTGTCTTCAGGCTACCTGTGTGAGCTCCCAGGTCTGCCCGTGGAGCTGGGGGAGCTGCTCGGGGAGGTGAGGAGTCTGCGGGCCCAACTGCAAACCAGCGTCCAGGAGAACAGCGCTCTCAAACAGCTGGAGCTCCACAAGCAGCTGGAGCAGAAGCTGGGCGCCGGCTCCCCGCGGACCCCCTCGCTCTCGGCGCTCACAGCCAGCCCTCAGAGAGAAAACTTCTACAGGCGTCAGCTGCTGCACGGTGAGACGGGAACTCCAACAGATTATAACACAATCCGGACGCGAGGCTCAGTGTGCTGTGGTGTGGTTTGCGTCGTGTCCAAGCCTGGTTTGTGTATCTGTGTGCTCCACAGACCCAGCTCCGTCCCCACCGGTCAGGGACATTGGTCTGTTTAACTGTGGCTCACCCGGTCCTCCCTACTCAGACCTGGACGACAGCCATAGCACTGCTAACGGTGTGACTTACATTGCAACTGCATGTTGTTGTTGGTTTATTATAAGACACTAATAACTCTTTGTCATGGTTCTAAAATGCTTGTTGCCATTTTGTTCTCTTCACTTCTGAACTCCCAAAACAATTCTCTCTTACATTACAAAAAAATGCAATGATGTAATTTAAAGCCTTTTCATCTCCAGCAGACACGCTGGACCCTCACAGTGAGCTAGAGGGGGAGGCCCCCGACGGATCGTTTGCCAACCGTAACGGCCGCCACGCCATCGGTCATGTGGATGATTTCGGTGCTCTCCAACAGCAAGTCCTAGAGGGTCGGAGCCTCGTCCAGCGCATGGAGACAACCCTGCAGGCCTGCCTTGGCCCGCCACTGCTGGAGGGCACCCAGAAACAGAGCAGCAATCTGGTGAGAGCCAAGAGGCTGAAGACATATTTTAAACAAAGCAGTGTCAACAAATCAACAAGTGATGACTGTAAGAGCACAAACATCTAACTGATGGTCTGGATGCAGGTTCTGGACTATGGATGTGTGAAGAGTCTGCTGTGCCACACCAGGACCCTGAGGCAGATCCTGGAGGAGTCCATGTCTCTGCTGAAGATGTTCTGGAGAGCAGCTCTGCCCAGCAGTGATCCCTCCATCCAAAACCCAAAGAAGGTTCGGAAACATGACTCATTGATTATTTCATAGCTCTCACAGTCACACGTGTTTTGTAAGAAAATTGCGGCATGGTAACAGATGTTATTGTGTTTGTGTGTGTTTGTGTGTGTGTTTGTTGTGTTTGTAGGAGCAGTGTATGCAAGAAGAGATCTTGTCCCTGAAACTGCGTGTGTCAGAGCAGGAAGAGGTTCTGAAAGGGACAATTCAAAGACTGAGGAGCACCAGCCGCACCAAGGAGAACATGGAGCACTTCATAGTGAATCAGTGTAAGTGTTTCTGTGTGTGTGTGTGTGTGTGTGTGTGTGTGTGTGTGTGTGTGTGTGAGTGTGAGTGAGAGGGAGAGAAGTGAAAAACAACAGACCTAATAAGGTCAGATTTTCCGCAGACAACGTTGCTTGTCCCTTGTAGGTAGTAGAGTAGTAGATTAGAGAACTTCCTGGTCGGCGTTTAGACAGAAACAATAAATGAGGATATTTATTGTCCCCAGATCTGTGATACAAACTTAAAAACACTGGTCAGCTTCTTCATTCCCAGGTCCCCAAAACAAACATGGAAAGGTGTTCATATTACTATTTTCATTTGCATGTTAATATGTGTAGCATGCAGAGCGATCGTCTCTGTGCTCTTGTAGTGTTGTAGCAGCAACATAAACGTGTCTTTCTTGGATTTATTTGCAGTGTCCAGGACTCGTGATGTGCTGAAGAAAGCAAGGACAAACTTAGAGGTAAGTAAGCACCCTCACTTATCTAAGAAATGATACATAATGTAGGTTATTTGTGTCCAAATTCCATAGGTCACAGTATTTGTGTGTATCAGTACTGTATGTTGTGATGTCCCTGCTGTCCTAAATGTCTTCAAGTCTTTGGTATTTGTGATGTAAATTCATCACTTCTCTGTCTCACATGTTCCTTCGCTCTGCATTTATCTCTCCACTTCTTGTCCCTTTTTTAACCCCCTCCCCCAGAAAAACGAGCTGAGACTTTCCTCTCTAAGCTCCCCCTCTTCTTCTCCTTATGCTGGTAACTCTCTGACATCTCGTGGCCTTGTGAGTGGGTAGACGTTGTCCCAGACTGTATTAGCATTTGTAGTAAGACAATGGTTAACTCCGTTGACACTGGTTAGACTGTAAGCATTGAGGTACATTTCTGTTGTCTGGGGCAGCTTTTACCTCAGTGTGGGATCTGCTTTTGCCTTATCATGCCGACATCACCGCTTCACCATCCCGTCTGACAGCCAACTCCATCCTGGTTAACTGTTTCCGTAATTTTTTAAGCATTTTGTGACATTTCTGCTTCAATAAGAGTGTTCATGAGAGAGAAACGAAACATGGGAGGGTGGAACTTATGGCATGATCCGATTCTGTCTCTGAGTAGAAAACACGAAGACCAAGCATGCACGCACACACAGCCACATTGGTTGCCTTGTTTTCTCCCTGGGACAGTACTACATTTTTGTTGGTGTGTATGAATCGTACCTACCAAAGGCTTCCAGTTGTTCCTGAGACCACAATACTGCCCCCAAACTGCTTCCACATCCATTTACTAAGATGCCGCTGCACCAAAGTGTTCCTTGTACGTGTCCAGTGAGTTAAGGTTGAGTCTATTTAGAGCTTCAGACCCCAACCAAAATATTTGAACGCTACACATAGTTTCCATGTGTGTGTGTGTGTGCTGTCACAGTATCACCCGAGGATGTGCACACACACATGTGCGACGGCTTCATGCTGCTGCCCTTCAGTCTTTGGGTTGAGTGATGTCATAAACACCTAGATTCATTCACACCACAGGGCACGCAGCGCACAGACCAAAACAGCAAGAGTGTGTGTGTGTGTGTGTATGTGTGTGTGTGTGTGTGTGTGTGTGCGTGCGCGCGCATGTGTGTGTGTGTGTGTGTGTGTGCATGCGTGCGTGCGTGAGTGCGTGCGCGCGCGCGAGCGGAATGGGTGTTTCACTAGCGGCATCGCTTTTTCTCTAATCACTCATTCTCAGCTCCTCAACTGCAGGCACACAACTAATCAAGCACAGCAACCTTCTCCTTTCTGTTGTTACTTTTTAAAAGAACAGTTTCACATTTTCGGAAATACCCATTTGTTTTTCATGCAGAGAGTGCAGTGAGATAAAGAGTGCTACCACCCTCTTGTCTGTACACAAACTGTGATGCCAGGGGCCGGGCAGTGTAGCTTAACATCGAGCCTGGCTCTGTCCAAAGGTAAAACCAAAAACAATTATCAGTACCTTCCAAGTTCACCAATTCACACTGATTTTCAGGAAAACATACAACGGAATATAAAACTCAATCAAAATTGAAAATTAATCCGACACAATAAAAGTGAGGAGGACATCCCTGGTGTCATATTTACCATACAGACAAAAGAGTACTGTCACTGTTCTCATCTAACTCTCTGCA
Organism: Scophthalmus maximus; assembly: GCF_022379125.1. Taxonomy (NCBI): domain Eukaryota; kingdom Metazoa; phylum Chordata; class Actinopteri; order Pleuronectiformes; family Scophthalmidae; genus Scophthalmus; species Scophthalmus maximus. The sequence continues at coordinate 15,487,184 of NC_061519.1, forward strand.
CGAAGGCGAACTGTTCCTTTAACATTTCACCTCACCAGCATTTTTGTCGGTTTTATCTGGACTGTAGAATAATAACCTAGATCTTGGAATTCGTCCCTCCTTTTGTCACTAAATCCAGCTGAGGACCCAGGAGGTGGTGCCAGAGAGTGGCCTGCTGATCGCAGTGTCCTGAAGACCAGCGGCGCTGCGGCCAATCAGCGCCCGGCGACGAGGAAGCGCAGCAGCCAATGCCTGCTTTAGACTGTTAAAGAACCAGCCTCAATGCTACCAGCTCTGACCTCTATGCTCAAACAGCCAAGACCGCCAGCCCCCACCCACTCCCTTACCCCCAACCTTTGCCATGAGAGTGCTTCCATCCATCCCTCCTCTGGGCAACATGTGCACACTATAATCTGCACCTTGAGCCTTACTGAACACCTTTCACTCTCTTGCCCTCACCCTTCCCCACCATGTATTATTGTCTTTGAGTGATGAAGTCAGCAGTTTGCCTTGTGTGTGTGACAGAAGAAGGTGTGTGAAATGTGCCTCTGATGGTTTCAGTGAGCGTACGTCCTGCTGATGGAGCTGGTTGAAGATGCTCTTAGACGCTGATCTCAGACCATGATGTGTGATCTGGTTTCAGTACAAGTTGTACGACCGAAATGTTTCGGGTGATCTAAATTCAAGTTAGACAATAGACAAAGATTTCCCATTGGACAATGAATTTGAAAGTTTTTGAAATTTCAACCTTAAGAAAAGGAAAAAGGTCTTTATTTCATGGGTCTGTCTATAAGAGCATCCTCTCCTGTGGACAGAATAGATGTTCATGTAATGTTTAAAATGGCTTGTGAGAGGAATACTGCACACGTTTGTACACACATTTTCATATGTGTGTGATCGAACACAGCTCACTCAAAGACAAGACGTCCTCCACTACAACTGCCACAGAAATGTTTACCTCTTGTGGCACTCTCATTATCAAGGACTTCTTTTTTTTTTTGCAAATGCAATGCAAAAAACAATGATGCCCACAATGCACCACTAAAAACACAGTGGAGGAATGTAGAGCAGGTAGGTGATCACAGCAACACCGTTGTGTACCAGCTATATCTGTATTTGTGGAGGAAGCTTATGAATGATATGTCAGCCATTAGCCAAGGGTTACGAATAGTAGAACAAAAGCCAGACAACGGTTCCATTTCAGTCTTTTGGCGCCAAAGTGCAGTTATGAAAGGAAAAAAAAGAGTTGGATAAGTTAAATTCTGAGGCCACTTTCTGTTTGGTCAGTTAGCGTGATGCAAACTACAGTGCGTAAAAAGAGGTCAAAGTGCTCAAATGGAACCAGGCTAAACACGCGTATTCAAGCTCCTCTGTAGGAGTTCTCATACGAGCATGTGCAATAATAATGTTGTTTCTTGAATTATCATGCTGCACCGGGTTAATATTATTTCTTTGCCTGACACTGGATTATTAGTCACACGCAGAATAATGTTAGGACACGGATCAGTGTTATGATTGTACTTTTTTCTGAAGTGTCGATGCATGACAGAGACTGATAAACTGAATAACCTGAGCTATGGAACAGGTGATTGCCAATACTTGCCAAAGTTTGAAATTTGAACTCTTTATTTCACTTTGACTTGCCGTGTCCATGTAAATGACAAACTGTCTGATCAGACTGTAGAGATACTCAGGTGTCTATTTTTCCCCAGAGTGGATCGAGAACCACAGAGACGGTAACCGTGAGACAGCTGGTTCAATCAATTTCCGAATTGTGCGACAAAAAAATTTGCTCCTTTTATGGACCAAAACTCAAAGGTGGATTTTTATTTTTTTCCTCCACAAGGTCACATACTATAGTCTTTATGTTATTTCTTTTGGTCCAGGCCATATTTACATTCCCATGGCAATGGCAAAATAGGTTATCAAGTTCTTAAAGATGACACAAACTTTGGCAGGGTACTGGTGCGACCATTGTTCTGTAATTCACTCACTTGTATCAGTTGATTTTCACATTTAGTTTGATGTGTTTCCTTGCTGTACATTTGCCATTTTGTGCTGTAAATAACCAGCTGTTACTGTATGAACTTTATGTTGTGTGTGTGTGTGTGTGTGTAAGTGCATGAAAAAAAAATCCAACATTTGCTTTTTGCAAAGTTGATCATCTGGGTAGCTGTGCAATAGCTTTCTATATTTTACTATGATGTTAAACATCATTGTATTACAGCCGTTTGCTACATTCACGTCCTGCAATGTATGATTCATATGCAGTGTATGTTAGAGGATGGTGTCATCTTTCAATCAGTCAGATAGATAGGAAATCATAAACCACGCCTTCATGACATGTGAGACACTGATCACAATATTGTTCACCTATAACAAAGCTTGGATTAATGTTGCTTCGCTTGTCTTTGAATTTTAGCCGGAGAGCTTCTTCGATCTGCTCTGCGTGGTAGGAATGGCCTTAAACTAGTGCTCGTCTACCTGAAATCTGCCAAATTAGGTTTTATTTACGCTTGAGTCTTCTGAAAAAGACAAGTATTTGAGGCATAAAGTTTGATTTTTCCTTCAAAATTAAAGAAGTTAAAGGGAAAAGCTTTTAAAGAATTGTCTACTGTTAAAAGAAAGAGAAAAAAAGCCAATGACTAGAAAGATTGTGAAATGCTGGAGCCACAAAGCACCTTTCTAGAGCGTAAACAAAGCCTTATTGCGTTTTATTAAGAAGGGAATCAAACAGCAGTTTGAAACGTGTAATGTATTGTTGGCCCTGGGTTGCATATGTATATACTGCTATTTGATTGGTGCAGCTTTTATGTGATTGGAAAGCAGCTTTGTTTCTGAATTTGTTGTATAATGAACTAGAAAGCCGATGCAGGACTTATTTGGTTCCTGTCTCTGATGACAGTTAACAGCGTGTTGTGTTGGCACAAATGTTATCAACGAAAGATTTTGGGAAAGAATGAATAAAACACTTCAAAGCTTGTGCGGTTTATTTTTGGTGAATGCAGCGCTCCGATTCTAATTTAATGTTCGTTTTATATTTGGATTCCTATAAGCTTCTGCATTTGCTAGTGGACAAACTTTTTACATTGTTTGTTAAAAAGTAACTTAACACCAGGCTGTTGCACCTCTGGCCACACCCAGGAGTGATGTCACAGTGTACTGTGACACCCTAAGGGACATTTTTACATCACTCCAGCAAGGTAAGAAGTGAAAGCATTGGAGTGAAGCAAACAATTTTCGGCAGATGTTAGCACCTTTAACAAGACTAGTTAAAGATTAATTGTCAGTGTGTCTTTAACACAGAATTCAAAAACATAAAAAACTAAGTTTTATAATTGCAACTACAAAATATAACAGCTGAAATGAAATACTCCGTTCAGGACAAGGGTATAAAATATGACAAAAATTAAACAAAACATACCAAAAGCAAAACAGTCGTGAAATTTAGGGATTAAAGAGTGTGTCTTTAACCCAGAATATGAACTTCTTATAAATAGACAGATAAAAAAAATATAGACATGAGTTAGGACCAGCAAGTCCTCTTTATTTGCAAACAAGTACAACTCTATACAGTGGATCTTCACACTGGTTCTGCAAAGAATTTTAGAACATTCATGAAACAGTTGAAAAATTCAAGTTTTGGTTTTAGCCTTACATCACCACTTCCATGAAGTTTTGTCCATACTCCCTTATCATATATAAGTCATAAAAAATATTTGGACAAAACTTCATTGCTAGGCTCAACATTCACAAAATACTTTCAGTGTCGACTTGATCACACCAACAGGATTCATGAAAATCCCCTTTTATAGTTCTGTACAGTGTATCAACTGTGAGTATATGCTGTACTGTGTAGTGTGAGCGCAGACATTCAATAACACGCCAAAAATAACTTTTAAAGCCATCCTACTTAAAAATACAAATGAGCTTAGATGGTAATAACGCACACACATGAGCAAACTTTGTAATTTAAATTCATGGTAACTATTCCTCTTCAGAGCCCTGTTTATTCATCTGAAAATGTAGATCCGGTCACATTTTTATGTGTGTGTGTGTGTGTTTGAGATTGCTTCTAGCAATGAAAAGTGCTCTATAAATGAAATGTATTATTATTATTTGTGTGTGTGGTCAATCTGCTTCTGAGTGTGTACCACAGAGTATTGCAGGTTGCAGACATTCAATACATGCAAAGTAGCAAGTTGACACAGTTTGGATGTTCACACCTCTGTGTATGACTATAAATGTCACGATACATACAGTACATTTCTATTTAAACAAAACTTAATAGAGATGCACACACATATAAAGCACTGCAAGTTTGTTATATCTAAAAGAAAAGAAGCACATATGGGTCTTATAGACCAGAGAAACTTTAGTAGTGCAGGAGTGTTCTGCTGCATAGTAAAAAGCTTCTATCGACACTCCTGCTCACAGGATGGTAAAGTGCTTGCAAAATAATGTCAAGATAAAGGCAACGACAGAACTAAGAATAGACCTTTGACCACCTTTCCCCGTTTGGAACGTCCCATCCATAGTGACCATTACATTGATAGATGAATAGAACGTAACGGCTTTAGACAACATCAGATACTGTTCACTGCTGCCTCCAAACCAACATTCAGTGTTGACCAACAGTATTATTGCACATCATATTCAAGCAAAGCCAAACCCGCTGCTCCCGTCAGGAGCTCGAACTGGACCACAGCCCTGATAATGTCATTCTGTGATCCCGCATGCACTTTTCAACAGACACGCCAAGTCAGTTAGTTCAAAAACTTAACTGGATCAGTTGAAGGAGTACATGCTGACACAACACTTAACAATCAAACTGTGGATCCACACCAGACACTGAAAACCGCTCACTGAATGAGCTCATTCAATGAAACAATATTTTTGTCAGATCCTTTACCTGCCACGGTGGCATATGACCTGAATATGCACCCAACAAAAATCTTTTAACACCCCAAACATGCAAATACTCAAACGGTGCAGCAAAATCTCAAATGCACACAGTGATTTAGTCTGTTTCTTATCTGTCTGTAGTTATCACAGGTAAAAGCCACACTATGGTTTTCATCCCTCGCCGACGCTCAACTCACATACTTCTCTACTTTTGTCCCTATGTAGCCAGGAGTGCAACCTTTAAAAAACAAACAAGCCACAGCCATTGGCCTTGAGCTCACCTGTAAACTTGTTTCAGTGCAAGATTTGGCTAAATGTGATGGTAAAAACAGAAAAAAACAGCAGAATACAAACAGGCTGCTCTCTAAAAGCACTGTGGTGCACCCACGTTGACGTTCAGATAGGCTTGTAGAGCAGAGAAGTGACATATTTTTTCTTGTATCTGTGAGTTGCACTCAGCACCATCACTCCATCCTACACAGAGAGAAAAAAATTATTCACAGGCAAACTGCCATTGGTGAGACCCCCCTCCCCCAGAAAGAAAATAAACAGAGTGTAGGAAGAGTGAGAAGCATTTCAGCTGTTTCCACTAAAACCTACCTTTATTGAGAGAGCATACAGGTGATTTAGCATGACGTGGTTGGGCTCAGGCAGCAGGGCAGGGTCACACTAACAAGACAGAGTAAGAGGGAATGTTGAAATATAATCAGAAAATTGTAAGCGATGATAAAGATGAGGTCAATCAAGGCCTAAATGGAGAAATAGGGAAGCTGGAGATACTTACAGATATATTGGTGTCTTTGTTGAGTATGACTTGAAGGAGGTGAGGAGGGAGTATCGGTGGGGCTTTGAAATGCTCCTCCGGTCTGAAGATGTACTGCTCCTGTCCATATGGACCTGGCGGGGAGCTGGACAGATCTGTGAACGAACAACAGACACAATCACACAACTAATACATTTTCCACATTTCTTAAAATTTTCCATTGCTTTGATATTTTTTGCCATTTTTCTGTTGGTCAGTGAACAAAAATAACCAATACTGAGTACAGCCCAAAGTTGTGATCCACAGTTCAAGCCCTTTTGCACTGAACAAAAGGGAAATGGCCTCAAGCAAGTTTCATACTTGAAAAAGTCGAGCAAAATCATTTCAGCCAGTTGAATTCAGATTAAAGAAGTGAGACAAGTTTACAAAAGCGACAAATATTCACAAGAATCATTTGAACCTTCCATCTGCCTGATCTTCAAGGAGTTTCAGGCCAGTTCCTAAGACTATTCAAATTAATTCTTCATACATTTCCAAATCATCCAGGCCTGTTTGTGTAACCTATATGGGAACATAATAAAAATCGTCTCGTAACCCGTGTGATGTTACCTGATTAAATTTAATAAGCTAAACCAGAGCCAGTGTAAACAGTCTAGATTGCAGGCTGACCTGATGTGTCTGACTCCAGAGAGTCGACCTGCAGTGCGTCAAACACCTCAAAGTCAGACTTCTTCACCTGGATCAGGTTATTGATGGTGCCGAGCTGGCTGGTCACCACTGGCTGCAAAAAGAGAAATGTTCCTATGGGTCATGATCGAGACTCATATAATTATTATCTATAACAATCTGCACACACTTCCCTGGGTATAAGACAAACTTAAAACAAGGATTCTAGTAAGGGGCTTAAGTCTTTTAAAAACCATACAGCAACATTTTTTTGTTTTTGTAGCCCAAATAACAATAACAACATTATCAATAAAATCTTATGATTCTTATCCTTTCATGTTTATAATGTTTATCTATGGGCACAAGAACATACATAATATGAAAGTTTTTTTTTCTAAATTTCAACCTATATGGTGAAAGAAAGAGATTAATGAACAAATACACTAATAAAAAGGAAAATGACAAGAACAAGGCAAAGAAGTTGTACCTCAGAGGGATCGTGGACCCACTGCCCATCTACGAAAAACTTGTACTGGTGCTCCCCTTCAGGCAGGTCCAGGATCGCTACGAAGTCATTATGGCTTAGGAGAGGAAGAGGATTAGTGCAATGCAGGGCTTGCTTCTCGGTCAAAACAAGTGGCGTTTGCGGTTGTAGAGCAACATAAACAGAAAAAAATAAATCCTGTTTACCTCTTATTTAAGGGTATCTTCGTGTTCCAGTTATTAAAGGAACCAGCTATGTAGACCTCCTTCCCTCCGCCCGCCCATCGGATCACAGTGGGTCTGGCCTGAGGACCAGTCTTCACCAGATCATCCAGATCTGGGGTAAATTCTTTCTCCCCTGATGCCTAAGAGCAATTCATTGCACGTCTTCATCTTAAGCTTGTTTTTAGAAAAGCGTCTACTAATGGCACTGAAACCTGATCCTGCGGAACACAAAGGGTGCTGCATAAATGCGTGTTTCTGTATTTTTCCAGCCGGTACCTTGGACTCGGGCCCATGGGTGTTGAAGATGTTAGGGTCGTCCGTGCTGTCCACCATCTTGCCGCTGGGTTCGTGGTCTTTGTGACTGCCGCTGCTGTCGGAGCGGTGGGCTTTGGCTCCATGGCGTTCTCCAGACACCCTGTCACTTGTGTTGCCCATAACGCCTCACGACTTCAAGTGCTGCTGGAAAGAAAAGACAACTGTGGACCCCATAGGGAACTTCATTCTGTTTGAATCTACTCCAGAAACCAGCAGGCAAATTAAAAATGCAACGCAGACTATAAACTACAATCTGTAATGAACAACATATTAGTTTTGCTTTAGAAGCTGATAATGAGTTTGTCAGCAATAAGTTGGCAAAGTTACAGATTACTTTACAAGGCCTGAAGGGCCTCAAGGTGCCTGTTCTACTGTTTCCTTCCATCATGACTTCATGTCAGAGATGTGAGATATTATTGACAACTGATTATCTATATGGAGATCCATTACAGTGAACAGCAACCATTGCATTAGCCCCAGTTTTGTATTTGCAGTACACTGAAATGACAATGCACGACAGGCTGACTACAGCCAAATCCAAATACAAACTGTAAACGTGATATGAAATGTCCCACTTCAACATGCTGACGAACATCTTCAATCAAGTTTCCAGATTTATGAAGTGCGAACATTGCTCGCAGCAGTCATGGTTCACCCCAGGGGACGAGACGGGTTTCCAGACGAGGCTAAAGGGCTAAAGGGCTAAAGGGCTAAAGGAATCGCCGGGCGAGGCGGAGAAGGGAGAAGTTAAGAAACCGTGACTTGTGTGTGTCCGAGAATCAACACACCACAGAGACCGGCCTAACACGATCACAGCACGAGCATCGAGTTTTAGTCGTCACCCACTGAAGTCCAGATCACAGACCGTCGTTAAGAGAACGCATGCTGGCTGTAACCTACCGCCGGGCCCCCGCCGCCTGCTCAGCTGTGTCCGTCCTCTGAAGACTATTACTGGGGCTGGAGAATATTTTTAGCTGCCGCTGTCAGTTAAGCTGGCCGCTAACCGCTAGCTGGCTGTCACTCTGCGACAGCTAGCAGGCTAAGTGTGTTGTTCACGGCGTCGGTGTGTAGATTGAGAAAGCGCGGGGGGCGGGGGGCACCAGCCGCGTCCGCCGTGTAGCGACGACGAGGCGGGCAAACAAACACCGACAGCAGCTGCTGTCCTCCCGCCTGCAGGTTGTTGTTGTCGTCGTTGTTGTTGTTGTTGTCGTCGTCGTCGTCGCACGCGCAGGGCTTCACTTCTCACCACAACAACTGCTGCAGCAGCAGCAGCGACAGTGGCGGAGCCCCAACTACGGCGTCCGGCGAGGACAAAAAATGATCTCGACGCGGTTCATATCAGCGTGGAGAAGGGCAAACTTCTGTGAACATTTCAGCGAGGAAAACTGAAGGTCACCTACAGACACTGTCACACAGAGACGATACAGACCTGCTGAGATCACAGTACTTTACTCAAGGGGAATATAACACTGACGAATTGAGATGATGACTTTTAAATTGGTGTTCTTGACTTTGGGGTGTCCAGCTGGATGGAGTCTCTCTTGTATTCAAACATCAAAACATTGATATGAATATCAATGGTGTCCATGATCAAATTTACATTTGTCTTGATAGTTGCAGTTGATTTTTGTCTGCATTTGTGGAAAACCCTGGGTTTCACCCTGAAGGTATTGCAGTGCCTGTTTGCTGTGCGTAATTAGTTTGTCTGTTCAACAACATTGCTTTATGAGGTTATATCAATTGATTATTTATATAATATTTATATAATAATAGATTACATAATATTCTCCATCATCTCTTCCTACTCATATATGCATTAGGCCTGCTAGTATACACTTTTAAACTACGTGGTGCGATACAGATTAACTAGTCTATACTCCAATACATATAATGTATAAAGAAAAAACACTTCCAGTTGATTCTACTCACACTCACCAATAAAAACCATTATCATACCATTTATTACACGTTTTTTTCTTTATTAACCAGTAGGTGAAGCTGTTAACACATCTCAACACATCTCTGTGATCTCATTAATCTTCAAACCAGAGCCCACTCTGTGGGGCTCGGAGTATTATTCTTAGCTTCTTAAAAAACATATAACATAAATAAACTAATAAAGACAAAAGGCAGACTGTCAGCTACCATGGTCAATCAAACTTCTCCACAGTGTGACAAGTAACAAACTGTTAAATGTAACTGGATCCTATTGTGGGTGGGTGTTTAGTTGTCAAGTCTGGGTTTAGATGTGTTGAAATGAGGAGGGACACAAGAGGAAAAACAGGCTCCTCCAATTATAAATTATCAGTGTTTTCTTAAAAATGCTGCCATGCCACATAGAAGTGACCATCATTAAACCCCATAAATAGTCAAAACTATTCAAAAGATACTGTACTGTATATACAGTAAAAATGTACACAGATAAACAGACAGACAGTCTACTCAATAAAAAGGGAAAGAAAAACAACAACACATCTGCTGATGTGAAAATGTTCACACTGAGTGTCTGTAAGGCACATTTAAATGATTATGAGACACACAGACTGTGGAATTAGTGATATTCACATTGCACAAAATGTGTGTCCTCATACACGCAGTATTCCAGTGTTAGCAAGTATTGATTTTTCAGGGACAGTTATTTTAAGGTGACTGCTGCGGATTGAAGCAATGTTTGCCTGGAGCTGATGTCACTCTGGGGCAGGCGTTTACAATTTAGCAAAGGGTTAAATTACAGCTAAACAGTCTTGGTTCCCACATTTAAACTGGTATTGAGTCATTGTCCCTAATTAGGGGTTAAAAACAGGCATTAATCCTACCGTGTAGTCCCATGGGATTAGCACAAACCGTTCTCTGGAGAAAATGTGTTTCCTTTGTTAAGAAAGAGCACAACAGTACGTCCCACTGAGCTACTATTGCGGTTGATCAAAGACTTAAAAGAATAACAGTAGGATAAAGTTTGTAAAGTCTTATAATCATGCATTCATTCATTTACAGTACTTTGTTCTCTTCCAGTATTGCTTTCTAGAGTGTATACATTTGGTGAGTGTGTTATGTGTGACAGCAGGATAAAAAAATTAAAGCATGCTCACCACAAACGATAAATGCTTCAGGTACTGATAGACAACCCTGGGGTACATGCAGTTTTCCATGCGTCAAACTCTTGTGTTGGCTGGCGGAAGTCATGCTCCGTATGTTCGATGTCCATCCGGCCATTCGGAGTTATCTCAGCCCTTGTCAGGTCTGACAAATCCAGTAAATGTTCTTCTCTTTTTATTTGCTTGTACTATCATTTGGACATTCCTAAGCCAGTCTTCATGTACTCGTAAACTACATAGCTAATGCTGACAGCAGGAATGACTTTCATAAAGTTCGGCAGGATGCCACGGTAGAGTCCGAAAAAACCATCTTTGGCTACGATCTTCTTCATTAGAGAGCTCATGGAGGGCTGGTCTGTTGCATCCAGAGATGCTGTAAAGAAACATTCAGTTAGGGAGTCAGTGATGTACGCTTTATCAAAACAGAGTTGTCACCTGTGGATCAGTTTTACTTTATACCAGAGTCATTTCATCTCAGGGTGTGAATTAAATGAGAGAGGGATGTTCCTCTCTGTTGCAGCCCACTTACACCATGTTAGTTCTAACACAAGTGTGTGTTTACATGAAATATGGGAGACCTTTAAAACTTTGTTGTGGATTTTGCCTTTAATGAAAACTATTATGCCCTGTTGAATTCCTTGTCCTGAACGTTTTGTCTTCCTCGTTGTTGCTGCCATTTTATTATTTATTTATGATTATTTGTATATTTTTTCAAGATTCATTTTAAACACTGGGTGGTGTATGGGTGCAGAAAGGCATGAAGGTGAGCTCATCAGGACAGTAGAAGGGGATTGGGGACAGGGATGTAGCCATGTACACACTGCTGTTTGTAGAATCCTACACTCATGTAAGCTGTGGAAGTCGTCAAATGAGTTTTCCCCCAGTCTAGAAATCAGTCAGTGGCTGTGAGCAGCAATAGTCACCACAGCTGTTATTAAATGTTGGACTCAGTTTACCTTGTGCCTGCATCCGTGTGCGTACGAGCGCGAGTGGATAGCTAGCCAGCTGGCCGCAGGTACTCGAGATGGTTCCGCAGCCCAGCAACACCAGCACTCCCGGGTTCGCTGAGTCTTTGGCGTAGTACGACAACCAAGTGTTCTTTAGACTCTGAGGCGCAGGAGAGAGTTGATAGTGTATCAGCATAACACAACAAATTAATTTCTCTGATTGAATTTAATGTAACCCTAGAATCCAAGATGAATTGGTTTATCGTGCATATAAATTAGTTGATTTAACTCAGTGCACTCTGCTATGAAAAATCAATCAAGGGGCCGAGTGCATCGCGAAGCCTGCATACCTCATAAACAGCGAGGTCTATCCCGGCGTATGGAATGATGCCCAGTAAGTTTGGAATGTAGCCCTTGTAGAAAGCTAAGACACCCTCGTGCCTCAGGATCTTCTTGGCACAATCAAACACTCCTGAAAACTGGCCAGTCTTTCTCAGAGTCAGTCGAGTTTTCAATACCTTAACAGTACAGAAGAAGGAAAGCTGAGGCACATGATCTCGCTTTGTGTGGTATATCTGAAGTTTCAGGGGAAAGAGTTAAAGAGTTGACTCTATATCATTTGAATGCATCCCATGAATGAGCCAGTATGATGAACCAGTTATGCAATAGTCTTCCTACCTCCATTGGGTAGATGGCTGTCTGTGCTGTTGCTCCGGCCAGAGAGCCGGCCATGAACCTCTTGTGTGTCTCAATCTTTTTGCCATCTGATGTTAACAATTTCTTATACTACAACAGAAAGACACGGCAAGAAAACTAAGAATATGCATGCCAAATATTTGTTATAAACTTGTAATAATATCAGATGTCGACTTTCTTTTACTTTACAGGGTCAGTCTCTTACTTGTTCATATGCCATAAATTTGATTGATGTCTCAGGTGCAATCTTTAAAACGTTGATTCCGTTTCCCCTCCACAGTGAAGTTAGACCTCCTTCTGTTATCATCTGTCTGAAGCCCCCTACCACGCCTATCTTGTTGGTCTTAGAGGAGTGAACCTGTAGTGAAATTCTTTTTTTTTTTTAAATGTACAGGATATCTGCATGTGCACCTATTACAGGAGAGGACATAGCTGCCCATTTTCTTTGAAATAATTTCACCTGCATTAATACTTTCATCCTGTCCAGGGGGGCAGTACCAGTGCGAGAGACGGCCCCCGCGACAGCACCGGCAAAAAGCTGCTTCCACAGGCCGCCCGAGCTCTTCTCTTCTTCTGTGAATTCATCAGGGATGGCAAGGCTGTCGCCTATGTCCAGCACCTAGTAAAGCCAGAAGCATGTTACTCGCTGATTTAATATATATACACAGGCAGAGCTATCAACACATGTACTCAGTGTTATATGAGAATCTATTTGCCTTTAAGAATGTTCAGGTATATCTCTCTGGAATGAACATTGCACTTCTTTGTGTGGACGTCAAAGTGAAAAAAAAATTAACAAAGCCAACTGAGCACTTCTCCTTTTGAGGTCTATTCTCACAGAGATGGAGCAACTGTTTTTTGACACCATGTACAATAACTTGAATGCAATGTAAGAACCATGAAGAACAAGTAATGAATTCAGCCCCTTACCCTTCAGCTTGAAGCACTTGTGAAATCATAATCACTGAGCGGACTCAACCCTCATCGGGCTCGCTTCAGCTGTTTCAGATAAACATGTCCAATGTTTTTCTAAAAGCATAAATGTGTCTGTGAAACTAAAGCTAAAGAGTTTTAGTTATGCGTCCCACAATCACTTCTATGTTACATGAGGCTGCTGTTCTGTGTAGTTTTGACATCTTTAGAGGCAGAGGAGCAAGCTGAGAGAATCATAGCATGAGAATAGTACTGTGACCTGATTAAATCTCAGAGAGTCCAATCAGTCAAAGCTATTGCCAAAATGTGGACTGCAGAGAAAATCCATAATGCCTAACAAAAAGAGGACTAGACCGCACGTGATTTATTCCACTGTGGTTCCCTTTGTATTTGACCACAGTGTATTTGGGAGTGTTTGTGTGAGTGTTTCCTGTACCGTGGAGTGTTTCCAGTAGCGTATGATCTCTTCCAGGTTGTGGCCAGGGTATAACAGGAAGTGTTCTCTCCACTCATACCAGTCCACCATCATGGTGCCATCGTTATCCATACTGAGGAGACACAGAAAACGCTTTACCTATTGAAGACGACTTATTACGTTGCATTACACTGTAATGAGAATAACTGGGCTCCAGATAAAGCCAAAAGTTACACACAAGCAGTATTTTTCTAAATAGAAACATGTTACAGTGGGTAAAAGTGGAACTCAAACCTCTGTAGGATTTTCAGGGCGTCCTCTCGGCTGACATCCATGCCCAACTCTGCCAGGCTATGCTGGATCTCTGAGGCATCAATGCGCCCTGAGGCAACATTAAAAAAAAAAGACTCAAGTGAAATATGCACCAGTATAAACAAGGGTCATCTGGCTCTGTAAACACCCACTGTCATGATGTGTGAACACGAAAACGAAGCACTGGACTCACTGCTTACCATCGTTGTTTCTGTCCAAACTCTTGAAGGTGAGCCTCAGCTTCTTCTCGTGCTCTTTCAGATACCTGGTGAACTCGTTGAAGTCCAGACTCCCATCTTTGTTGTGGTCACCGGACGACACAATTTTCTGCAAAGGGGAGATCAGATCTCGTGGTTAGTCTGCCCCCCACACACACACACACACACACACACACAGCCAAGGAATGTCATGCAAAACGAGCAGGCCGGGACCTGAAGCCCCTGGAACCTCCCCGTGGCCCCTGGGATCTTGCTTTACCTGAGCAGCACCCTGGCGGAACATGCCCATCGCCTTGAGGCCCGCGCGCAACTCGGCCACATCTACCTTCCCGTCGTTGTTGGTATCGAGCCTGTCGAACAGGTCCTGGTAGGGCTTCTTGCTGCCTGCATCCCGGTGGCACCGGGCGTCTGATAGTAAACACGACCGCAACAGCTGATACATCGTAGGGCTGAATGTGGAAGCCGCGTCCAAACGAGCCGCCCTGCAAGTCAGGATGTGAGGGTTAATCCATGCTGAACACAATTCATGGATCCTGCTGAAATCCTCCTACGAGCTCGTCGGTCGTTTGCGGCGAAAAGCGGGTTTGCAGGCACTTATGTTCTGCAGGCTGCCCCGTGCAGAGAAGCGTGTTCCGTAGTGTGCCAGGGGCTCTGCAGTGGCTCGAGGGCGGAGCGAGGGAGGCTTTACGCGCAGCCACTCGACGTTTTCAACGGAAATGCAGGAAAGATGGGAAAATAGGAAAGTGGTGGGATAAAAAAAATCAACCCCCGGATTAACACATTTACATAATCGGTTTAATGCGACCGATGGTGCACTTCATTCTACGCCTGCTCCTTGTGACATGTGGTGGTGCGTTACAGGCGGAATGTAATCTGTTCATCTCGAAGGACGTGTCATTTCACAACACAGAGCGTCGCATTTCCACCGAGGCAATAGCGTCGGTGGTCGCTAGAGGGCGGTGTTTCGTCGGACATGAGGTGGTGGTGCAAGGGGAGATGAGGAGGCCTCTGTGGGCCTCTCGAGGTTTTACAACACGACAGACATATGCATTTTATTACGGAGGTGACTCAGAGATTACTGACTCAGAGGTGATCAATCACGTCCGTGGCTTTTTTAAGACATTGGTGTGGCTGAGCAAAGTTGAAGGGGCCTAGACAAGCAGTAGTGATAGATCTATGAATTGCCTATTTACTCAATTTGTTTTGTAAACTTTTGAGCTACCTCAGCTTCAGTTTAATGTTTCAACTTCCCCCGCCCCCAATAAAACAACTGAATTAATAACATCATGGTATTTTATTTTTCCTTTTAAGTGTTAAGTAGTTCCATTTTATGTTCCCTGCATCTTCTGGTGCACTACATTTTATTAGGTATTCAACCTCTTTTTTAAAAAAATGTCCCCACATGTATTTGAAAGGCAGAGTTAATTAATTAATTTTCACATTTAAAAAACATATGGTGAGTTTATATACTGTATGATGCTTTCTTACAGATGCAGCAGATTTTCTCGACCTCAATTAGTTACGATATTAAACTGCTGCTTTCATGTTCATAGATCAGTATTAATAATCCAGTGGTGTGATGTGTATGGAGTATAACACTCATCTTAATGGATACTATTTAAGGCTCATTTAGCTGATAATGCTGTACTTTTTGTGTAAACAACTAAAAACAATAGTTGTAGTGGAGTATCCATACAGGGTGGCAGTTCTGCTTTAAAAAGGGGCTTGCTTTCACAGCTGCCAAGGCATAATTATCAGCAACATAAAATGTATCACATTCAATAATACTGATTCATTGAATGATCACATCAGCTTCATTTAGAATCAAACAGCTCAATCTTACAAGATTGAGAATTACAGCCGTGACACAGCAAACAAACAAAGCATGCAAAAATGAAGACAAGATTAGAACATGTGAAAAAATTGGATATATGAATGTATGTGTGTGTGTGTGTGTGTGCGCATGTCTTTCTATAGTTGAGTTGGATATATGAATGTGTGTGTGTGTGTGTGTGTGTGTGTGTGTGTGTGTGTGTGTGTGTGTGTGTGTGTGTGTGTGTGTGTGTGTGTGTGTGTGTGTGCGCGTCTTTCTATAATTGAGAGCCCCAATTTTGGCTCTACACCATCGTTGTGAGGACATTTTGACGTTGTGAGGACACTTTGGCCCCACTTCGGGGGGCTGTTTAATGGTTAAGACTTGGTTTTAGGGTTGGGGTCAGAATTGGGTTTATGTTAGAGTGTGGGTTAGTGTTAGGGTTAGGCATTTAGTTGTGATGGTAAATGTTATGGTAAGGCGCTAGGAATGCATTATGTCAATGGGGGTCCTCACAACTATAGAGAGACACGTGTGTGTGTTTAACTAATGTGACTTGTTTCGGTCACATGCTTCTTTTGCATCTAATTTTCTTCTTTTTGTCACATTTCTCGTGACACTGGGCGTTTTGGGTGCATTTCAGTCAGACTGCACAGAACCAGTCGTGGCCTCTTTAATGCAGCTCCTGTGTCCAATCAAATCACAGAATGCCCTCTACGTCACGAGCTCACTTTCTCCAGCGCCTGCGGAGGAGGAGAGTTCGAACTTTGAATCGTGTCTGCACACTTGAGCAACAGCAACAACAGCGGGGACCAGTTGCAACAGCTGAGCGAGCAGCGTGCGCTCGGACAGAGAGGGTCTCCAGCTCGGCCGTGTCACCGGGGGCCAACGTGCAGCGGAACGGCCATGTCCTTCATCCTCATGAAGAAGAAGAGGTTCAAATTCCGAGTGGTCTTCGACCTGGAGGAGTTGTCCTCGGTCCCCTTCGTGAACGTTGTGTTGTTCTGCAAAGTCCGGCTCCTGGATGGAGGCTTTGGCGAGGAGTCGAGCCGGTAAGAGTGTTGGCTATTTATAGCAGGAGTTCACTGGTGGTCCGGGCGAGCTCACGTTGAGTTTGGGGGAAAGTTGTCGGGAGTCTTCTTCGGTCAACTTCGCACGCACGTCGAACACGTCCTTGGCTCGACTTTTCGAGAGTCCACGGCCTCGACAACAACCGTGTCATTAGTTCTCGTGCAGCCGCTCGACAGGAGCTAGCTATGAGCTAACCTCCCGACCGCCTCGCCGGGGACCGGCTGACGCTCAGCGGCCGCCGGTCGAAGAGCTGCTGCGGCGCGTCGAGCACCGCCCCCCCCCCCCCTCAGCCCGGCGGTCTGGGGGGAAACGAGCCTTTCAATGGACGCTGACCAGGTCAATAAAATGTGTGTTTATCCTTTTAAGACAAAGTTGTTTCGCGGTGCACAGTTTGACCAAGCAGTTGCTAAGCAACAAGGGCGACGTTTGAGTGTAGGCTGGACAATTTCAGTCAAAAGTATGAAGTACTTGAATAATAATAATAATAATCAATTATTATTGGCATTATTTGACCTTGTTGGATACAACAAATAATGTATTTGGACTGTTGGCGCGATTTTCTTTTAATTTTCATTTTTTAAAAATGTATTTATCGTTCATACTTCATATTGTCTTGCTCAAAAACAAAAAAATTCTCCTCGGGTCAATGGTTATAAATGAGTCACTCTGGAAAAAAATGCACACAGGCGCAGCTCCAGTCAACCGCTAGTCCTCGTTTACTTTGCCATGGCAACCGTCTGTTCCCAATAACTTTAGTGTAAACACTGTATTCTCAGTTAACCAGGCCATAGCTGTTTAGTCTGTTTTGAATTCATACATATCAACCGTTTTGTTTATGATGCATGGAGTCTTATTCGTGTATGATTTCTATCCCTGGTACTGTTGAAATAACCCCTAAATTATCTAAAATCTTATTTTAGGAATCAAGCCATGATAATTCCAGAATGGCACCACCAAGGCGGAACAATCCTACACAGGATTGTCAAGTTCCTATAAAACAAAGTGGTTTGATTACCTAACTGATTCATTCGTCATAAAACATAGTTATAGGAAGTGGCCTTGATCTGCATCCTCACCCAGGCCCCATCCCTCCACCACGTATGGCGGAAACAGGTTTCGTAGTTTTTGTGTGTTTTAATGAATAAACTGACAAACAGACACGGGTGAAAACATAACTCTGTTGGTGGAGGTAATTATTATTTTTTTCTTCCTTCCCTGTGGAAAAGCTGTGCTTTAAATCCACCGTACTTACTGCTTCTACCAGTGGTCAGCATTTTGTACTACCCTGGATGTAAACTGAAGTCAAATTTACTGAAATAGCACAGATTCACAAGTTACTAGTTTGCGTTAAAGGGGCTGTCTGCATCTGAAAGTTTATTATGTCAAGTATAGTGAGAATTGCATCATAGAATTTAGGCCAGTCTACACACATGATAACACATTTGATTGTCAGAGATTGAACCAAAGTGTTGAAAGGTCAAGGCCGACTAAATTTGAAAAAATATATTTATATATGATTGGTACATTCTTCCACATGTTCTGTTTAAAATTTTAAACATGCAAACATCAGTTTTCACTGTTCTGTGTACTCACCCTCTCTTCGTACTATGGGTGATCATGCATAAAATGTCTGTTGGTTTTGCTTTCTGTGTGATCTAATGTTTTGAAGTGTGTTTCTCTCACAGGGAGCCAGTCCAAGCGAACTGTGTACACTGGAGGAAGAGATTCTCTTTCATGTGTAAGATGAATGCTAATGCTGGGACAGGTGTACTGGACCCCTGTTTGTGCCGGGTGTCTGTGCGCAAGGTATGGGGATTTTAGTCATTATAATTATTTTTTGCCACCAAGCTCTGTTTTTTTTGACACTACAAAAACGGCTAGTAGCTTTTTTCTTTCTATAGCAGAGTTGAGTCCTGGCAGTTAACTCAAACTTGAATGTGCCAATACAATGTTGTACACAAGATTATCTTTAATTTATAATGGTATCACTGCACCCAAGAGCTTTGTGCAGACAACGATTGTTCTGCGATGAGTCACAAATGTTTTAGGAAGATTGTTTGTTTTATAGAAACAGGCAAAATGCAACCTCACTTACTTATGTTTTTGTCATTTCAGGAGTTGAAGGGTGGAAAAACATTTGCAAAGGTAACACTCCTTCTCTTAAGTGCGCACACTGCCATTTGTTGTAAACATAGCATACCATTAGAACAATCTTATCATAAAATCAATGTGCAGTCGGCCTTCAAGTGCCCTCAGAGGACTTTTAGGTGAGTCTCTGTACTAAGAATGTTTTTATTTCTAGTTTCCGCTTTGGTTACTGATTGAAAAAGCTGTAAAACAAAACCCAAGCCATGTTAACCAATAACTTAAATGAGAAGTTTTCTTATTTGATTTCAGAAGTATTGAACGTCTAGTCTTAGACACCTGTGTGCTTCATGAGTGCACAAGTCCACTAGAACTATTCGGTCCAGTTTTAGTGAAGTAAAAGTGTAAGCTGACTGCTGAACGGCACACGTTTATTGATCCTGTGTGCAGCTGGGCTTTGCTGACTTGAACCTGTCAGAGTTTGCTGGGTCTGGCAGCACAACACGACGGTGTCTCCTAGAGGGATATGACACGAAGAACACCAGACAGGACAACTCAATTCTCAAGGTATGTTGGTGAAGCAACACACCTACACAGTGTTCCTTTGAATCATGTGGGAAATGACCTCAGGGGTCTCCACCACACTGCAAATGTCCAGTTGTCCAATGGTCCTGTCCAGTAATATGCTGTTTGCAATTTTGTGTAGCTCTGACGCAAGTCACCAGTCTTTGAGTTCACTAGCATCAGAAGACACTCCTCTGTTTGAGAAAGTGAGATTTATGGCCTACAATGGAAAAGATGAATGTCGTGATAGTTGATGCGGACATGCCTGGGCGTGTGCTCTATTAACTGCCTGAGCCATGTGAACCATGGGAACAAATTGAAAATATGCAAATTCTTCCACAACCCTGTGACATCAAACCACACTAAACAGGAAAGTTTTGTCTTTTCATGTGCCACGGGTGCAGTTGCTTGTGAAACAGTCTTCACCGTTCTCTTTCTTTTACAGGTTGTCATTACCACACAACTCATGTCTGGAGACCCCTGTTTTAAAACGTAAGAGCTCTTCATGACATCATTCACCCTTTAACTCTAAATATTTATTCAATTTGAGGTGGTTACTAAGGAAGTCAAGACTTGTCTGTCTGTTATATGTCTGTTATACTCTGTGTATATGAAAGTCTGCACCTAACCCCAGGAGGATTTTTTTCCATTAAATCCTGTCTGTCAAAAAAACACACCCTCTTTCAAACCCAAAGGGTTCAAAGTTATGAAGGATTGTTTTGTCGCTGAGGTCTTATCAGTCTTATCTGAGAGCTAATAATGCCCGACATTAATCTGCCCAACCTTAGATGGGAACAACAGCTGATAAGCG
The DNA here is from genome assembly GCF_022379125.1 of Scophthalmus maximus. Lineage (NCBI taxonomy): Eukaryota > Metazoa > Chordata > Actinopteri > Pleuronectiformes > Scophthalmidae > Scophthalmus > Scophthalmus maximus. The sequence continues at coordinate 15,507,480 of NC_061519.1, forward strand.
ATCCGCTCAACCCAGAGGTTGTGTTCTCATCAAAGTCGAGAGCTGAATGTTGAGCAGTTTGTCATGAAGGACGTGGTGTATTATCACACCCCTGTTGTAATAACACACATCGCTGACTTAGAGAAGTCTTAAGTGGGAAGTCAAGGATGGCGTAGTCACTCATCCCACGCAGTGTTACTCATTGTCTGTGGAGGACAGTACTCAGCAGAAATGAATGAGTGGATGACGTTCGGTTTATTTTTTTTCACTGTCTGTCACTCTTAATCCGCTACGCCTTCATTGCTGTGTTTAACATAGAATCTCAGTAACAGAGTTTTCCTGCATTCGTGTCTGTTAAACTGAGAGATACTAAACATTAATTATAATATACTGTATATGTATATTATAAATTATTATTTAAAATGCACTTACAACTAATGTCTAACTTGACAAGAGACTTCTGGCCGTGTCATTTACTTACTGCGTGAATATCAGCTGTTTACTTATTACACATTGCAGTGTTTTCACATGTGAAACAAAACACTATTTTTGTCACAAATTTTGTCAAGTCTATTGTTAGTGACATTTCTAAAAGTCAAGATCATTACATTAAAGTCTGTATGTGCAGATTTTTTAAAATGTAATTATAGTATCGTTGAACTGATTTAGATGGTCCATGTTTCTGTTCAAATATTTAATACTACACGAAGTAGCTCAAATGAGATTAGTTTAGATCTTTTCCATAAACATTTTGTGGCACCAAGGTGCCATTTTTTTTCTAAGTAACCTCACAACTCCCTGTGTCTGTCTGCAGTCCTCCATCTACAGCCATGACTCTGGGAATTCCAAAGGCCGAGGCAGAGTGTCTTCTTGAGGACCGGAAGGGAGGCGACTTGCACATATTCAACTCACTGACTGGTATATGTTTGCTCTTTCTTTCAATAGATGACCTTTAAATAAAATTGTACAGTTCTAAGCGAGAGCAAAGATTTAGCAGTAGATGGTTTTGACAAGGTTCTACAAAAAAACATGCTTCATGATGCACCATGACTAAAAACTAACATTTTCAAAATCCTTGAAAATTGTCATCAACACTTGCGCATTTCACCACTGAGTAAATCATACCTTTTTGCTTTTTAGAGATTCCAAAGAAATCAGTGTCAGTCCCAGATGAGCTGGTAGCATGTGGCCACTCTAGAACATCCAGCTATACAAGTCAGCAGTCAAAAATCTCAGGTACTAAAAACATGACACATTTATTCCCTTCAAAAACAATGCAAACTTACACAAATCACAAACATATCCTTTCTTACCTGTAGGTTACAGCTCAAATCACTCCAGTTTAACAGATCTGAGCCATCGGAGGAGTGCGTCAGGAGGTTCTGCCTCCACAGGCATCGGCAGCATCCTGGAAGCCAGTGATCAGCAGGTAGAGAGGGGAGAGAGGGAGAGCAGGTCTACTCCACCCGTCTCCACAACCTGTCACCATGCACCTGAAAACCCCTCTACCCCCAACAGGGTTCTTAGGTAATACACTCATTTATGACAAAGCTTTGAAATACAATCCACAACTTGTTTCTCTCTTTCACACTTTGCCATAAGCAAGGACTGGAAGTAGCCGGGGATTGAACCATAACCTTTAAGAGGCATTTGAAATCCCATTCAAATTTCCTGATAAGGTCATTAAGCCTCAGCAGATTACGATTCAAAAAACTCATTGGGACGTCATACTTCCCTTGAGAAGAACAGGGAAGATGGCTTAACATGTAGTCAATAACCCCTGCAGATTAGTTTTGTAAACCCCATTTTTGCGAAAACCCCTGCAAAACTGCTAGTAGACCCCGTTCTAAAGTTGGCCAGACTTTAACTGGGGAGCACTCTGGTCCAAACTTCAGTTTGTATATATTGAGGTCAACTTCACACAAGACACTTAATAAAATTAGTTGAAGCAAATACTTTATAGCTAAACATGCCATTAAATATTTTTGTTCTGTTTATTCAAACATCATTTTTAGGTGAGCAACTTTGAGTTTTAGTTTTCACACTGTATTTTTAATATTCAGCCTTCTGTTACTCCATTAGACACCCCGTGAAGCAGAACTCAATGGAGAATCAGTTGAAGAGAGTGGATGCCACCAGGGTGGATGCTGATGATGTAATAGAGAAGATCCTGCAGAGCCAGGATTTCAGCCATGGCTTCTTGGACTCCAGTGCAGAGGGTGTGTAGACTTAATCTCTAACTTAGTGGATTTACGAAGGCTGGTTAGGAAAGTGTCCTACCACCCTGCTGATGGGATCAAAATGTCTTTTAGGCGATGCAATACAACACTATTTTTTGCTGATGATGATGATGAAGGATGGATTAGTTTTTCATGATTTAAAATCATAAATTTGACATAAATTTGGACCATACTTACATATTAATGTTAATGTTTGTTTTATTTAAGACCAGAGTTTAGGTTGTTTATCAGTTATGAATAACACAAGGACAGTTTAATGGAAATCAGCACACATTGTGGCTGCCATGTTTTTTGTAAAGCATTGGTATCTTCCCTACAACAACCCTTGATCAATTGTCATTTATTTTTAGAAATACTAAAAAGTGTGAGCAGGGCAATTCCACACCCGACTATGTAAATAGGTTGGCCGTTTCTTCATTTCTTATGTGTGTGTGTTTGTGTTGCAGAAGAGGGGCTCAGCTTGTTTGTTGGTCCTGGTGGGAGTACAGCCTTGGGAAGCCAGCACTCGAGGTGGGTGTGATTACATAACTGTGGACTGTGGGTGCCATGCAACAGGCATTTACTACGAGTATAAATAAATTGCAAACGGGCTAAATTGGGACTCTAACAAAGAGTCTTTGCATTAACCCCATGGCTGGTCATGATGTTGTGCTTTCTATGTAAAATTTCATGTTAAGATACTTTCAGTTCTGCTACATAGTGTTAGTTTTGCACATGAAAGAAAGTCAGATCAGATCACCACCCTCATTTCAAGTCATGTAACACATTGTGACATTCTCTTTCAGGGTTGCAGCTGGAGCCTTCGAGCAGGTGGTGATGAAGCGCTAGGTGTCGGGAAGCATGTGCCTCATAAACGGTGCCGTATTACACCGATGCGGCAGACGCAAGACTGAGTTGTGGAGATGCCACAAGAACTGGTTCAGGCCTCCCCCAAGAAGATTGTATTTCTCTTATGCAATCCCTCTGCGTCTCACCAACAGCTTCTGTTGACCGGAAGAGCCCTCTAGTGTTCAAGAAGGGGAGAAGGAGACCACAGTATTGGAACATTGTCAAGACTGAAACAACTGTTGTACTGACATATTGCTGTTGGTCTTGTTGGGTGACATGGGATTATTTGCACTGCGATCGCTCAGTTCACCCCCCTTTTTCAGGGAGCAGGAGGTTTTCCCTATTATTTTGAATGTATATTAAAGTATCCTTTACTATGTTATTTTAAGTATTTTTATTTGTAGGAAAAAACATACATTTTATTGCAACTGACAACAAAACCTCATGTTTACCTGGTTTCGAGGGGGGTGACTGCCTGTAAAATTGTTCATATGTTTTGTGTGTGTGCGCATTGTCTGTTGTGTCAAGAGTAATGAAATAGTTTTTACAACAGTTTTTGTCAAACTGCCAAACTTGTAAACTGTACATTTGCTGCCACTTAATACGTCATATCTGTAGTATACAAGCTATGGTCCATGTAATGACAATCAGCAGATGTAAAGCCTGTGATGTATTTAAGATATCCGTATGATGTATTTAAGGCCAAAACTGTAAATAAAAAAAGATGTGCACTCTTGATATAGCTTTCTCCCAGCTACATTTTGTGCTGTGTCTCACTCTCACCTTTTGCAGGACTAAGAATGGCAATTTTACCCAATCATTAAATCATTAATTTAAAAAAACCTTTAAAAAGGTACATTATCGTTTGCTACATGTTCTATCTGGTCTCAGTTGAATGCTAGAAAGAAAATGGACGTTCAAACCAATTTGAAATTGAAAAGTGATTAAGGCATACTTGAGGCATACTGAAAATAACAAGTTGGATAAATCTATTTCCTGATTTGTCAAAACACATTTGAAAGCAAAACGTTTACTGAATATATCGATGTGAAAGTAAAAAAAGTAAACATGTTTTTGAATAAGTCATAGTATAACAGATCGGATGAACAGGAGCCGTGGGTACATTTATGTACGCGGCAAAAAAATAAAAACAGTTTAAACGTGCAGGCTTTTTATTTTCAAAAAGAAGCGTCCGCCGGATCAACGGCAGCACTTCCGTTCACACTGCACCACGGACGGTCCTGTTCCGGTTCCACCTCGCCGCAGGACTTGAGCTTCAGCGACGGCGGGAAGTTGTTTTCACCGATTTAGCCACAAATCGACGACAACCGAACGGACGGAATTGTTAAAGGTCGACACTTCGTCATCCAACATCGATGGCCCTGTGAACGGAAGTGCGCCAACTGCAAAGCAAGCTCGGCGGCGCGGGATCCAGCTAACATGGCTAACGTCGGCAACCAGCTACCGACGCAGGCCGTTAGCAAGCCTGCACCAGGCAAACATGGGAACGTACTGCCCCTGTGGGGCAACGAGAAGACCATGAACCTCAACCCGATGATTCTCACCAACGTGCTGTCCTCGCCCTATTTCAAAGTCCAGCTCTATGAACTCAAGACCTACCACGAAGTCGTGGACGAAATCTATTTCAAGGTACCGCTAGCACCGCCGGCTAGCCCGCATGCTAACTTAGATAACCAGAAGAAGAGCGCGTCACTGTGGCCGCGGCGAGCTGCAGGGGGTAGAGGCAGCGACGGCGCCAATTTGATCCAGTGAGCGAGTTGACGATGTATCCACACGTTCAGTGTGATCGTGATAATATTATATTCTGCTATGTCAGTGTGTGACCTGGGAAGTGGCTCTCGGTCGTCGCCTACCGTTACAAACAATAGTCTAACCGTTACGGCTGAACCTTGCGTAGTTCACGTAGTTTACGCAGGATCGGTGTGTATCGTTATGCTGTTTTAAAGGTCAAGTGGAGCGGGCGTAAAAGTTAAACACGTACAGTTCAGAACTGTTGTGGTTACTAGGTAAACTTATTAATATGGATGGGGAACTTCGGATAGTCTCAACTTTTCTCATGGCGCCTCCAATGTAAGTCACCAGGGAGGATCTTAATGGTGTGTGTGTGTGTGTGTGTGTGTGTGTGTGAAACTGGAACTAGTTTATATAGTAACTAATCAACTATTAACTAGTAATATATTCCTCTGTTTGCCCACAGGTGAATCATGCTGAGCCTTGGGAGAAGGGAAGTAGAAAGACGGCCGGCCAGACTGGAATGTGCGGAGGGGTAAGTGAGAAGTACGTGCCTTTTATTCCCCCACCTTTTACCCCCTGTTTATTTTCCTTCGCAGTCTGGGCGGTAAATCAAATCATTCAGTCAGTCGGAGCGCATATGATTATGATTAAGGAGTAACGCAAATTTTCATACAAATCAATGGTTGTATTGTCAAGTGTTGCTGTGGGAGATTTGTTGTGAATGATGTCCAGTGCTTTATTTAAATCACGTCTTCATCCCTGTTAGGTGCGTGGAGTTGGAACTGGTGGCATTGTGTCTACTGCTTTCTGTCTTCTTTACAAACTGTTTACTCTCAAGCTGACACGCAAACAGCTGATGGGTCTCATCACTCACACAGACTCGCCATACATCAGAGCACTTGGCTTCATGTACATACGGTAAGTGTTTTCTGTAACGGGGACCCACTTTTAGGATTTGTATTAAAATAATCATATTCTGTGTAATTAAAGATATTTTTCTCATGTTGGACAAGATAGATGTTTTTTTTTTCTTAAAGCCAAGACATCTGTAAATTACAAAAGTATCAATTAATTGAGTTTATATACAGTGGTGTCCAAATGTCTGAGACCATTTTTCCTCTTCACTTGAATAGGAAAGTGGCCTCAGACTTTTGTACCCTTGTTCTTGTGATACTGGGAGGCGCCACAAAATGTTTTTTGAAATCTATCCAACATGGTTATGTGATGCATGGTTTGTGTGCTGTTTTTTTTTCTTGCCTCAGATACACTCAGCCCCCAGCAGATTTGATCGAATGGTACGACGGCTTCCTGGATGATGAGGAGGTATGTCACCTCGGGTAATAATTTGATGTTTCTTTCTCTCCATTGAATGCAGGCAACACACGTTAAACACTGTCCGTTTTCCCCCCTTGTGATGCTCATAACTGATTTTTCACCTTTGCCTTCATTTGGCTTAATTGTCCTCGGTTCTTGTCCTCTAAACCTGAGTAGCTAGGTTACTTGCTCACTGCTCTGCTGCCGATTTGTATCTTGGTAAGTACCATGTATAATGCTGAGTCAATCTTCTAGTCCAATGTGATATCAAGGCATGCTCTGTATTTTAAAAGATTCTATCAGGACTTGTTGCACAAAACTAAATAAATGGGATAATTGACGATTGATGAATGCATACATAGGGATTTACACACAAACTCTCAAATTAGGCGACAGGTGTCAAATTTTACTTCGATCTCTTATGCTTTATCTATATTCAATCAAAACATTATTTGATCCCAAGCTGTGCAACCAGGCCTTCATTGATGTTCTGTTGCATTATATTTCAATTGATCATATGGAATGCTACCCAACTGGTTAATTCCCCTGTTTTTTTCTTTAGATGCCTATTGTGCGGCAGGTGAATTGGATATTGTATCTCAGCACTGTTGGTTTGCGTGTGTGAGTGCAAAGCAGCTGTTCTCTACCATATAAAGTTGATAACCATTCAACTGGTGTGCACTTACCTACCTGCTCCAATCTGTGCTTACACTGTGGGCATTTTATTCTCCCTAAGAGTTCATTGTGTTGTAAGGAGACCGATGACAGAAGCCACCGCTTCTGTCTCTGTCTTTTCAGCTCAATGAGGATTTGTCTCAATCTCCTGTCCTCCGTTCCCTTCATTTCTGGTCTGTCAAGAGTAGATGCATACACTTTGTGAGGATGTTTTTTTTTAACAGATCATCTGAAGGAATCGGGGGAGGATCTTTCGGAAAGACAATATTAATGTACAATTATATATCATTTTTGCTGGATTATCAAAGCTCACTTTGTAAATACAGACTCCAGGAACTGCCAAGCAGCTTAGATGAGGCAAACTTTTTGTCATATTTATAATATTCTTCCCTCTTGTAAGAATTAGCAGAAGTAAAGTCAGCCACATTTGATTGATATGCAACATTAAGCTAGATGAACAGAGGTGAAGCTTCAGTACTTGGACATCACAAATTGCTTTTTGATTTTAGGCAAAATTGAAAAACAATCAGATTTACCTACTTCCTGCTTGTGTGTGCTAATTGAGTTTTTTATATGGCACTTTGCCACTATTTTGTTGTAGGAGCTTGACGTGAAGGCAGGGGGTGGCTGTGTGATGACTGTTGGAGAAATGCTGCGCTCCTTCCTGACCAAACTGGAGTGGTTCTCCACTCTCTTCCCCCGCATCCCAGTGCCTGTGCAGAAGATAATTGACCAGCAGATGAAGGCAAGGCCACGTAAGATTGCTCCAAAGGAGACACCGGAGGAGGAAGCCCAGCCCGTAGAGCCAGGGAGGCAAGGGGAACGGCGGCAATCCAGGTAAAGGATTCAAACTGTTAAGTGTTATTTATGTTTCCCAAGACAGTCTTACCTGGACCGTTAGCTGTCTTATATGTAACTGCTTGGAATGGAAAAGTTCTGTTAAATTCCCCCATTTTATGGGGGAGCAACGTGTCAGTGTTTTTGTCAGGTTTGGTTTTGACTGTTACATTGAAGCAGCTGTTACCAAGTCACTGGTCAACAGTTTTTCCTTCAAGTCCAATTATTCTACTTTATCATGTAATCTATAGTCAATCAGACAACAAAGCTTATTTGCTTGAAGCTTATGGTACCTTTCTTCCAAGGACACCCAGGCGATCACCGAGCCCCCGAAGGTCGCCCAAACGATCAAGGAGCAGGAGCCACCACCGCGAGAAAGAGCGCCACGGCCCCAGCTTCGACCGAGAACTGGAGAGGGAGCGTGACCGGCAAAGGAAGGAGGGCAGGGACAGGGATAGGGACAGGGGGGACAGAGAGAGACGGCGGTCCCGCAGCGCAGACAGGAACCAAGAACGACGAGAACGTAGACGAAGTCGCAGCGGCAGCCGGGAGCGAAGAAACGAACGCAGAGAAAGAGATGTAGGGGATGACAGGAGCAAGAAGAAGGACAGGGATCACCATAAAGATAGAGGCACTGAGAGGGAGAGGTCCAGGGACAAGAAGAGCAGGGGAGAGACTGACGACAGGAGGCACAAAGAGGACAGGGAGAGGCACAGAGAGGAGAGGAAAGCCAAAAGGTCGAGCCGGAGTCGAAGCAAGGAAAGGAAGCACAAAAGTGGAGAGGAGAAGAACAGGAAAAGAGAGCGTAGCCACAGCAGAGAGAGAGACAGGGAGAAAGAGGGAGAACAGCGATCCCACAAGCATAGTCGTAGTAAAGAGAGGAGTCTTCATCAGCGCGAGTCCAATAATGACCATAGTAAACATAGTGAACGCAGAAGGAGTCATAGCACTGAGTAAATGTCGCCTTGAAGCAATATTTCTTCTTCTACTCCCTGTGTTTTTCTTCCCTTTTTCTACCCCGTTGTCTGGCGTGTCACTTGTGCTGAAGACTAAGAATGATCGCACACCGGACACCTTGATATGTTGTCTTTGGCGAATGCAATGTTGCTTTACTTTTAATGTTTTTCTGCCTTTTTCACTCCCAATTAGACCAGTGTTAGTCTTCACTTGAAATTTGGAAAGAGGCAAAAATGGCATTTTAATTTTCTATGGTTCATTCTCTTTTGCCCCAGGATGCAATGGGTTTGTATATAATGTTTCGGAAGCTGTCTACACACGATAAGTGGTCAGAGGTGCATTCACCGCCGGGTTGCGCTTTCAGGCCTTTTTTTATTTGACTAAAAGTACAGAGCATATGACTTGACTTCCACCATCCCTAATCTCCTTTGTCTGTTGAATTCCGATTCAACGTGCTTTGAACAGTCCAAAGTTAAAGGTTAAAGTTTACATTTGAGCCTAGTGGCGATATGACCGTGTTTCAATCCAGCCTGAAGTACTTCTGTCATTGATTGTGTGTTGACAGCCTGAAAATGTTTTAATCCTCCAAAGGGCCGTATGCAAAGGGTACATTTTTTTTTTTTACCCCACACACACTTAAGCCCTGCTTGTGCTGTGATTGGGTTGTTGCTCTGTTGCATTTTTTTTCTATTAAAAACACTTTTACGAACAACTTGTACTCTTCTAATTTCATTTAAATGTCATACAAGCATGGGTAAGCGTAGAAACAGTGAATGTAAGCAAATAAGCAATGCAAACAACTGTTTTTGTAGTTTTATTTTCATGATAAATATACATTCAGAAATCACAATAAAAGTTTTTTTACGGCGGACATGATAAACACTTCCAGATATATTACCTTTTAAGATGAGCAATACACAATTTACAAAAGTGAATAAAATATTTTTTAAAAACAGGAGAAAGGAAACCCTGGATAAAAAATATATAACCTCAACCAATGGCAGACAAAACATGTACCTTTGTTAAGGTTTATCCTTTTTACACAAGTATAGAAGAGAGGATTTTAATATTAAGGACACAAGCTATTATTTAGAAATCTAACACTTGTCACTCATGTTTGTAGTTAGGGCTAGGTCTCCCAGTTCTTTAATTTCATCACATTACCAACATGCACTGAATACAACTGTGCAGCTTATGGCAAACCATCAGAAGTGTAATCATCAAAGCAACCCACACTAACTCCCACGTTCTATTAGGTCTAAAGTTATTGTGAATGTCAGAAGCCGTGAAGACAGTCACATTTCATCGGGAGATGTGCACAGACCTCTCGGTTGGTCTGCATCAGTGCCTTTGCCTGTTCACTGAGAAAGCCCTAGTCCTGTTTGCACACAGACGGGCTCGGACTCTGGTCCACTCGTGGCCGAGTTGCTGGCGGACACAGTGAAACAGTAGGTGGAGCTTGGGCTCAGGTCGGTGAGTATTGTGGCCTCCCCGTACACTGTGAATTCCTCAGATGTACTGGATGTGTCCTGCTTCCTGATCACCAGGCTGTAATGGGAAGCGGCCTCAACTTGAGTCCACTGAACAAAAATAAAAGCTGACGTTGCTTGTGTGACATCTAGAACGGGAGCTGGGAGGTCGCCTGTTTGGGGGAAATACAAGGTGAAGGTGTGAATTAGGCCCGGGCTGACGAAAGGCTTTTTGTCCTATAAATGGGGAATTAACTGAGATTGCATTTTAAGTTTATTTATAAAAAAAAAAGCATCCCTGTCACAAAAAAAAATTAAAAAAAATTTGCCCCTCAAAAACCAGTACTTATGAAACATAAATTCTGACAAATAAAAACTCACCATTCTGCATTTCAGGAAGATCTCTCCTCCTGCGTGCGTGCAGTACCACTGAAGAGTAAAAGCATACGTTACTTGGTATGTTCTAGAAGTACAGTGTCATGCGTCTTTTAACATGCACATCAGCTCCTACCATTGGTGACATTTTGCGCTTCACTCTCTCCAGCTGCGTTGCTGCCTGTGATCACCACGTTACTGGAGGTGAGGTTGGAAAAGTTGCAGGACAGCCCCGCCACCTTGCAGAGCTGAGCCTTTGGCGTAACACTGTTGTCATACACGGTGTAGGCAGTGGCGAACACTGAAGCGTTCCATGAAACTGCGGCAAAGGAGCTGTTACCACTGTACACCACTCCTGATGGCGGACAAGGAGCTGGGAGAAGAGAAATTAGATCTAGTGAAAGCACTCCCAACAATTTGTTGTAGTTTGTAGTTTGGATTTGACCTGTGCTGACCTTGAAACTAACTCAACTAAAATATAAAATGTTCCATCTACGATGTGTTAAATGTCTTTCTGTACATACAACACCACTGTATCATCAGATTAGCTGTGAAATTAAGTTCTGACAGGAAAATCACAAGTTTAACTGATGATGTTGATGGTGGATTAAGCCGTTATTATTTGTGTTGTCAGGTGACTCTGCTCTGTATTTTTCTATTAAGATATCCTTTTTTAAATGCAGACATTTACCCCTAACTCCACTGTAATTGCTGAAGTGTAAAAAGGTAAAAACCCCGTGTGAACAGTGGCTCGAGTGTTAGGTGTAGTTTACCTGTTGTTCCACTGAGAGCCTCGGATGCGTTGCTGGCACCAGCACTGTTCCTGCTCTGCACTGTGGCATGGTAGGATGAACTGCAAGGGAGGGGCATCTCAAAGTACGTGCTGTTTGTCCAATAGGAACCGAGCATGAACTGGGCCTGGTTGTCTCCCAGCAGATTCCCCGTTAACGTCAACATGTACTCAGTGTCGCTGCAGGAGACCAGCGTCCAGCTGAAGCGCATCACCTGCACCTCCGCCTGCATTGGCAGCAGCTGCACCTCGACAGTGTCTGGAGGACAGGGAGCTAAGGGAGGGAAGGGAGGATTCAGTGAACGTCTCCGTTTGAAGCACTGACATTACAAAGTCGTTTGAGAAGTAACAACGTGCAGCTCTGATACCTGCTCCGCTCTGCACCGGGTCACTGAAGGAGCTGTTGCATGTGCCATCTGAGGCCTGGACAGAGAAATTGTAAACTGTTCCACAATCAAGGCCCTCGATGGTGCAAGTGTGGTTTGTGCTGTAACAGTACAGCATGTCTCCATCCCCAGACTGGGCACAGCCGTAGTAGTCAGCCGCGTTTTCTCTGGGTGTCCATGACAACGATGCAGACTGATTCTTACAGTTGAGGATAACGGAGACTCCACCTGGCTGGCAAGGACCTGGATGGAAGAAAAAAAAATCTTACTATGTTGACGAGAGAATGATTCACTCATAATGGGTCTGTTGAATGTATGTCAATACATCACATTCTGTATGAATACAATCACCTGTATGCAATGTTGCATTTTGACTGGCTTTGCTGGAGCAGTTCTCGTGGCTGGCAGCTACAAGTACTGTGTACTGCTGGTCACAGTGGAGGCCTGATACACTGCAGTTACTGGACGTGGTGTTGCAAGTGTGCACGTGTCCATCTACACCCAAAGCGACAACGTTGTAGGTTTCAGCAACAGGAGAGGGAGTCCAGGACACCAGTGCACTGTGGTCCCCACAGGAGGTGTTAACCATCACATTCCTAGGTGGACAGGGCTCTGGATAGAAGAAATAAATCTGTATTAGTTGGCTCGAAACACAAATGAAACCACAGTAATTTCTAATTATTTACACCAATGGTTCCTAAACTGAGGATTGAGTTAGATAAGGGAAATGTTATATTCTTATTCCTCCTCTAACATAATCTGACCATTTTTAGGATTTTGAATCACTCCTGGGACACTGTTGGCCGAACAGCTCAAACACATGCAGCTTCTTTTATCAAAAAAGTCTCAAATTCAACATGCTTTGATTGAATGGACAATGCACAACTGAAAACTGGATGTGAAAGGTCAAAGGTTGGGACAGAAAACATGCAACACGTACCCATGCTGATTCTGTATGGAGGACTTCTCATGCTGCTGCACTGGTCTGATGAAGCAGCCACAATGATGGTGTAATAGAGGTCGCATTGTGCTCCATGCAGGAAGCAGCTCGTGCCCGTGTTATTGCACGATAGGTAGGTGTGGTCGCTGGCTTCGGCCGTGGCAGTGTATACAGTGTTTCCCGCGCTGCCCTCCATCAGTTCCCAAACAACAAGGATGGAGGAATTGTGGCACTGAGGGATGGCCGTGATACCAGAAAGGGAGCAGGGGGCTGGGGGAGGAGGAGTTTCCTTAAATGTAGCATGAATCCATATTTGCCATGACAAAATAACAAACATTTTCTTTCAGTAGTAGGACTGAAATCTGTTACCTGTCTCTAAGTCAATGGTGGCACTTGGCTGACTCTCACACTGGCTGTTTTTTGCAGTAACACTGAAATTATAAAGTACACCACAGGCCAGGTCTTCCACCTCACAGGTAGTGTTACTGGAAGTGGTGCAGTTGGCTGTGTGGTCCTCTCCACCCGTAGCTGACACAGTGAAGCTGTCCGTCCCCAAAGCAGCATCCCATGAAATCCAAGCAGAATTGGTCACACAGTCCAGGTTCCCCCTGATTCCCTGAGGCTGGCAGGGAGCTAGAGACCAGGTGGAAAAGTTAAATCAGTGACTGGATGGATGTTTTACCCAAGCATGGTTAACTTTTTATCGTTTTCATACCTGACAGGATGCTGTGGCTCTGACTGTGCCGGCTGCGGCAGTCGCCTCTGACAGAGGTGACATGGACGTTGAGTGTTTTGCCACAGGTCACATTGCTGAGGGAGCATGCTGTGCTTGTGGTGTTACACGACTCACTGACTCCTCCTCCGACTACTGAAACCAGAAAGTGGTCCGCTTCTCTGATTGCATCCCAGGAAATCGTCATGTCGTTTGAGGAACAGTTGAACTGAGCACTCACATTCTGGGGTGGGCAGGGGCCTGGGAATAAGAAGATGAACTGATCCGAACTGAACGTTTGGTTTGCACAGCACAAGAATATGAAACTGTAACTGTTCGTTGGTGGTGTATGTCTCACCTGAGTTAAACGCCACAACCTGACTGGGGATACTTGAGCAGTTGTCGTCCATAGCTGCTACCTGAACAGTGTAGCTGCTGCCACATGTGAGGTTCTTGAGCCTACAGCTGAGGTCAGATGTCTGGCAGCTGGTGTTGCTATGACTACTGCGGGCTGTCACTGAGTACTGTACGGCCCCGCGACTGGCAGACCAGGACACAAGAGCAGTGTTGTTGGCACAGTGCATCACCACGGAGACATTGGTGGGAACACATGGCACTGCAAGATAAAGGACAAGAGTTGTTAGTTTCAACCTGTAGAAGAGCGTGTGAAAATGGAAAGTGGCTGTTGAATTCAGTTCAGCAATAATTCATGTATTCATGAGTGATAAAATATAGATTATCTTTCGGAGGATTATTGAAGGCAATATCAGTTTAGCACTTACAAAACTAAACATAACATAACTATTTTTCCAAATATAGACATCATAAATGTTTCATATTAACTATGGTAAATATTATGTAAACCATATGGTACTAATTCACACCAGAAAATTCTCCATAGGAAGCAACAAAAATCCACTCGATCACCTCGCTTACGCTGGTTGGAGACCTTTTGTCTGAGCTTGATAGCTATGTATTTGTGCCTCTGAAAAGTTGTTAAACTTTATTTTGGTGTTCGCCAAGATATCCCAAGAAACTATGTATTGATAACAATTAATTACTGCGCATGTTTTCTCGTCCAACAGCCATTCACTGCTCACCTGACTGCAGGCTGGTGGTTTCACTGGAGGTGGTGTTACATTGCTGGTTGGAAGCTGTGACTGACACAGAGAAGTTGTGCCCACAGGTCAAGCTTTGGACGCTGAGTTGATTGGAGTCGGACATGGATATTCCTGAGATGCCACTGTCAGTCTGCATGGTGACTGTGTAGTAGTCTGACCCATCACTGGCCTGCCATGTTACCATGACGTTGCCAGAGAGACAGTCCTGCATGGTGGAGATTCCTGAGGGTGGACATGGCCCTGGATGAAAAGACAAGTCAGTAATATTAGTAATATTGAGATTACTTCTACTATTATTTATTGATATTGTGTTGCCTCTTAAATTTTACCTACATGTCTGTATGGAAGCCGGAGCACTGGAGCCGCCGGGACAGCGGTGGCTGTGAGGTGTGACCGTGAGGCTGTAGTTCTGTCCACACGTGAAGTTGGAGAAGTGGGCCATGGTGACGTTGGTGGTGAGTCCAGCTGTCTGGTTTTCTGCCTCAGCGGATACCAGGTAGAACTTTGTTCCATTGCTCGCATCCCAGCTCAGAGAAACGACTTTGGCATTGCAGTCTGCAGAAGCCACCAGATTCCGGGGCACACACGGATCTGGAAGAAAGAAAGATGATGGATATGTGATAAGAGATCTTCAGCCATATCTAGTTGTTAGTACACCAGCTGATGTCAAGGTTGTGTTCATTTATGTTTATTTGGTAACATTTTAATGAGAGGGTCAATAAATTCCTAATAATTTTTCAAAGTAAAGGCTAATTTGATTCTAACTACAAGGAAAATATGAGCGTCCTTGCAAGAAAAACGAACAGATTTTCTGAACAAGCTTTGCACAACATACACATATGGATGACTGAGCTGTTGCTGGGCGGGCTGGTGCAGTTGTCATTCTTTGCCGTCACTACAACAGTGTAGTCCTCCCCACAGTGCAGGTCGTCCCAGGTGCAGGAGGTGGTGTTGGTGACACAGGGGTGATCGTGTCCATCAGTGCCAGTTGCAACGACGACGTATGTTTCCGCTCCATCGCTGGGTGCCCAGCTGACAGAACCCACATTAGACTCACACTGCACATAAGTCGTCACATCTCGGGGGATACATGGGGCTGTGGAAAGAGGAGGGGTGTAAACATGCACACACTCACACAGTGACAAATAACATTTAATTTAATGTGAGGTGTAAAAGAAGAAACCGTACGAGTTTTAAAGAAGGCAGGGCCGCTGGGGATGCTGTCACACTTGCTGCCCTGTCCTCGCACAGTGGCATTATATTCCTGGCCACATGGCAGTGTGGCGGACAGACGGGTCTGGGTTGTGTTGAAGTTCTCCACATATCCCAGGCTCCCTGTGGCTGTTACTAAGTAATTCATGACACCGCTTGCATGGTGCCAGGAGATCTGGACGTCCTCACTCTGACAGAGCGCCCAAGCAGACACATTCGCCGGCTGGCAAGGCTCTGAGATGACGAGATGAGAAGTACAGACACTGCATGAACTGAAACTTATTCGTTTTGTGATTATTAATTCATTTAGTATTAGTTTGCACAGATTGATGAGTAAAACAACTAAAAATCGATCAGTAACTATTTAGATAATCAATGTATTGTGAGTGTAAGTACATTTTTTAATCGTACAGGCACCAAGACTGACAGGAACATCAGTCCACAGTTTCTTGGCCCTCCCGTACACAGCCCAACTTTATTCAGTTGTGTATTTGCTTGTGTGTTCGAGGGGAGTTGTGGCCTGATGAAGCATTTGTTTTAGTCTGAGATGCTGGTGCAAGTGTGACATCTAGTGTCAGTGAATATGGTCTAACCTTTCAGCAAAAGCATCTCAAAACTGTACTTAAGTATGTTACTTGAGTTAGTGTGTTCAGTCAATATCTACACTGCTGAATAATAGACTAAATAAAGTACCTGTTTGGATGGACACAGTGCTACTGGCCTGGCTGCTGCAGCCTTGACTGTGAGCTTCGACGGTAAAGTTGTACGTCTCTCCACAGACCAGACTGGAGAAGTGACAGGTGGAGCCTGTAGAGTTACACCGCTTCACCTCTCCTCCTGATGCCCCGATGGCAGCTGCCGTGTACAGTTCGACATCAGAATCCTCCTCCCAGGACAGGACTGCAGTGCTGGAGCCACACTGCAGGTTAACACCCACGCGCTGAGGCGGACAAGGGCCTGAAGAGAGGTGAGGAAGGACAAGGGTTCAAATCTTGAACACATGCAACACAAACTAACGTTTGCCACAAATGAGGAGGAACTGTAAACCATCCACTCACGTGTGGTCAGGTTAGCGGGCATCAGCGTTGTGAGGCTGCACTGATCGTTAATGGCGGTGAGGCTGAGGTTGTAGGTTTCCCCACAAGCTAAATTTGTAACGTTACATCTGTTGTGCCGAGACGTACACAGAGTCTGAAGACTTCCACTGACGATGGCTGTCAGGGAAAAGTTTGCTGTGCCAGTTGTGTTCCACGTCACAACGGCAGCACCATCAGAGTTACAGTTGACTTCTACCTCTACGTCGGGAGGCAGGCACGGGGCTGAGGAAGACAGCATGAGTAAGTTAATGAATGCACACAACAACAAAACATCCCACATTTCCAGAATATGAGAATAAGAGTGTCTGAGTCCTTACCTGATGTAAGAGACACCGCAGTGCTGTCAGAGCTGTTGTACTTTTGTCCCAGAGCCATGGCCCAGACGTCATACACTGTGCCACACGTGAGTCCCGAGACATTACAATGGGTGTGTGTGGCAACACAGTAAGTGGAGTGGCCGTCATGGTTGTCAAAGTAGGCGACATAACCCACAGCGAGGTCACTCTGCTCCCAGGAAACGGTCGAAGTAAGCTGTTCACATTCCATGTTGGCCTGAACATTGCCGGGTGGACATGGTTCTGACAGAGGGGATAACACTCACATTTTAAGCATGAAGGAAATCCATACCTGTGCATAGCTAAAGGCTTTCAGCCATTTCACGTTTACTCCTAGTCAGGTGACACACCTGTCATGAGGCAGTGGGGTTCCGAGGTCATGGTTTTGTTGCAGGCCAGGTTTTGGGTCGCCACAGTGACGTTGTAGATCTGACTGCACTGCAGGCCATTCAGGAAGCAGCTGGTGCTGGTGGTGTTACAGGTGACGGTCAAGCCCTGGTCAATCACAGCCTTCACGGAGTAGAAGCTGGCACCACTTGCTGCTGCCCACATCACCTTGGCGGTGCTGACATTGTAGTGGACAGAGAGATTTGTGGTAACACAGGGCTCTGTGAGGGGGAAGAGCAAAAGTTAACGCAGAGGTGATTACAATCACTGTGATGAAAATTGAACATGATATGGAAATTGGAATTCTTTTGACTGTCAACTGGTTGCATCATGGTTGATCTACCACCACACAGCAGCTGACATGCTACAAACACACACACACACACACACACACACACACACAGCAGCTGACACACTGTACCTGTGGTGAGGTGTCCTGCCATTTGCGCAGTGCTGTTGCAGGTTTCTCCCAGAGCCTTCACAGTGACGATGTATTCCTCTCCGCACTGCAGAGGGCTCAGCTGACAGTTGGTGTGGTTGGTGGTGCAGCTGGTGATGTGGCCTGATGCAGCTGTAAGCTCAGCAACATAGGACACAGCTCCGACGCTGGGCTGCCAGGACACGGTCGCAGAGTGGGCCCCACAGTCCATGATGGCTTCAATGCTGCTCGGCTGGCAAGGCCCTATGGGATGAGGAAGGATGTGACTCAACGTTTATAGCCAAATCGCATCTCGCAGTTTGTGGTAAAGATAATCCTCAAGCTCAAAGGTCCACTTACTAAACAAGCAGCTTTCAACCACATCTCACAGTCCTCACCTGCCATTCTCCAATTCCTTAGTAAGTGGACCTTTGTCACAGGGAGCATGTCAGCACACTGACATTTACTTGAACGCACTGCTGTGCCTCAGACAGCCACATAGGTCTTTTATAGCTTCTTTGAAATGATTTTATGTTTTGTTTATAGAAAAACATTTGGCATTTCCTGCTAAAATTGATGCACTCTGTATTGATTTCAGCTCAGGAAATGTGTATAAATATGCATTGCAGCCTGCTACAGTATCCTTTTTGATACTACTGTTGAGGGTTGCAAGATTTTCCAAAAACATAGTGGCTCTAATATGCATCGTTTCTTCAGGATCAAAGTGCCAATCATCAGCTAGACTCCTTTTTACAATAATGCCCACACAAACACAAAATCAAATTCAGAAAAATTGCAGCAGCTGCAACATCCTTTAGAAATGATTCGACTTGCTTGGATTGCTCTACAGGTGTTGGTGTGAACAGAGGGTTGTAATATGTGTAAATCTATACACAGTATGACTTTACCTGATGTGGCAGACACCACCGTGCTGGCAGAGCTGTTGTGCTGTTGTCCCAGGGCCATGACCCAGACATTGTACCCCGTGCCACATGTGAGTCCTGAGACATGACAATGGGTGTGTGTGGCACCACAGGAAGTGTAGCTGCCATTTTGGTCGTCAAAGTAAGCAACATAACCCACAGCGAGGTCGCTCCTCTCCCAGGAAACTGTCGCAGTGAGTTGTCCACACGTTATATTGGCCTGGACATTTGAAGGTGGACAGGGTTCTGGAGGGAAACAACGGGGTAAACACACACGTAAATACGGAGAAAAGAAACTGTCACACTGGTACACACACCCTCTTCTGATCGGGTAACTAACCTGTCGTGAGGGGATGGGTTGCAGAGGTCAAACTGTCACAGGCCAGGTTGTGTGCAGTTACAGTGACGTTGTAGATCTGACTGCACCGCAGGCCATTCAGGAGGCAGCTGGTGTCGGTGGTGTTACAGGTGACCGTCGAGGCCTGGTCAGTCACAGCCTTTACAGAGTAGAAGCTGGCACCACTTGCCGCAGCCCACATCACCTGGCCGGTGCTCACATTGTAGTGGACAGAGAGATTTGTGGGAACACAGGGCTCTGTGGGACGGAAAATGAATGTAGTAGTTGTAATTTTGTTTAAATAGAATGGCTATTAATAGTCCAAAGTTTTGACTCTTACTCACCTGTAGTGAACATGGCCAGGTTACTGGCAGGTCCGGGACAGCCAGTGTGCATTGCCTCCACAACGACAGAGTACTGCTGTCCGCAGACCAGGCCGTCGAGGTTACACGATGTCCCCATATCACTGCAGGAGGAGCTGTGTCCACTGGTGGAGTTTGCCTGGATGCTGTAGGCTGTAGCTGTAGCTGTGGCTGCACTACTCCAGCTGACCAGAGCTCTGCGTGCAGTACAGTTCATTTCAGCGGACACATTGGTGGGAGGACATGGGGCTGGAAAAAAAAGAGAGAAGTGCAGCTGAGAAGAGGAGACCAGTGAGACACATTAATATATAATGCACCTACCAACACCAATGAACACGTGAAACCACCTGTACAGCTCAATACAATGTCATTTTTTTCATACAAAAAACACACAACCTTTCACCATCAACACTGCCAGGTTGTATAATCTGGAACATCAGCTGCTCGCGGTATAGCTTCACATTTCACGTGGCATCAAACTTCTCATTATAGCAAAAGTGCATTTCCCCCCCAAAAGGTCAAACTATTCCTTTAAGATGTGACTATCAAAGTAAACGTATTCAATGTACCGGCCATCTTCTCTATCGGGGTGCTCATTTCGCTCATGCACACATTCGTGTGTCCCATCACGGTGAACGTGTAGAGTTGACCACAGCTCAGGTCCAGGAAGGAGCAGCTGCCCTCAGTGGAGTCACAGGTAGCGTTAACACCTGAGGAGGACGAGGCTGTAGTAGTGTAGTTCTGCCCCGTGCTCATCTGGTTCCACTTTACTGTCATGACGCTGCTGCTACAGTTCTGAACAACAGTGGTGTTCTCGGGTTTACAGGGAGCTGGAGGTGGCGGTGAGAAGATGACGATTTCCATCAGAATCATATAAATTATTCTTCAACAACATCATTTTGTTTCAAACGAATTATAAATATATATATAATGCATGAAAGAGCTGCACACACCGGACTGAACCTTGTAGTCTGAGCCAGCGATGATACTGCAGTGGATGGAGGAAGAGGTGACGGCCACCTCATAGACTCTGCCACACTGCAGGTCACGGATGGAGCAGGAGTTGGAGGTCGAGTTACACGAGGCTCTGTGTCCGTCGGTGCTGATGGCCCAGGCGGTGTAGTCGTCTGAGCCTGTTGTCTGTGTCCAACTCACATTCATCACATTAGTGTTGCACTCTACATCTGCTACGACGTCTGCTGGGAGACAGGGAGCTACGGGAAACAGTTTGATCACGTGTAAGAATTTGAGGCGTCATAAGTAAGTAAATAAACTTTTAACAAATCACAACCACTTGAGTATGCACAGGTTTCCCCAGGACATGGTTACTGCTGTCCTCTAACCTTGACGGACCCATTTTGGAATAACCTTACCATTATCATTGGTGATTGGGCAACTCTGCATATTGAAAATAATAATGGCCGATGTGTTTATATGCCTGTGTGTGTGTACAGCCATAAGCTTGTCCTCATATCTCACCGGAGTCAAACTGGATGTCGGCATGTTTTGTGCTGTTGCAGCCTTCTGTGGAAGCCAACAGTGATGCAGAGTATGAGAGGCCACAGTGAAGCTTTACAGAGCAGGAACTGTCGTTGGAGGAGCAGGAAGCCACGTGGCCATGCTGTCCCGTCACCCGGACAGTGTAGAAACCTGCTCCGATGCTCTCGATCCAGGAGAAATTCCCTTTGTTTGTGCCACAGTCCACACGAGCAGTGAAGTTGGAGGGCTCACAAGGGGCTGAAAAAGAGGGACAACGGACACTTTACATGCAGTATTGGTTTTTAGGTTATGACCATTTTTACTATTCCGCAGCTGTCGCCATAGAAAACACATTCTACCTGTGCTTATGTCAATAGGTGGACTGTAGCTGCTGCGGCAGTTGCCATCCTGTGCTGCGATGCGGAAAGCATATCTCTGTCCACACAGCAGGTTGGTCAAAGTGTACGAGGTGTTAGAGGTGGTGTTCACTGTAGGAGGGTGTGTGCCTCCCATCCTCTCCGTTTGTAGAGTGTATTCGGCCCCGGACACTGGACTCTGGTCCCACGAGAGGGTCAGCGAGTTGGTGTCACAGTTGACCTGGCCCGTCAAGTTAGTAGACGGACACAGAGCTGAGATGATACAAAGGAAAGTTGAAAATAATTCCTTGGGATTAAACCAACATCATATGAAAGGACCCAAGTTCATCGCGGTCCATCCGCTCACCTGTTCTCAGCACCACGGCCGAGCTCGGCTCGCTCCGGCAGCCCCTGTCCACAGTCACTACATCGACGGAATAGGTTT
The DNA here is from genome assembly GCF_022379125.1 of Scophthalmus maximus. Lineage (NCBI taxonomy): Eukaryota > Metazoa > Chordata > Actinopteri > Pleuronectiformes > Scophthalmidae > Scophthalmus > Scophthalmus maximus. The sequence continues at coordinate 15,529,209 of NC_061519.1, forward strand.
GGCTACAGTGGAGGTCGGTGAAATTGCATGAGTTGGAATAGTTTGAGCTGCAAGTGTGAGTGTGTCCATCATCTGCAGTTGCTGTTGCGATGTACATCTCCGCCCCTGTCACTGGAGACCAAGAGACAGCGCTGTCCTCACAAGCTGCAGACGCAGTGACGTTACTGGGAGCACAAAGACCTGGAGAAAATTGTAGGAAAAGAGGTTTAATATTGTAATTTTTTCTGGACAGTAATATAACAGTTTAAATTTGGGTTGGGTGAGTGTAAGTCTTCCTGCACCTGCTCTAAAGCTGTAAACCGCACTAAGGTTTCCTGTGCATGTCTGAGAGAACGCTGTGACTGTGATGCCATGGGTTTCACCACAGTGGATATCAGGCACTTGGCAGTTGGAAGTGTTGGTGTGGCAATGGTGTGTGTGTCCACCCTGGCCTGTCACCGTCACATTGTATCCTACAGCACTGGGGCTTCCTACCCATGTCACCAGGGCTGAGTGATTGAAACAGCCAAGGGTGGCGCTCACGTTCTGCGGGGTACATGGGACTGGGGAGGGAAGAAGGGGGAAAGAAAATACGGGCGACAACAAAGTTATGAACGCAAATGGCATCAAATTACATTTTGTAGGGTTCAGCAGTTATCTAGACAGAAGGGATCAATATTTTGTTACAGTACAGTTTTTGCCAAGAATTAGATGCGAAGATTGAACTAATCATGTTTTTGTGCCAAAAAGTCGGTTTGGCATAAAGACTGGAGGCACCACAAGACCTCTAAACCTCACAAAGTTGTTTTTTCAATATGTACAAAAAGCGTAAAAATATTTTCGGGGGGTTATGTGTTGAACCATTAAGCCATTTTGCTGTCATGTTCAGTGACAGCAGCTACACAGTGTTTTAACAGATTCAACAAGGACATACTAATTGTTACCTCTCATAGGTGCTTGGTATGTGGTTTTGTTTCCTCTCATTATGCTAAGATAAGCACATTTTTCCAAAATATCAAACGTCTGCTGTAAAACCATCTTGTACCTTTAATTTGTAACGATCTGTTTGATTAGTTTCGGAAGGTGTTCAGACGGTTTATTGGCAGCATAACGATGGAACAGTTACCTGTTTCGAGGGATTCACTGACACTTGGGACACTGGTGCAATGTTCCCCCTGAGCCTGGACTGTTATGTTGAAATCCAGGTCACAGGGGAGATTCTGGAACGCACAACTGGTGTTTGTAGTCTGGCAGCTATCCTGATACCCTGCTCCCGCCACCTGGGCCAGGAAGCTGAGGCGTCCCACAGACTCGGTCCAGCTGAACACGGCTGTGTTGGTGCCACAGATGTACTGCTTAGATATGACAGATGGAGAACATGGCGCTGAAAAGAAAAGCAGACAATGTGGTATAAGAACTGGTGTTAACCCCCGGTGGAAGAAACAAGTGGTGATTCCTCAATCTTCTGTCACACTCACCTGTAGTGATGTTGGTGCTGGGTCCAGGTGCGCTGTCACACTGGCTTCCTCGTGCAGTGATCGTGGCCGTGTAGGTTTCACTACACAGGAGATCAGTTAGGGCACACGTAGCGGTGGCTGAGGTGCACGAAACCTTGTGCCCGCTGGAAGCTGTCGCGTTAACTGTGTAACCTATCGCATCGGCCATTGAGTTCCATGAGAGAGAGGAAGAATCTGTACCACAGATCTGGGTGCTGTTCTGGATAGAGGGAGAGCAAGGAGCTGAGAGGGAAACAGAAAGGAAGGATCAGTAGTGGTAAATGTTTTAGTTATTTCTTCAGACACACAAATCTAGTTTCTCTTAGTACGTTTCAGTTGAGCCCAAGTCTGCCCAGCTCTCCTGTCCTCTACCTGTCATCAGGACTGCTCCGGTCCTTCCGGTGCTGTTACAGGCGCCGTCCTCAGCCACCACGGTGAGGTTGTAAACCTTTCCGCACTGAAGCCGGTTCAGCTGACAGGAGGCGGAGCTGCTCCTACAGGATATGTAGTTCTGAGAGCTGCCGTCTTCGGCGACAACAGTGTAGGCCACGGCCCCAGCGGCGGCAACCCAGGACACAGTGGCCATGTCTGAGCCACAGTGGAGGTCGCTGGTCACGTTGACGGGGTCACACGGTCCTGGCGTTCAGAGTGGGAGAGGAGTTGTGTGTCACATGATGTGTTCCAAGTCAATCCTTTCTGCGATACATAAAATGTACAAAAATACGTGAACACAACCTGTGGTTAAAGCCGTTCGACCGGGAGCGCTGGTGCAGTGGCCGTCTCGGGATGTGACCGTGACGTTGTACCGAGTGGCACACTGCAGGCCAGAGACGGAGCATGTGAGGTTCGATGAGGAGCAGGTGTCAGAGAAGCCGTTGGGGCCCGTCACTGTTGCCGTGTAGGCGGTCGCACCAAGTGACGTGTTCCAGGAGGCCATGAGAGAGTTTGTGCCACAGGGAGCCACCGCTGTTACGCTCTGTGGGGAGCAGGGTGCTGGAGGCGGGTGTCACAGTTTATTAAATAGATCAAAGTAAAAAAACATAGTTAATGGACATTATTATCCTTTTACCATCAACATCTTCATTACCTGTTTGAACAGTTCGTGGGGAGCTACACGGTCCGCTGCAGCTGCCGGACGCAGCTTTGACGGAGACATTATAAGTCGTTCCACACCGAAGACCGCTCAGGCTACAGTTGCCACTGTTTGTATGGCAGGTCAGCGAACTGTTGTTGGCGGCCAGTGGCACAGCAGTCACACTGTAGTTGAGGGGCTCGGCTGAAGGCACCCAGCTGACCATCAAGTCATTGGTGCCACATAACAGGTTTGTGCTGATGTTCTGCGGAGCGCAAGGCACTGAAGGAAACATCAAATAAGAAGAATCAGTCAGAAAGTGGTTGCTTCACTTTCCTCCAAAGCAGATGTGAAGCTTCAAGTTCCACCAAGTTCCGTTGGTGTTTCCCAATGAAAACTAATTTCTGAAGGAAAAAGTTTTGACAATACTCCGATGCTTTCTTACATTACAAACATTACATTCATTTAGCAGACGCTTAGCAGATAGGCAAAAAATGCTTTTTTGTGTTTAATATAATAAATTCAGGGAGTATGGTGCAGCCTGAACAGGTGAGTTTTCAGTCTGCGACGAAAGGATTGCCTTGCCAAGAGACTGTTAGACCCAGACAATCTGCCAATGTTTGTGATCGTGATCTTTCATAGTTTATTTTGACTTGTTTGGATTTTCTTTTTTTAATTCGGTATCACCACATCAGATCAAGAGCCAGTCGCACAAGTTGAGTGGTAGGTCTGATCAACTGTGGTCCAACCTCTCTCTCATTACCTGGGTCTTGTCTGAAGGGAGCAGTGTAGTTGCTGACACAGGTGCCGTCGGTGGCAGTCACGAGAATCTCGTACACCTGCCCACAGACCAGATTGCTCAGCGTGCAGTTGGGGCTGGAGCCGTTGCAGCTGAGTGTCTGTGCATCGCTGGTGGCTTTCACATCGTAGCTCACTGCATTCGCACTGGGGGCCCAGGACACTTGAGCCATGCCAGCTCTACACATCAGCCGGCTGGACACATTAGACGGCGAACACGGCTCTGGAGAGGCAATCAAATCAAACAATCAGTCACCGTCAATGGGGTCTTTGTGAATGACAGTGTAATGACTACGTAAAATCTCCAAATTCAGCCCACACATTGATGAGATCAATGCTGGTGGTCAGTGTGTTGTTACCTGTGGCCAGAGAGACGGTGTTGCTCAGTTGACCTGTGCAGTTGTCGTCGGCTCCAGTAACGCCAATGGTGTAAAGCTCCCCACACTGGAGCGCAGGAAGGCCACAGGAGGTGTTACTGGTGGAGCACTCTGACCGGTGACCTCTGCTGCTCGTGGCAACAGCAGTGTAGTGATTGGCACTGTCGCTGGCCACCCATGACACAGGGACGAGAGCTGGAGCACACGTGTGCACGGCTGTGACGTTGGTGGGAGGACACGGCACTGAAGGGAAATAAATATGCAGGAGAAGTTTGATTCTGTGTTCAAGCGAGTCACGTGGCTGTATCTATCTGTATCTACTTTGGTGTGTTTCTCACGTGTTTGTACTGTGACCTCTGTACTCGGCAGACTGAGGCACGACCCGGTGACGGAGAGGACGATCACCCTGTAGGAGCTTCCACAAGACAGCCCTCCCGTGGTGCACTGTGTCTCTGTGGAGTTACAGTGTAGAGACTGACCCATTCCTCTGGAGATCACAGTGGTGTAGTTCTCCGCAGGGACGGAGATGTTCCAGGTGACCGCCAGCTCTCCGGTAACACAGGCCACACTGGCCCTGACATCCTCAGGGCCACATGGCACTGAAAGAAGAGGGGACAAAAAAAAGAACAGACATGCGTCATTCAAATGTTTCTTCTTTTTTTTCCCCTCCGGAGAGAAACCTTTCAGCCCTCTGAGTCCACTACCTGAGTCCATGCTGATGGCCGTGGAGGTGGACGGACAGTTCCCGTCATCATAGGTGACAGTGACGTTGTATTTCTTTCCACAGGGCAGCGAGGTGACTTTACAGTTGTTGACTGTGTTGCTGGTGCAGTGGAGTTGAGCACCACTTTGATCCACTATAGTTGCAGTGTAGAGGCCCGTGGGCTGATGGTTCTGCCACACTATCAGAGCATGGTTGGCCTCACAGTCTCTGAATGCCTCGATGTTGGTCGGAGGACAAGGGGCTGAGGGGGAGAAAGCAGAGGAGAGAGTCCGGATTTCAAGACGAGCAAGATGAATAATGAGTTTTCATTTGGTGCAAAGATGCTTCATTGTCTATTTTCATGTAAGCCGACCTCCTGACCTACCTGTCATGAAGGCGACCTCCTCGCTGGCCGTGCTGTTGCACTTGAGATTAGTGCCGATAACGCTGCCGGTGTAATTCTGTCCACATCTTAAGCCTTGGATTAAGCAGTTGGTGCCCATTGAATTGCAGCTGTATTCATTTCCATTTGCATCCTGAGCAACGGCGATGTAGAATATGGCACCCGCTTTTGTCGTCCAGTTAAATCTCGCAGAGTCTTGACTGCAGTCCACCGTTGCTGAGACATTGATTGGGCTGCAGGGAACTGGAAAGAGTTTACACACAGTAAATACCTGGTGGACTAGGGATATAATGTATATTTCATATCGTAGGAGTTATAGATAAACGCCGCACAGTTGTCTCGCAGAGCACCTGTACATACCAGTCTGAGCCACTTCTCCCAGAACCTTGTTAGTGGAGCAGTTGTCGTTGGAGGCGGTGATCCACACACTGAGGTGTTCACCGCACGGCACGCCGGCCACCGCACAGCTGTTGGAGGACGAGGTGCAGTTGTAGGATTGTCCGGTGTTTCCCTCTGCCTTCACAGTGTAGGAAAGAGCTCCAGCAGCAGAGTCCCATGTTGTGATCAGCCTGTCGGCGTGACATTCATCTGCTGTCCTCACATTTGTTGGTAGACAAGGAGCTGGGGGGGAAGAATCAGGCAGTGTGTGATTTGCCTCTTTCTGTTCACACACAGCGGTGAAAACAATGATACCCTGCTTGCGTGGCTATGTCAGTGCAGTGTCAGTCTGCACTTCTGTCTGAACTTCAGTGCACATGCTCATCATGATGAAGGAAAATGTCACTCAGTGAAACAGACACAAGCTGTTTGTGAGATCAAGTTTGTTCCTTTTTGCCAATTTCAGAAAATTAACTATTGAAAAGTGTGTATGTCGTGTGTGTGTAATCAAAACAAATCAAGGGCTACTCACAGGTTCGGACAAACTCAGGCTGGCTGACTTCGCTGTTGCATCCGGAGCTGGCGGCGAACACGGTGTACCTGTAGAACTGACCACAGTCGATGTTGGTGAAGTAGCACGTGTTGTCCACCGTCCTGCACTCTATCACTTTGCCAGTGTTGTCCACCGCAGTGGCCACATAGTAGAAGGTTTTGTTGGTGGGCGCCCAGCTGAAGACGATCACATTGCTGGAGCATGTGTGCTGAGTAACCAGATCAACTGGAGCACAGGGGACTGGAGGAGACGGAGAGGAGAGCGAGAGTTAGCACAGTATTGCACAAGAAATGAGAAATTGCTATTCGGAGGAACCAGGGATGTGATCACTCATTCATGTAATGTACCTCTTTTTTTGCATTCAGCACTTAGTTGGCATGAAACACGTTGTGTGCTGCTGGGTGTGTGTGTGTGTGTGTGTGTCCCCTACACATTAGATCATTTCCCCTAGGCGAAATGTATGTGTCTCCTTCACCTTTTCACTGCAGACTGATACTATAGCTGACCTTTGGGATAACTCCCTGATTTCAATAGACTGTAAAGATCTTTTGATTGACTGGTGTTGGGTGGCAGGTCTTGGTGGCTGAGGAGAGGATGTGTTTCACCGCTCAGCATGAGAAAAGAGGAGGGCACACAATGGGAGAAACCTAAACAGCCTCCCACAGGACAGACTTATGGGGAATATAAGTGATAAAGAGCTGAGATCATGTCCAGAGGTGTGATGTGTGTGACGGGGAGCGATAGAAAGAGATGGGGGGGAGGGGGACATATGCAGACAAGTGACAAAGCGCAGACAATGCAAGCCTTGAAAAGGGAGTGACAGACAAATACAAGCCACGTTTTTTTCCCCCCACATGAGCAGGTGTTTACTGCTCACCTGTCTCGAACGAGGCAGAGGTGTTGGAGGTGCTCCTGCAGTCGTCAGAGATCGCCTCCACGTGAACCTGGTACTTCTCACCACATTTGAGCATGGTGATCTGACAGCTAGTGGAGGCCGATGAACAGTTGAGGGACACGCCGGTGCTATCAACGGCTTTGGCCATGTACAAGTTTGCCCCAAAAACCAAATCCCAAGTCACTGTCACCATGCCACCGGAGCAGCTGTAGTCCACAGAGATTGTCGTCACCGGGTTGATGGCTGAAGAGAACGTGTTGGAAAAATGTAAAAAGGTGAAACAGATGTTCAGAATAGTTTTTCCTGAAGTCCCCAGGCTTTCTTTAATTACTCAAACGTTGTTTTACTGTACCAGCTTGATAGCTCATGAAGGTCCTTAATTATTATGAGCTTGAAAACATGATTTTTATCTGATGACATGTTTCAAACATCCAGCAGAGTAAATACCATGAATTTGCTCTATGATTGTGATTAGTGTTAATTCTTATACAACTTCTAACCACTTTATTTTACAAGATGTTTCACATCTCTGACATCTGACCCCATATAGAACTAATGTCACTATGTAGAATAATGTACTGTTCATCTCTTTGCCTGTGAATGACTTTAAGCAAACAAAGGGAATATATATTTATTCATGCATAAACCATATAGCATATACATCATGCAGTATTTGGTGTAATAGCAATACTTTCCATATTTCCATATTTTGACACCATCATCAAATGTTACCAGTTCATTGCTTCTCTTCAAATTTGTTGATTTAGAATTTGTTGATTTAGAATTTTTTTTGCATAAATACTCACTAGAAGTGGTGTGTGTAACATTAGAGGCCTCCCCTGGCACCAAGAAGACGTTGACTGACGACACTCCCACAATGTAGGTGGAGCAGGGCTCCAGATTGGTGATGTCCATGGTTGTGGCTGAAGTGTTTCTGATGATTGGGGCGTTGCTGGTGTTGTCATTGTCGCTCACGGTCACTTGATAAAGCAGGACTTTACTCTTAGGGCTCCATGTCAGTTGGCCTGAGCTCTTTCCCGTTGATACAAAGTTGACGCCAGTTGGCGGCTCCACCACTTCCAAGAGAAAAACACGGATGTCACTTGTCATGCATTTGGAAATGCACGTAATCTCATGCATTTCATATGTCTTGAGGTGTAAAATGATTGGTTCACACATGACGTTCAAAAAAAGCCCCCTCATCTAAATCAGCATCTTATGTGCACTTACATGTCATGATTGTCCTGATGCTGCTTTTGGCACCATGTCCGGCATTGTTGGCGGAGTAAATGTAACAGTTGTAAGTTGTAGAGGGAGCCAAGCCGTCCATTTGTCCGCTCAGCGTTGTGAAGGTCTGGTTGTATTTCCTTAAGGGAGAACCAAACAACTGCTCCACAAACAAGATGTAACCTTCCGCCCCTGTCACACTGGACCACTCGAACTTAATAGATGTACTCGAAATAGCTTTGGAATAGGTGATCTGAGATGTGGCGGGCACTGTGGGAAACGTAACACAAGGAATTCAGTTATAGTCAACGAAGTGATTCTTCTAATTTATTTTAAATCTTTGTTTTTGAATTGTGTCTTTACCTGTCATGGTTATTTCAACGTCTAAACACACAACAGTATAAAACTCAAAGACCTTCAGTGTCACTTGATACACATGTCCAGGTCTCAAGCCCTGAATCAGCCTCTGTGTGCTGGGTGCTGACTGCATAACCACCACAGGGGCGACACTGGTCGAGTTCACAACCCTCAAGTCCAGTAGATAAACAGAAGCTCCGGTGTAGGTGTCCCACACCACGTTCAGTGTTGATGCTGAGGTAGACGTCAGCGACACAATATTACATCCTGAAAAAAGGTAAAACATTTGGTGATTTCTTTTGAACTATAAGTTGGTTAAAATCTGAAATTTCCCCTTGGGATATTATCCCAAAGATGATTTCAGTCAATTTTATATTGTGATTAAATTTTGACCAGTTTTGATGCATCGTTGAGATAATAGGATTTTACACATTAAAGTAACATGAAACTGTAAATGTATGAAAAAAGGATATGAAAATGTATATGTGATCATATTTGAATAAGCATTTGTTATATAAAGTATCTTTTTTTTTTAAATTATTATATTTCCCATTTGCCTACTAAGTGATGGATAGAAGCATCTGTCATGTTAAATTAGCTCCAATCAACTAAATGTGCTTCTTACATAAACGGTATCAGTCAGAACACTCACCTGTAGATAAAACATGTTGTATCTAAAAAATAAATACAAAGGAAAAAAAATAAAGTTAATTAATTAGGCACTCTTACAAAATAATTACATAATAGAATTAAAACGAAACAGAATGATAATGTATAATTACCTGTATGACAGACAAAAAAATGACTGATAAATAAAACGTCCACATTTTATCCTTTGTTAATTCGAAGGTTTCCGTGAGTTACATCCATACGTGGGTTTTGCACTCGGCAGCTCATCTGGAATCTTCACAGGCTGAGTGCTGTAGATCAACTTCGTGGGAACCAATCAGGACGTCCGAAAAGAGGACAGGTAGATGCCTGTGGGCTCCTTGTCATCATGAGAAGGAAACACAGTATGTGGCTTGTTAGGTGAAGGTGGGGGTCAATCCCCCATCCCATTATGGTGAAACCGTAATTCTTCCTTCCTCCGTGATCCTGGGAGATTTCATTTCTGTTACTCATAATTTTGGAGTTGATGTCTGAAATGGACCACTTTAGCCTTGACGGTAAAAATGGACGTTGTAACACTGAAATTCCCCTAAATCGATATTTCTTTAATAATTCTGCCTTCCTATGAAAGCAGGATTGACCTGCTGTGAGGTAACATGATCTTCTCTGTATATGATATTGATATTGACCCCCCCCCCAAACACCACTTCATCCTTCCTGGATTGAATTGATGTCATTTTCTTGGAAATGCTCTAAGCTCTGTCATTTCATGGCTGCGCCCTAGGACTTGAGTTAGTTGGCAAAAACAGCCATGTTAAAAAAGTATGTGCTGTTGTCATCATGTTGTTTGGCCCATTAATTTATCAGCAATTTTTAAAAATCCCAACATGTTTGTGTTATGATAATGATAGTGGTCCTGTGATCAATCCCTTGGGTTCACATACTGTGAGTGAGATGTAGATTCAGCTTTTTCACACTGTGCTCTATTTGAGCCCTAGCTTTTAATCATGTTTATAATTAAATAGAAATATTATTATTGGAGTAATGATGTCTTTTCTGATATACGCTATGTAGATTTTAGACACATTCCTAAAACAGCTATCAGAAATATTTCATTATTTCCCTAAAATCCTGACTATCAGTCTTTTGGGAAATGTGATCAGTACCACAAAGCTGCAATTACAGGTTTTCATGTAAAACAGAATATAAACTTCGAAAGTCAAAATGTAAACTGCCCAACTCAACAAATTCAAAATAAATTTAGACTTTATCCCAGGTTTCAAAGCTCAAATATATATATAAAACCTGCGATAAAGTTTAAATTCATTTTGACTTTGTATTCAAATATTATTAATCCATAGAGTTTAATTTGCTTACGATCAAATATAACAAATAGAATAATTGAGTCATGAGCTTCTTTCTGTCCCTTCTTGAACCCAAATACTGTATGTGCAAGATTTATGTTGACTGGAGATTAATGTCATGGAAAATATTTTGTTTTTCTATTTTGTAATCTATATATTGTGATCGTTTCAAGATAAATAAAGATCAAATCAAATCAAATAACTTACTTTCCAGCTTATGACGAACGCCCCAGGAGATTTTCCGACTCAGACATGTTCACAACAACAGGAAAGTTACATTCAAGCGAGGGGTAAGCGCCAGTGTAGAGCGCCCACTCGCTCTGCAGATTTTCATGCTGATCGGTCAGTCCACCATTTGTTGTGGTGTAAAATAAAAGATATCAGAAAGATAGATTGACTGATTGATCGATTTGAACAAACATTCACGGTCTCCAGATAATGTATCCTTCTCCCTTTGGTGATCCTCAGACATTCCTTTAGCAGCCCAGTGAAGTGGACATGTATGGTTTCAACTGAAATGTCTCAACAATTTTTGGTTGGATTGCCATAACATATAATGCAGAGTAGACATTGAAGAATTGTTCACTGATTGTACTCACTGTTTCCATCACCCACCAGGTTACATATGGTCACATGGGGGATTTGACTTTTAAATGTACCAATGTGCCACACAGGCACTGCCGATGATATTCTTTTCTACTCTGATTAATGTGATTCTGCTCCACTTCTTTTTTCCTGAAGTTTCATATAAAATAACATTGCTGAAAGGAATGGGAGACAAGGGTGAAAGATATTCATTTACTTTCTGTGTGTATGTATTCTATTGTTCAACTTTGAAGCTTAAGATTATGAATTTGGATTATTTAAACAATGACAATAGAACCCTCTATTATAGCTATTGTCTTCTGCTTTAGAGTGGTCCTTAGTAGTGAATGGATCAAATGAACCACCAAGTTCGATCATTCACCCCTAAAATGTACTATACGTGTGCAGCATGCTCAGGCAAACACAGCCTACCTAGTTGGGTTTGAAGGTCAGTGAAAGTCTACTTGTTTATTCCATTAGAGGTTGGGTGTGAGATCTATTTGACAAATTATCTCTGGTCATTTTCTTTCCAGATCATTTTTGGAGCTGATGTACCTAAACCTACACATCGAAACAAGACATTTCTACGTCCTCAAAGAAAGAGACAGCACACAGTGTTGTGGTGCGAAAGAATGTGCTTTATTGTTGTCCTCTGTCAGCTCACAGAAAACAAATCCAGTGAAAGCAGGGGTAACACTGAATCCATCCTCAGCAATCTGATCAGATGTATCATCCACTGGACTTGCCATGACTCCGGGGCCAAAGAGATGGATACCTGCTGCCCCCACTTTTACCTTCTTCTCGGTCACCAGCCCGCTTCACAGCCCAGACATGTCACGCCGCAGCCACATGGAGGTTTTCTACTTGGAGAAGTCCTAAAATGTTATTTTTTAGAATTCATTTTCGTGATGATTAGTGCCATGCCAAATGTATTGATAAAAACTGAGGAATTGCAAAGCAAATCATTTTTTTATACAGTTCTTGTAGCTTTTGTTTTTCGTATTTAGTTTTTCAGACACTTTCTCCTGGAAACGGTTCCAACAAAACGGGGATATTCCTAAACAAGAGTGATATTTCATCCGGGTATATGAGATGGTCACAGCAAGTTGCCGTTGGTGTAAACGCTCTGTCCACGCCGGTCTGTTGGTGGCGGTGGTTCACTAGAGCAAGAAAGACGAGAGAGAGAGAAAGAGAGAATCAGGTGGGAAACTTAATAATTACCAATATTTCATGAGCGCTTCAGTACTGATTCATCACACTTGAGAAATGGCTGTTCAGTCAGACCGAGGCTTTTAAATATCTGTGATCTCACTGCCAGTCGTTCGTCCTTGTCAGGCTCTCACAGCAGGTCCTCATGTACCTGAGTCACGTTCCTCTCCTTATTGTTTCCGTGTTTTATAGACGGACATGTACGTATGTCTGAAAGGACACGTGACAGACATGTGACTTCCCAGAGGTGAAGAAAGATAGAGATCAGCCTCCTCTGTGCTGCTTGTCTATCTGCTCTCTCATTCACGTCCATTGTCACACCAGTGCACTATGGGTAGAGTCAATTTATGGATTTCTGTGATGCCGTCACAAGATACCCTTCAAGCTGCGGATTACAATGGACTCCGTTGACTGGTCTTTCACACAGTCAATGGCGTAATGTAAAGAAGAGTGCGCTGAATGTCTGAGGTTGTTACAGAACTCGGTTTTCACGCGGTCTGAGGACAGTATGTTCTTATTGTATCTGGAGGGAGTTGAGAAACAAAACAACTTACTGCATTTAATCCAAGCTCCGTCTTCCACGAGAGATCGCTGAAGAAAGAAAGGAAGAAAGAAAGAAAGATAGTTTTAAAACTGCTCATGAGTTGATTCGACTTAAAAGGAACACTTCAAGATTAATGGAAATATACTTATTTTCATTGTTGAACATTTCATTTGTGTAATTTTGTGAAACAGCATAGGTCTGTGCTCGTTACACTTGTTTTTGTACAGTATCTAGAAATTAGACATAACATGTTAATTAGATTTAAAGGTTTTCATAGGCAGAATTTGTTTCCTTTGGAGCCAGGCTAAATGTTTATTCCCATTTATAGTCTAAAAGCCAAGCTGTGCAGACCGGAGCTTCATTTTTACCACAAGAATGGTTTCAAAATTCGTTATTCAACAAAAATGTGAACAATCATAATGAATAACATGTCAGACTATTGCTTTAATAAATGTGAAGTGAAGTTTAGAGTATACTTAGCCATACCAGCGTTACTTCCTGGGCAGAGAACTGAGAAAATGACAAACATTTAACATGAGTAACAAACAAATTATAAGAACCAATTCAGATGTGTGATACTAATAATTTCAGAAACTACTTTATGACCCACCTGAGTATTTCCTGGGCTGACAGAAGTTGACTTTGATCCCATTCTGTCCCACTGGTGCCACCACCACTGTATAGAAATCCCCACATGTGTCCTCCGGGATGTCACAATATGCACTCCCGGCAGCTGTGACGCAGGTGTAGTTGCCTCCCGTCCCGTACAGCTCGACGTTGTGGTTGTGGATCTGAGGGCCCAAGGAGCGCCAGTACACCCTGAGAGAGTTGTTGGCCCTGCGATAGAGCTTGACGCCTGTTGGACAGCAGGGACCTACAAGAAGAGCAGTAGAAAAATGTGTTGTGGGCGCATGTCAAACTCTGCATATCTACAATTTAACAAATCCAGTGTCTAACCACACGTCCCACCCCTCACCACACACCCTATTATAATGGATCTATGTTTTTACTTTTTACTTTTTTCTTTTTCACGTCATGATTGGTTACCTCTGACTGATTGAGTCAAGTCCTCTTGCATCCCTTATGAAATTCTCCTCCTCACCTATAAATCCCTTCATACCTTTGCCCCCCTTGTACCTGTCTGACCTCCTCCACACCTACACCTCATCCCGGAACCTACAGTCCTTGTTCTTGGTTTGTTTTATTTTATTTTATATATTGTTTTCCTTACTCTGCAATGCCACATGCTATATCAATCCATGTTATCATTATCATTATTATTGTATAGATTCCAAATGTAAATGCATGTTGTGTTTGTCCTCACTGGAAGAGAATCCCTGATATTTGCACTCTGACTTGTGTCCCGTGCTGCTGATGGCTTCCAGGTGGACGCTGTAGTTGGTGCTGCAGGTGATGCATCCCATCAGGCAGTGGGTGTCCAGAGTGTGGCACTTGGCATGTCCGCGCGAGGACGTCAGTGTGGTGATGTAGGAGCGAGCGCCGTTGCCAGACGACCAGGTCACGTTGGTCATCGCCTGGGTGACCTGGGTCACGTTCACGAACGTGGGACAGCACGGACCTTAGGGAAGGGGAACACAGATTGATAATCGAAAGGAGAATATTTTGACCTGGCAAAAGAATTGTCCTCAATACTTTACCCTGTTAAAAATGATTCAAAGAAAGTGGCCGCAGCTCTACAATAATCCAAGAAAAAAACCAATCGTACTGTCCTACCTGTTTCCAAAGCTTTACTGTATCCGAGTAGACTCCGTCCTACATCTGTGGTGGCCACTGCCGTCACGTCGTAGATTGATCCGCAGGGCAGCTGTGTGAGGTCACAGGAGCCGTTTCTTGCCTGGCAAGTGTGTGTGTTGTAGCGTCCAGTGGCGGTGATGGTGTAGTTTGTGTCGGGTGTGTTGGGGGTGCTGATGAGGACTCTGTATGTGGCGTTATTTGTCTGTGTCATATTCAGGATCCCTGGAGCACACGGAGCTGTGGACACACAGACGGGGAATAGGGGGTGTCATGAAGACATGTGCAAATGCAGAGGGAGAAATTATTTTAAAGTTTAATTGTTTGACAAATTGCGTGAAATAATTTGCTCTCTTGCTAAGAGTGAGATTAGAAGATCGATACTTTCATGTCTGTACAGTTCATATGAAGCTGCCTCCAGCTAACTAGCCAAGAATAGGGCAAAACAGCAACAGCATCTTCATATTTAATGTACAGATATGAGAAAAGTCCAACTCTTGGCAAGAAAGCAAACAGGAATATTTTCCAAAATGTTAAACTATTCCTTTAAAGCAGTATCAAGGTAAGCTTACCTGTTCAACATTTTAGGTTCATCAGTCTCTGTATGTGGCATTTAATGTGTGCACAAACAACTGTGTATTTATGATGTGAGATTTCTCTTTGAGTCTAAAATCGCGTGTTTCACAACAACCCCGTCCGTACCCGTCTGGTGTGTGTGTGCCTTGCAGGTGCGGTTGCATCCTCCCAACTCGCTGCAGGGCGTGACGGTCACGGAATAATCCGCGTTGCACCTCAGATCTGACAGGGCGCACACCGGCGCTGTGTCGTTACAGTGGATAACGTTGTTAGTCTCCTCTGCTGTCGTCTCGTACAGCTCGGCGCCTTTGACCGGTGACCACGTGATCTCCAGGGTTTCTGTAGAAACCAGTTGTACGGTAACATCCTTTGGACAGCAAGGAACTGGGCGGATGGATGGGTTGGGAGGAGAAAGGCAAAAGAAATGGTGAGAATAATGATCAACATGGGCAAAGGACCATACAAGTGGCTTTTTGTTCTACCTTACAGACAGCCAGTGCTGTAACCCTAACCCTTCTCCAAAAGCACTGTATACACTTAGATATAGTATCAGTGTGTAACTGATAATGTGATGGCTCTGTTCCATGTGTCCTTAAAAAGCAGCCAGTGTCCAGTATATGTTGTATAGTAAGAAAAGTCATACGCCTAAATGAGAAAAAAAAACAAAACAGGGAACATTATGAATTACACCAGTGCTTTTTCGCAATTACAGTTTATCAAAGTGTCTGTCACCAAAAAAAAGGAATATTTTTTTATAACAATGCCAAAGCTCCGACATCTGAGATTTTAGAACCAAAGATCCTCCAAGTCAGTCGGCTATGATGTCAGCAAAACAAACCCAGAGGACAAACGGAACAGGTTCAGGATACAGGATGATACGGATTTGGACTTTTTCTTATGTTAAAAGGTCTGTTCAGCTGCGACAGGCGGATTAGCGCATGACAATAAGATATCTTTGTCACATTGATTGTGATGACTGATCTCAACCAAGTTTCATGTCTGCAACCTGATTATCCGAGGGCGCTGAAATGCTTCTCACACTGTGTGCGTTTTAAAAAAACATGACAATCTCATGCTTTGGTGAACTAATGGAAGGTACACAGAATGCTAAGTTAATAAGCTTGAAATACGAAAGCAGTTGTATGACCTGAAAACAAAAACATGCACTGGTGGTGATGCAGCACGCGGGTGCTCCTGTGTGGTGGTCCTACTGGTGGTGTAGTTGCGGACGGGTGCCTGAGGGCTGGACCCCGCCTGGTTGTAGGGGAAGACGGTGGCGAGGTAGGTGAAGCCACACATGCAGAAAAATTGGCAGGTGGTTTCGGTGGTGTTGCAGGAAATCTCTATCCCGTCGTCCCTCTTTATGAAAGCCATGTAGTACTCCACCAGTGGCACGTTGTCCCACACCAGCGAGCAGTTGCCGGACTCTGGCTCCTCCACCCACATGTTCTCCGGAGGACATGGGACTGGCAGAGAAAGAGGGATGGAGGGGAACAAATTAATGGACGTCACTTATTAACCTAAGTTTGGCATTTTTGGGAAACAGTTTTGCGATCTCTTGCAGAGATTTAAAAGATTGATACCATTTGCATATTGTGTGGCAAATATAAAGCAGTAACCACCAGCAGGTTAGTTTGACATAAAGACTGACAACAGGAGGTTGATTCAAGTATGAAAATGACTCCACTCGTCTGGTTACTTGGGAATTATTTGACTCGTGCAGTTACTTTGGCTTTTGTGGAGGTTAGAGACAGACTTGCTATTTTCCCCTGTTTATAATCTTGGTTCTAAGATAACAGATTTCTTTGCTGTTGCTTAGTTACGCTACAGACATAAGAATGGAAATAACATCCTCATCTAACTCTTAGCAAGAAAGCAAAAACGCATATTTCTCTCGCCACTTTGCTGCATGTCATTCCCCTACTCTCTCATCCTGTCTCTCATCCACTGTGCTATCAAATTAAGGCATAGAAATGCCCATAAAAGTATTCTATAACAACATGTATACAGGTATGCTGTATGCAACCTTGGTTGTGTGTGACATACGCACATGTGATATAGTGAGCCGGCTCTGAGGGGCTACTGGAACCAGCCACGTTTCTGGCTGTGACGGCCACAGAGTGGTTCTGTCCACACTTGACAGGTACAATGTAGCAGTGACTCTGAGTTGTTGAGTTACAGTTCTGGCCATCAGAGGTCCAAGCTATGTAGGACTGAGCTCCCTGCACCGGCAGCCAGTACACAGCGATCCCAAGGGACCGACCCTGGGTCACTTGGACGAAGGACACATCTGGGCTCTGTGGACCTGAAAACGAAAGCCATAAAAGAAAAGGCTGTTACCAACTTATCTGGGCCGTGTTTAGATAAGAAGAACTTGTCCGTAAGTTTGCTGTTCGCATATGAAGAGCGCAGTAGGAGATTGTCAGTCAGATTTGTTCACAACAGCAGGGAAATTCCCAGAACATTCAGGCGAGGGGTGGGTAGCTCGCCCACTCACTCACTGGGAATCTTCCAGAGATTGTCCTGCTGTCCTTGCTGGCACAAAAAGATGAGGAAAATGTCCAGAGCAACATCTGCAGACATTTGCATTCGCATCCCCTCCGGAAAAAGTTCAGGAAAGAGTCTGAAAGCAGCCCTAGTGGAATAGCAGGTTTTCTTTCACACGTTATGTTTTGCTTACGTGTGATCCAGCAGACAGTGAGGTCGTCTCCGGTGCGACCTTCAGAGTCCCAGGCCGTGCCCTTGATACAGTAGGTAGTGCCTGCTTCAAGGTCATCGAAGGTCACCGAGGTGTCAGTGGTGTTCACTTTGAGGCGGGAGCTGGAGCCCTCTCGGATGATGCAGAGCGTGTAGAGGACAGCGTGCTCGACCGGGGGCCAGGACACGAGGATGGTGTCGTTGCTAGGGGAGGTGGTGTTCAACTTGGGTGCGATCACCACTACAGGCAAAGACAAACAAGGACTAATGGGGATTAATGGGAAACAAAAAACATCGAACTAGGGAAACAGAATTCTTACATCTGTGCTCCTTTTTCCATGCTTTTTGTAAGAGGTGTAAAATGGAAGCAAATTTCCCTGTGATTAAGTTTCATTCATTTCTCCTACGGGACGGGAGACAACCTAGTTCTCATGGTTTCTCTTTTCATATCATGAGAACAGTATAGTGCAGGGGTGTGGATACAGTGTCCACCCTCCTGCGTTGGCTGCAAAGAGTAGAGACCGTGTGACAATGGGCATGAAATGACATGCCGTGATGACCGGCGGAGTGAGATAACAATCTATTGTCCAGCAACAAACAACAGAAAGGCTGCGTTTCACTCTCCACACACCCTGATCACCATCTTGAATAAATCGCTTCTAATGTGTTGTATCTGGACAAGTGAAAGTGAACAGAAAAAAATGTTAATATTACATTTTATAGATTATTAGTAAGAATATTATTGTTCTTCATTATGTAAACCATAAATATTGTCAGATGAGTGTAGTCAGAGATGCTGAACGATCTAAATGATCTTTGATTCAGCTTATCCATCCTCTACCACCATTTTTTAATGCTTTTTATATGCGGTCAAAATTCAGGACTCAAATGTTTGAATTTTTCTTACACGTCTTGGCCTCGACGGGGTACGAGGGCTGGCTCCTCCCACCCGAGTTGACGGACATGACGCTCACCATGTACTCTGTGTGGGGCTGGAGAAGCACCACGGTGCCTGGAGAGCCGCTCACCGTCGTCTCCAAGAAGAAATCACCTGACTCTGCCCTCAAGATGTAGCTGGTTGCCCCGGAAACCTCTGTGAACTCTACAGTGATGCTGTCGCTGTGTTTGGAGTAGGCCTTCAGGATGCTGGGGACATCAGGAGCTGGAGGACAATGTTGATGGGCAATATCAATAAACATCTGTTTGGTAGTTAACAAAATAAAAAGTGATAGTAGAGTTAAAGCTGGGTCAGAATACTTTTAGGGCTTTTTACCTATGTTTCTTATATATAATAATATATCATGAATGCAGTGGTGGAATGTAACTATTACTGTACTTAAGTACAATTTTGTACTATTTGTCTAGTAGAAGAGAACTATTATTTTCTTTTTATAAACACCTTTATTCATATTTTTCTCTGATACATTTGGAGATGTAATATTCTACTTTTGACCCAAACACATTTACAGTATCTTATAATTCAGGACTCCCCCTCCCTCAAAATCTGTCAATCGTTTTCTTAATTTATTGATTGATCATTAGATAGATAGAAATATAGATCAGCCTTTATTGTCTCCCTTAGGAAAAAATTTGCCTTGGGCAATCAAGAGAGCACAGCGTCACATCAGCACCCAGTCATTTCACATGTACATTCAACAACAGTAAACGGCAACTACAGCTAATATTTGACAGTAAGTGTAACAATAGTACATGTTACATATTGCACAGTACATACAACACCATTACCAGTAGGTTTTGTACAACGTACAATCCAACACCCAGTGATATTCAGATTAAAAATAAATAAATAATTAAACTGAGAATAGTGGTGCCATATTCTTTTTCATTCTTTAATTTTTTTAGTCAAGTACATGAGGTGAATCTAAGTAACCTCCTTGTCGTAGCTACTGACCTGTTGTCTCCTCAGTGCTTGCACTGCTGAGGACATTGAGCGCATTGTCCATGGCCTCTAACTGCACAGTGTACAGCGTGTTTGGTGACAGGGAGTTGACTGAGCCCATCACAGAGTTGCCACTGAACTGAGCAAAGACGGGATCTTTTGAGGAGTTCTTCGGTGTCGCTGTGATCTTGTAGGAGCTGGCCCCGGCCAGGGCGCTCCACTGCGCCACCATGCTCTTAGATGTCACCGTGAACACTGAAAATGTCATGTCTTACAGAGGGAACAGAGAGGAAAACATTGTTGGGATGTTTGAAATACAGTATTTTCATATCCTGGATAGCAATGGTAGTTGGCACAGTTGGTTAGTTACATTATTCAAGCTTGGGATCATCACTAAGTATCGAAAGGGAAGTGTAAAAGAAGATCATTTACCATTTGCAGCAGCACAAGTCTGAAAATGACAAAACAAATGGCAAATCAGTGGATGAAAAGAGGGATGAACTGGATGAGGAATACTGAATTTTACTGACAAAGACAATCATTCCAGCAGCAGCAAGCTATTGGTATTTCACATTATATCCCAATTATGACCTGGATCATGTTCTCAGGGGAAGCAGGCAGCACATTACTTTCACTCAACACAGATGTCAGGACTGGTCGGTGCAGGTATTTCTTTCAGGGCGGAATGAATTTGTCTATTGAGCTGCCACACGCACTTGTTGAAAGCAGTGACACTCAAAAGAGCCAGTGTTGGTATGTTTCAAAAGTCCTCCAGCTATTCACCATTCTTTATCAGGATATATACAATGTGCACAAGATCATCTGCAGCACACAGGTGATGTTATAGTGGTTCTCTGCAGTATTGTTGTCACAATACTTTACAGAAAATTAAACATACAATGAGGAAGTTCTCATCTCTTACCTCTGTGAGGGTCAATAAAAGTAAAAGTTTCAGCATCTTTAACTGAGTTGTTCCCATGCCTTCAGCGTTCGTCTGCTGTGCCACTGCCTGGAGGCGACAGGTGTGATGCTGTTTCTCAAAATGACTTCAGGGAAGCAGCTCAAGCTTAATATTATAATTTAATTTTTGTCTCTCCCTCCCTCTCCGTCTCTCTGTGTGTGTGTGTGTGTGTGTGTGTGTGTGTCTCTCTCTCTCTCTCTCTCTCTCTCTCTCTCTCTCTCTCAGATGAAACAACAGGTCCTTTATTGTTTCAGCAAATACCAAAGAGCCCAAAGGCTGTGACTCCTCCCCCTCAGGGGAGTTTGGATGGTGTATGAGGGCGATAGGAGGAAGCTCACCTGTGATGAGGATGCAGATAAAAAACACTTTCACCTTCTTGTTATCTCAACCATGACCTTAAGTTGGAGGTGAAAATAGTGTTTCCTTTCTTTTAAGTCTTGAATATTTTGTATCTGCAAAAGAAAGCAAACTTAACATCCCATTAGAGAAATATGCAGCATCACACCTTACATACAAAAAATAACTTTATACAAGTGATGACCTCTTTCTTTTGCTGGTGATTTATGTGGCGTTTAAGGTTTCATCCAAACAATATTTGATTTGTCCTGATTTCCACCTCCATGATATCGTGTGATCGGTGACACCTCTTTGTGCTCCCAATTTTTCATTGCCTGAAGAAACCCTAATGTAAATATCCATACTGTAGCATTTTCAGTTGATAGTGTATTAGTTGCATCTGAAGACAGTTGGTTTTAAGAGGATGCAAACAAAACACTCACTTATTCTCTCTGATATGTATATATATATTTATTTATTTATTTATTTATTCATTTATTTATACATATAAATCCTCTATGTCGCCATGAGACAGAAATTTTATTAGCAGGAACAAGCTGGCTTATGTAAGCACATTCAGAGAACCTGTTTGGTCAATTTGAATAAGTGTGAGTTCATACAGTATTATATGCCTCAGAGAATTTGAACATATTCTATAGAATTTCTCTTATGTACACAACAGTCCAGTATGTCCACATATTTCCAGTTAAATAAAGTAACAAAGCCTACTTCCCGGGCATCCCGCTGAAAGGTGTTGTTAGAATAACAGCCTCTCTATTCCCCAGTGGCACAGTATCTGCGTCAGGTGTATACTATAAAATTGGGCAGGGAGGGTCCCCAGGGGCCGGCTGTGGACAAACCCTTTTGTCAGAAAAAGGCCAAAAGGAGAAAGCTGATGAAATTCAACTTCACGCACACAAGATAAATGCTACTTTTAAAGGGTTCACGGAACAAAAAGAAACAGAGTCTGATTTCCCAAATTACCAGGTTTTTTTTGTTTGTTTTGTACATGCAGTAGATAATGCTGCACTGAAATTCAATATGTGGTAAAGGAAGCTCATACTTGTTTTGTGTCATCACCTTTTTGAATCACCGGCTATTCAGAGACGGTCGGACTAAACTAACAAAGAGTGATCATTAACCCAGAGTTAAGATTTGTTAACAGGGTAGACACCGTTGGTGATATTTATATATATTTTTAATATATAATTAGTGTAATGGAATGATTTTCATTATCATCCCCTCATGTCAATCTGTTACCTGGATATTGTTTCTACTGAAAAGAAGTAACCTTGCACATCTACATCATAATTCTGTTTGATTTATGATTACATGTGGTTTTAGACACTGGTAACAGTATCTCTCTTTTAAACTCTTGAGGACAAGAACAACTGAGATGCTCTTGAGCAAGGCACATGCAGCCCAAACGAGTGTAGAGGAGCTGCTCAGTGACCAGTAGATTACTGAGAGGCTGTGGCCTATATTCAAAGGGCACTTCTGCTCGCAGCGTAACAATCCTGATTAAATAAAGATAAGAGGTTGGAGATGAACAAGGTACCAGTTCTCCCTGTGTATTCGTGGGTTCTCTCCAGATACTCTCACTTCCTCCCACCGTTCACAAACATGCAGATTGGAGCTAGAAAAAGTCTAAATTGACACATAGGTGTGAATGTGAGAGAGAACGGCTGGTTGTCTCTGTGTTAGGCCCTGTGATTGGCCGGCGACCTGTCTAGGATGTACCCCGCCTCTCACTTAATGTCAGCTAGGATTGGCTCTGAGGCCCCCACCACCACCACCCTTAAAGCATAAACCATAAGTCATTTGAAAGATGTGTTGATTTGATTATCATGTGGTTCCTCAGTCTTTATTCAAGTGGGGAGATTGTTGATGTGCATGTTAACAGTTTTGTCTAATGTAGCTTTGTAAAATTACTCTTACACTTTAACTTCACTTTATGCAATTGTGAGTCACGTTTTGAATGAATTCAACTTTATCTTTATAGACCATAGTCACTTCTACAGACCCATGACATCAAAAGAGAAAACAAATGCACTTCGTCTGCATAGGATCTCAGTATGTTCTGAGAATAACTGAAACTTTTTTCGTCTTCCCAAAAGACCTGAGAAAAGGCAATGCCAAAAAAAGTCCACTTTACATAAACTGGTGACAAACATCCCTCTAAACCAGAGAAACACTCCCAACAGAGAGACATTTAAGAAACCTTGGGGGGGAACATACAAAGGAACCACCCTCCAGCTCTGATAGGTGACAACCTCAGTCACAAGCTGCCTTTTTTTGTGTCTCTCTGTTTTTCTTCATGAATCAAACTTTGAAAGTCAGGTCAAGCCAAACTGAAATGAAAAGGATGGGATGCAGACCATGCATATACCCCAATTAGCAAATTACTTGTTTCTATTGTCAAAATGTCTTACGAACATGTCCACAGTCATGCGCACCAGATGCACAGTGAGGGCAAGGTCTGCCTGCCTGCTGAGAAATGTACGGTTGTCGCGTGAACGTGCAGTGAAAGCGATATGTAGCAATGTTATGCTGAATTTTGCCTGACGAAAAAGTAGAGAGAGAGAGAGAGAGAGAGAGAGAGAGAGAGACAGTGTGGGGCAAAGAGCACTGCGCACAACACTGCAATGAATGGCTCAAAACAGAGATTGTGTTATTATTTGAGTGTTGAATGCTCCAGGTAATTAATTAACACACACGCGCACACACACACACAC
The DNA here is from genome assembly GCF_022379125.1 of Scophthalmus maximus. Taxonomy (NCBI): domain Eukaryota; kingdom Metazoa; phylum Chordata; class Actinopteri; order Pleuronectiformes; family Scophthalmidae; genus Scophthalmus; species Scophthalmus maximus. Next base: position 15,552,715 of record NC_061519.1, read on the forward strand.
ACACACACACACACACACACACACACACACACACACACACACACACACACACACACACCCCTGGTGGACCATTAAGGCATCTGTTTTCTGCCCAGTACAGTGACACAACAATGACAAATAACAGAGATCATTTTCCCAGATACTGTCATTGATTGGTCATTGACACACTCATCTTTTCATCAAAAGCGGACATCAGTAATGGCAACGTTCTACAAATTAGCAAATTAAAAACGGGCTCATCATACATCCAACATGAGACAGTGACCCTGTGTTTGCTCTCAGGTTACGAGCGGGATGACCTGGACTGAGGGGAGGTGACCCTGCGTGTGTGTTCAAATGTGAGAGGTGAAGAGCGATGGTCACCGTGACTATATAGTGTGTCATGTTGCTGATCCTCAGTGAACACTGAGAACGTCACCTGCTCCTTGAACAATCAAACGGGACAGTGCAGGAATGTTGTTTGGACACATCTCCTCTCCTGATACCCCCTTTAGAACAACAGAGAAACTCAATACCCCACAAACAAAAAACCTGAACGCAGCCCGGCAGCAGCAGAGCCGTGGTGGCGACAGGAGCAGGGCCACAAAGCCGCCCAACAGAAACTCGGTAAGAAGACACTGTGTAGCGAGCACCCACAGGCCAGCATTGGGCGGCCATTAGAGGCATCAGATGAGCACAGACACTAAAAGGACAAAAGTTGATACTCATTTGAAGTGAAGGCAGAGAAGGGATTTTCCTGTAACACAATATTACAAATCTGACCCAGATTTGATTTGATTTAACTTCATCTCATTACCCTACGGCTGCTTGTGTGTATTGGATTGCTAACAGTTTGAAAGAAAGTAAAATCTAAAGGTTAGGTGAGACAGGTGTACTGACATGAAGCTTTGGGTAAAAGATAAAGCTCATGATTATTACTTCACCTGCTGAGGGACATTGCTCAGTATTAATTACTGTTGTTGCCCCATAACAAATGTGACGATGTGACTCATTTTGAAGTTAAGGAGTTTACATTATTGATAAAACAGATAAGGGTTACAGCAAAATGATTGACCTATATTGATCTAATATCTGCCTTCTGTCAAAAAAAATTCTCCACTGAAGTGGATATGAAGCATTTGAAGCGGCGTCCAAAGACACTCAGTTCGGGTTATTGCCTGTAGGTCTGAATCTGAGCTTGAATGGTTGTTTGTCTCTACATGTCAGCCCTGTGATGGACTGGTGACCTGGCGAGAGACCCCTTGTTGTTGTCCTCAAAGGATAGTCGGTGCAGCAAATCAATGGATGGATATTTACACACACTTCAGAGCGACAATTTGATGATTTTTTTCAATGACTGAAGTGGTCTGAAATACATGAAATTGAATGTAAAGACTCAATATAAACAAAATGCTGTCACATGTAAGGTTATAATATCAACATTTTATTTTTTTACAGTGTTATTCAGGCGATTTTAAGTTCTGCCTGTCATAAAAATACAATCATGTACAAAAGAAATAACACAAACGGGTCCTTGAATAACTCATGAGCATCATTCATCAGCGATGTTGGCAGATTGCTGATGGGTGCTATAACACGTGGTGTTTCCTGCCCCCTAGTGGCTGCGTGCTGTGCAGTCTTCTGTCCAGTTGAGATTTGGCCAGGTCAGCTGACAGTCTCTTGGCCATCCGGTCCGTGGTCCTTTTCATGCTGCGGGCCACTTCAATGGCCTGGTCCAGGGTCTTGCTCATTTCCTCCTCCTAGAAAACAGAAGCGCGTGTTCTCGTATATAATTCTCCAAAAAAGCCACATGATCCAGCAGAATAATGTGGGATAACTTCAACACGTGGAAAGACGAGACGCCTCACCTTGGTCCCTCTGCGTCTGCCTCTCCTGCTGACAGCCTTTGAGGGCACAGAGACTGGGGACAGTGTCCGCTGGAAGTAAACGTTGCTGGGCAGGAGAGCGGAGTCTGACTGGGTGGATCGTTTCCTGTGAGGGGTCTCGGGCGGCGGCGGCTGCAGCTCCCTCACTTTGTAGCTGGATTTGACGACAGATTGTGATTTGAAGACAGATTGAGTTTGGCTGAACTACAGTATATGATCTAATATCTGTATTCGGGGAAAGTAACAATAAACACCTGTCAGCTTTCAGCGTTTTGTGTGTTTACCTGGCAGGTAGGCTGCTGGAAGAGCCGTAGCTGACCTGGAGGAGCGGCTTCTGGGGGGATGGAGAGGAGAGGGCAGACCACCGCTCCTTGGAGTAAAAACGCTCCATGATGGCCACTGTCATGAGAAGTACAACAGTATGTACTGTACATGACTAATACAAAATACTGCACATATTTAACCCTGTTTACAATACAATGGCATGCCTACTATTGTCCTAAAAGACAAGAAAAACTGTTAATATATAAAAAAAAATATCTAAATGCCATATCTGATTGTCAGTGATAACAGATGGCCGATGATGATTTGTGTCCATGCTTTGACATTTTTTGTCAGTGGGTACTAGCTATTTGTTTGCCGCTGCTATTTGTAGTAAGTCAGGGTCACTCGTCCATTATGGACAAATATATAAACGTCAGATGAGAAAGTTTCTTACTCCGTGGTCGTTGCTCAGCAGGGCTGTAAGAAGCTCCTCCTCTCCCTCCTTTTGAAGTGGAGCTGGTCAAACCAGAAGTTTTCACTGAGCAGTTTCTTTCTGTTCCTATTAGAGCAAAACAAAGTGTGTTTTATAAATTTTGTATAGAACATATGCTTGTAAATTAAATGATATAATTTTGGTCCTGACCTCTGGTGGACTGCAGTGTCCCCTGAGGTTTGTACTGAAACTCAGGCTCAGAGCGCACAATGCTGCCTCTTCTGCTCCCTACAGGTGAACTGTGGGACTGCGACATGACCTCTGACAGTGCTGTACCACTGTCTGTGCCTGGGCAGGAGATGATTGAAATCATAATTAAATATTGTAAGAATGATCTGCCCACAAAGACGTAGAGACAGACTTGGAGAAGATTTTGCTTTGTGTTCTATGATGGTGTTGGATTACCTTTGCTCTTGCTGGGGTCCATGTCTGAATAAATCCAGTCTTCTTTTCTTGCTGGACTGGAAGGGAGATTATTCATATTTTATCCACTGTTGATTTTCATACGCTAGATGATATAGCATAATTAAAATTATTGGTTGAATGGTAAACATATCTTTCACTTGGTTGCGGACCAGTGATGAATTCATTATAAATATCATTCTATTAAATGTAACACAAATACAACCCAACTAAGTCCTTTATAAACATTCACTGCCCAACAGGATCAGGTTCACCTGTTACCAGCTGGTCTCAGCTGAGTCCTAGGTCTCGTTTTAGACCTGCGCTCCAGACCACCCTGCCTGTACTTTGAGGTGAGATAGTCCATCTTCTGTGCCAGGTGAGGCAGCTGGACCAAGCCCTCCTCCAGGTCCTCCTTCAGCCGGGACACCTCGGACTGCAGGGCAAGGATGGCCTCACTGAACAAAGGTGAACACACAGACACAGATATCCAGATGTTCACTTCAACTGCTAAAAAGTTGTAATTTTTTCAGCCGTGCAGCAGTCAGCCACATGCACTGCTTGCCCTTCAGGATATACTGACCTGTTACAAGTGCAGGAATACACTTGGCTGCCTCTGTCTTCTGACTCCATGGCAGTGCTGAGTTCAGGTTGAGAAACGCAGTGATGGAGCTGTGCAGGCAGGCTGGCGTCACATCCTGTTCAGTGAGTAAAAACAGAACTTATCGAAGGTGATGAAGAATCCTTTGTGGTAACATGCCGTCTACTGTCTACAGATTGCGCACCCTGCAGCCTGACTGAAGACTCCTTGGTGGTGCTCTCCACCCACCGCTCCACTGCAGCTGTCGCACCACAGAACTGTGTTTGGACAGACGGGTGGGAGGTGGCCCACCGCTGGACGTCCAGAGAGGCAGGATGGACGGTCGTCCGCAGGTTGGCGCAAGAGCCCTCACTGTCTGAGCTACTCAAACCATTATTGTGGGATGGCACGCTGGAACTGGACAGATCCAACAAGTGTTATTCTACCCGAAGCCATATGATGTGGATCAGCCTTAATTAAGCTTTTATTTTTTTTACCTTTCGATGAGCAGGGTGGGTTGAAATGATCCAGTGGCTGACCGATTCAGGTAAGAGCTCCCAAATCCACTGTCTGTCTCTAGGCTCACAATCCTCTGCACCCGACAAAGCACAACATCACTAAGAATACAGTATGCCTGATGCGTCCTACACAGCATCCCCGAAAACCTCCCTGATAACAAACTTTACATCATTTTCTAAGTTTGACACTTGGAAGCAATTGTCAAATAAACCGACTCAATGTCTGCGACTGACCTGTGATGCGCACGTGGTGTCGACAGGCGGCTCTGAGAGGCTGCTGGTGTCTGGGTCTTTGTGTGCATCAGAGGAAGAGGAGACCTCCACCGACAGACTCACGCAATCGGCCAGATCACATTTACCCTCTGGGACACGGACACTATTCGGGGTGCTATGACTGCAGCAACACCAACAAGAAAAGACATTTGGAGCTAGTTAATGACAAATGTAGCCGCAGAGGCATCTTTCAATCTGCTGAATTAGGGAAGGTGAGGAGAAGCCTTGCATGAAGACTCCTCTTGCAGTGCAGTAGATGCCTCCTATTTTTAGATTGACATTGTTCTATATATCGGGAAAAAAAGGGAGCTCACTTACTCTGTGACAGGATTACAAGAAGGATTCGTTTTTTAAAAGGAGTTAGTTCTGTCACATGGACAGGTCGATTTAAGCATCACAACACTGTACCTTTCAGGCGTCCACTCCTCCTGTCTCGGTGTTGACCTGGTCCCGCTCAGGTATGCCAAGATGTTACCATGAACTATCCCCTCTGACAACACAGAGCTCCTCTCGACTCCGGCGCCCTCCTCGTCCTCCGCTCTCTGGATGTCCTGTCTCTCCAGTGAGCCCTGTGAGCTCCTGAACCAGGACGGAGGGGAAAAAAACAACAACCTGCTCACACCGACCCAAACACTCTGTTCCCTATCGGCACACGATGGAACCTGACACCGACACTGCACTTGTATGCGAAACACAATCTGCCCACAGGAAGGCTGAGAACGTGTCTGTTATCGGAGCACAATCACACACGCAAGCACCACTCACAACATTAATAGCTGGACACAATAGTGACAATGGAACATAGTGGTGTATTATATTAATGTAATGACTTTCCTTTTTCTGTATGAAGTATGCACTGGTACACACATTACTTAATTACAATATTCACAGACCCAAACCCTCTCATAATAAGATATTATGAGATAAAAAGAGAATAATATTAAGATTTTAATAGAGCTGCAAAATATTTAATTAATTAAATTTAAAAAATATATGTGGTTTTCTTTTTACCATGAATGACAGTTGTTGTATCCAGTATATTTCAGAACAGATTCAGTGGTTATGAGCTCCCTGCTTCGCTCCAGTCCATCATCTCTGTGGACCTCACTGGCCTCCTCGTCCTCCTCTGCTGTTTCTTCCTCTCTCTGTGTCTCCATCTTATAACTCACAGTGGAAAAACCTGCACATGGCCCCTGAAACGTGAAACCCAGTCAGATAACTTGTGGTTGGAGTAATTAGACACATACACACACACACACACACACACACACACACACACACACACACACACACACACACACACACACACACACAAACACACCCCTGGTGGACCATTAAGGCATCTGTTTCACATTTGTCCTGTGTAATACTTGTTTCTTCATCTTTTCACTCTCTTCATCTTCTGATATTTCTCCATCATTCTACTTTCCTATTCTGTCCACATCTGCTTGGTAGTTGTAGTAACATAAGTTCTGCTGTGGCTACTAAACATAATTTATTATATTATTCTCTCATATCAGAGAGTATGAATATAATATCATAGGGACTGTGGGTGTGTGCTTGACAAAGGAGAGGAAATGCGCAATATTCACAACACACCCACCTATCCAGAAACATTACAGCATGAAGTCACTATAATATCAATGTTATATGTCTGTTTATTTGTTTTTCAAACATCAATGCAAAAGTAACATGCATGCAACAGTCTCTCAGCCATTTCACACAGTGCCAAAAGTGTTTCATTTGATAGCACTGAAGGAAAAATGAGGGATCACGAGGGAGGTCAGCACATCATTCCATGGCATTCAGTCCGAAGTTTGTGGAGTAACATGATTCAGGACCAAGTAATGCGCAAAAAACCTGTGAGGGTAAGTGAGCATTTGGGAGATAGAGGGAGGGTGTGTCTGTGAGTCGGTTACCTCGTGCAGGGATGGTGGAGGTGAGGGAGGACGAGGCTTCACATGCAGTTTCTCTGTCACGGGTGTAGGAGAGGAGGAGGAGTGGGGTGGAGAAATCTGCTCACGCACGTTTTTGTCTATCATCTCCTTTATGGTGTCAAGGTGCATCCCTATCCTGAATATGTCTCCCTCCACCAGCCTGAACATACACGCAGACACACACACACACACACACAGACACACACACACACACACACACACACATGAATGCATGCATTGACATGATACTGACATGTTTACACGGGTGCAATAATAATGTCTCTTTAACCTGTTCGGGTCAAAGGTGCCGGTGTTCCTGGACAGACCCATGTAGTTCTGCATCTCCAGAGCTCTGTGCTCATCCTTCTTACTCATGTGTTTCCTCTCCAGCTGGTCCTGAGCCTCCATCATGCTCCTCAACATCTGACAAAGAATGAAAGTGTGTAGTTATTAAAATGTACACCTTAAATAAATACAAAGAATCCAGACTTCCCCTTTATCTTGCATATTGCATGTACAGTACAGGTTTCCTCGTGTCATTCTTACCATTTGCTGTTCATCTGTGCCTATTGACATGTTGCCTACACTCACTCTGAATTCTTCCACCTAGTAGATGAAGGTGTGTTTAGTGATTTTCATGTATTTTTTTGTGTTGGCAGCTTGGTACCATCTTCAAACGAACCTTCTGCATGAATGGGCAGATGATGTCTCTTAGCTCAGCTGTCATCCGTTCCCCGTCACTGGGAGCCTCCGCCGGCCGGCCAGAGGAAGCCGTGTTCACCTCTCTCACGTTGCTCTCAGGGGCTGTTCTTCGCTTTTGACCGAAATCTTCTGAAACATTTTATTGATTTTTCTTACCAAAGAAACCACGCAGTGAGGTTGTCACATTAACACTCATTGATTAAAGTGTAAAAAACTAATGACGTTTGTGTAACTAAAATAGTGTCATCTGACCCCATTTGTCACTATGGAAACCAATTGCACTTCACTGCATAATTTGCAGGTAGTAATGCAAAGCGACGTCCTGTCATAATATCAGATGACAGACACAAAGACGTACCTGTTGAGGGACGCTGAGGAGCCGAGGACCTGTGATGGTTTCCCTCGGCTAAGTTTCTCAGATGATCATCTTCACACTCTGAATAAAGCATCAGCTCTGCGGAGGGCTGAGTCTGCAAAAAAAAAATTATATACATTTATCAAAACTTAATTTATTTTGATTTCTCAACACCTGCATGGTTTACGTCATACTTACGTTGGTTCCTAGTCGCATTTGATCAATTAGGTTCTCTGCCTCTGCATATTTGGTAAGTAACTTATCATATTCAGCCTAATGAAATTAGAAGTTAAATATTAGTTCTGTGTCTAAGAGCATTTACATATACTGTATGCTATGCAAAGCCAACAAGTCGGCAAGGTTTCCTACCTGCAGGTGATGCACCAGTGCTGGAGGAGTCTGTTTGTCTTCATCCTTGAAGACATATGGCTTCTCTGGTTGCTGCACTGAATCCTCCAGGACTCTGCTGATCAGCTCCAACATACCTGGAGAGGACTGGGCTCTGTGCATGGTGCTAGGGCTGCGAGGAACAGGTCTGGGAGATCCACTCTGAGCTTTGGGGATCTTTACCTTGGGCGCAACCTTGGAGAAGTCAGGGAGGGGGTAATGGACTTGGCCTTGGCCATACTTCAAATCGCCAAAGGACCTGGTGTACACAAGTGGGACTCTCTGAACCTCATCATCCTCTTCAGACCTTTCCCGTTTCACCACATCACTGTTGTCTCTACTGCTCCAGGTTGAGTCTCTGCTGGATGCAATGCTGTCAGCCGCTGAGGTGACATTATCAATTTTCCTTTCAGCCTCATTCTCTAAACTTGAATTTGTTGATTTGCAGATCTCAGAATCACAAGCAGGGATCTCTGAGTGGTTATCTGTTGTTGTGCTTTTGTGTGTTGGAGCCCGGCTCAAAACGGTGTCGTCCATGCTCTCCAGTAGGGAAACCTCCGGCAGCGTCTCTGCCTCGATCAGCCTGCCTGGCCGCAGCAACTCTTCCCGGGAGAAGTGTCGCAGCAACAACTGGTTAATGTCTGCAGGACTGGGGCATGATGGGGCAACATCACTTGGCTTGTACGCATCAAAAGGCTTGTCCTGTTTACTGGTATCCTTGTGTGGCGAAGTTGCTGGTTTCGCAGCATTACGCTCAGTGGAAACCAAACGTCCACCGATATCATCTCTATCTGTTGTGGTGAACTCAAGCAGACCGGGGCCGTCAGGGCTTGCATGAACAGTTTCTCTTCCATCGGAGCTTGTGTTGCCCTCACTGCTTGCTGTCTGGTTGAAATACGGGCTGCCAAGGTCATGATCATAAGGTAGGTCGTCCTGGTCCTCATCGCTGGTATTTTGCCCTGAGTCCTCAAATCCCCGCTTATAAGGAGGCTCATCTTGCATGGCGTTTGGTCTTAGGACAGACACATGCAGTATGCTGCTCTTGGTCTTGTTCTCTACCACCTTTTCACTTTGACTGCACACATTACTGGACTCTGAGGAGGTGTCGTCCAAACCTGACAGCTCAGCGCTCCCTGCAAATTGAAGGAAAAGGCCAACAACACAAAGGTCACATGGATTAAATAATTTAGGACTTGTCTTCTCCATCGTTTTTCAAAAACTGCCCACCATTAATTAACAATGAGACCTTAAACTTACTCGATGACTCCCTGACCATTTCAGTCTTTTCCTCGGTTCAAATGTATGTACAGGCCTACCTTAATAATAAAATAACAATAAATTTCATTTATAGAGCACTTTTCATTGCATAAAAGTCACCACCTTGCTCTTAAATACCAACGTTGGTACATGTCTTATAACACAGATTGGGTCAAGTAAAGTCAGTAAAGTTCAGCCGTAGTAACTCCTGGACTCACCGCTGAGATGGACGCTCGCCTCTGAGGCAGCAGACTCTGCCTGGGACAGATGTAGCGCTAAAGAAGCCTCCAAATCGCTGAAGTGGAGACTCTCATCCTCGCTTAGGTCCACGAAGATGCTCTGCTGGATGCATTTCTCCCAAAGCAAAGTGGATCCCTGAAGATCCTCATCGGACTCCTCTGGATCTCCCTCCATAAAAAATGCAAGCGGACGCTCTGTTCCGCCTCTCTTCACCTGTGTAAGAAAAGAGAATGGAACACCTGTTCATCACTTAGCAACACAACTTGTGAGCTGACAACATTGGATCAAAATGTGCCAAGCTGTCAATTATTCAACAATCAATACATTGTGTGGGCAGAGGTTTGCGAGACATACTTGGGGTGTGTGAGCTGTGTGTACTTAAATAAGCATAGCAAGTCCACAGAATATCTAATATAATAATCTTATTTGTGTAAAAAGGTAAAATAACTAATTCTGCAGCGTAGTGGCCCCAATCAGTGCTGTATTATAATTATTGGAGAATTATTACGCGTTCATTAACATGTTAGCAGCATTTGAATGCTTGGATGTGGTTGGATGCAAAATATGATAATATGCAAATAATACAGTAACCGTAGCCTATCTGTCAAAAAACTGTAGTGAGGCACACAGTACAATGTTTGCATCTGAACTGTAGTGATGGAGTATAAAGAAGCAGAGCACGCTCCAGTGAAGTACATGTACCTATAAGTTTTACCTCAGTGCAGTTTTTGAGTGAATACAACCGTTAAGTTCCAGTACACGTGAACTGTCAAGGCTCTGTGGTATTACAAGAAAGTAACAGCCAATGCCTCACTGCAAAGTCTAACTTATATAAGCTCCGATCACTCTCTGTACCTGAACTCTGTTCTACATTTTCAGCTTCACGTTGCGATGTATTTGCTGGCGGTGGAGGAAACTTACCGGTTCTTTCTCCCTCCGCATGCAGCGACTGCAGTCCGAGGCTAGCCGCTCCGCAGGCGTGCTCCTGTTGTCAGACACGACATCTTGACACCGGGCTCAGTGTCGTCTGCCTCCCTCCCTCCTGCTCGACATGTGCTTCCTCGGACAGGTTCGGTGTCTGCGTGACGTCATTAATAATGTACAGTAGCTGTGCGTCTGCAGCCGGACGGGCAGCGTGCAGGCGGAGGCTGGTTGCTAGGTAACGGTGGCGAAACTCCCGGCGGCGAAATAGAGTTTTGGATAAAACACACCGCTTTGTGTTTTTATGGAGATATAAAGGTTTGTATCTCTGAGGCGGGCTGCTTAGGGGTAACTTTCCTTCCTTGCCCCCTGCCTGTGGCTCCCTGTAGAAATTGACAGAGTTCCACATTAAATACATTTACGAACAAAGCAAGTCAACCATCCTGGACCATAAAATATTTACATAATATTTCATGTATATCTGAGTTGTAAATGATGAGAATAAAAACATGAATAAAACTCAATAACAAGCATAATGATAATACGTATAATATGTATTTATTGTAAATAATAATACATTTAAGTTGGAATAAATGCCTACAAATTGATAACCTAATATTAATTTGTCTTAAGCTTAAATTGGAGGTGAGTGCACTCAGGGTCTATTGGGCTAATTCTATTTTTGCACATAACAGCTGTAACATCTATAGATTTTAGGTATTTACAATACATTTGATGTTCGTTGGAAAAGCATTAAAAGCCCCACCATTGCTTTAATAAGAAGAGTTTCTAGTTTCTCTTATGTAACCAGTTCATACATTACATTTACATGCAAGTTCATAAGATGCTTTTGGCTTATAGTAAGGAGTGATAACAAAAAAAAAGAAAATATTATCTGCATTGCAAACGGAACAAAGTGAATCAGTTGAGTCTTGATCTAAAGGATTCACTAAAATGATGAACTGTATATCATTGATTAATCTAAAGAGAAATGATTTATCTTTGGTTCATACAGGATAGAGAAGAGTTAACTTTCTAACCTTTGTACTTCAGCAGGATCCAGGTCTTTAAACTCGATGACTATGTTGAACTGGTTTGGATGTAGGCCATTGTTCTGCCTGAAGGCAGTTACATTAATTTATCATTAAATTTGAGTTCTTCAATACACAGATTAGATATTGTAGATGTTGCATCATGGTAAACGTGGTTATAGGATAAAGTTAGAGCTTGTTGAGGAGTGTCCTTCAAGTACTGACAGCTACATTAACACAAGACGTCATCTCTTTTCTATTCAAATCTATCGGGCCAATGACCGTTGTTCGGGGCGTGGCTCATCTTTGAATGTCGTCCTCTGATTGGCCCGTTGTCGAAAAACACATACGCTAGTAGAGCCGCACGGTTTTTTCCTCATCGGAGTGAAAATCCAAGTTTTGACAAAGTTAAAGATAATGTAGCGTCGGGCTGGATGTTGTACAGAGTGTCTCTGAATAACTCACGTCCATTGTTTTTCATTTTTCAAACGGACCCATGTTTTTCATTCTCGTACGAAAGTAACGAGAGAGAGAGAGAGAGAGAAAAAGAGAGAAGTTCCCCATTGTTCGAACTGGATCGACTAACGTAAGTTTAGCGGCTAACATGCTAACAGGCTAATCTGCTGCTGAATGTGATACTGTAACCGGAGAGACGTGGCCTCGTCCATATTCTCTTCACACACACCAAACCTCCGACAGCAGTTGACACCGCGAAAGTGAGCTGTGTACGTTCCGCTGCTGAGTCCAGCTTCCTCGCGGAAGAGAGTAGTAATACGTCTGTATGAATGGAGTTGGCACTCACAGTAAACTGCTCAGTCGCTGCTGTTACTGTCTGTGTATGTCTACTACGTCATATCACACGTGTTGTGCAAAGATATCTGTAAGACACGTTTCTGTTTACTTTATATGTGTATGCAGAACAATGCTCTGAATGCATTTAGTCTTTTGACGCATTTCATCAGAGGTATTTAATCCCGCATGTCACGTAGACGTCACATTCAACACACAAACCTTCTGATGCAGTCTGATGGAATTGTCCTGCAACTACTTCAATGTTTAGTAGTTGTTTAGGATGTTTTAGAAAGGCGTTGATTCAAACAGAGCTGATTCTCAAACCTCATATGAGTGTGGTTTATTAGGTGCACACCTATTGTATTATGTATACTGGGTTGCAGGTTGGTCCACCTAATCATTAACTGGCTACTGTGTATCATCCGGAGGTGCACACCAGATTATTTTCGATGTCATGTTATTCACGGTCACCACATTTCCCCCCCCATTCGCAGGCTTCCCAGATTTCCTGTTCCTGTGCGGAAGAGTTACCGGTCAGTATATTCACTGTACTTATATTTAGTTGTTTTCTCTCCTTTGTTTTGGTGCAATACTTTGCTGGCTCATGGTTGACCACCAAGAGGGATGTTTCCATTTATAGAGTCAGAGGCAAGAAATGGATCACATCTGATGTGTGTTCAAGATGAAATCATGCCCTGTTTTTGGCTCCAAAAAAAAAAAGAGTCCGTGCAGTGATTACCTCCCATTTAAAAATACTACAACTGTTTTTCTATTGATGTGCCTGTAGACACGCATCATTTCTCCATGTTCCACGCTCCTGCACACTGTAGCTGTGTGAGCAGGGCAGCTCTCTTGGAAACACACCCTGTTGGCACACAATGGTGGAAAAGGCTGCACGCACACTGGCACGCATCAATTGGTGATTCTAATAATGGGCCAAAGTTTTTCATGTTCATGTAGGATTTTTCAGTTTTGCATTTACTTAACTTAATAAGGTATAAACTGCCAGAGCCTTTCATTGTTTAGTTAATTTGTGGATTATGATGGAAATGTGCTGTATCATCAACAGAAACATTCCTCTTATATTCACTTGGAAATCTATCCACTTTAATCTCCCAAGGGAACGCTGACATTGTCGAGGCATGACTGAGGAGTTGCACTTTGTAAAGAACAGTTTTCTGTTGGCCTGTCATTTGTGCTCCTCTTGCAGTATGTGCTCAGCGCTGAGCTAATTCTTGAAAAGAAAAAAACCTCAGCACACACACTGACCTACTTCTGTTATGTAGGCTGATCTGGATTAGTACATTTATTTGGCATCTGATAATATTCTGACTTCTGAGTAATATTGAAATAGCCAATCGAGTAATAATCTTTAGCTGTCAATTTGCATGTTTGTTTTTTTAAATTTGTCAAACTTTATACTCTCAGTCTCTCCATTTGTCATTTTGGGGGTTTTAACTAATCTACAATGCTTATATATGAAATGATATGCTACTTATGTGAGAGTTGCATGTGTTTTTAACAGTAAACTTGAACTATCAGAGAAAGATGCCCTCTGTCTCTTGCTCAATTACCATGTCTGCATTGTCTCTTGGCTGCTATTTAGCACAGGGATTGAAATAATGCTTGAGCTGCCCCAATTTCCCATTTTGTGTGTGCGCAGAGGCGAGGTGCTGAGGGGTTACAATTGGGGGACAAATGGGTGTGGCCAGTATGACCTCATGGAAAAATGAGATAATGGTTGGCTCTGGTCTTTACTTGGTGCAGTCTATCTTGAACTATGTTGCCTGCTTATCACTGTCCTTTCCCATGGTGGAAGACACACTCACACACATTTACATTATTCTGTTTTCCCTTTTGCAAGATCTGTGGTCTGTTTCATTGCTTCTCTTTTAATTTAGTGGCCTTTTTCCTTGACAAATCATGGCATCTCCCCGCTTGCTGAAGCGTGCCAAGCCCTCTCACCTTGTCGCACACACGCACATCTCCAAACCTGGATGAACTGAGTCACCGTCTTAGATTGACAGCTTGCCCGCGTTGACCCCCAATCTGTTCATTTCCGTCCCTGCTCTTTCGCTTCCCGCCTGCCCACCTTGTGCACACTGCTGTTTGGCTGGTGTTGCCATGGCACCGTGTGGCCAGAATGAGGCTTCACATGCAGCATCTTGTGTTCTCTCCGCAGAGGGCCGCTGACGAGAGATTTGAAGAGCCAGTGACGCAAAACACACTTGTGTGTGAACGCAGCCAGGTGGACTGACTCTCAGGATTCTGCAGCTCTGTCTCACACTCGTGGGGTTACTGCTCCATGTCAACATTCAACAGACCGTTTGACCAAAGAGGTTGTTTTTTTTCCTCTTTCTCGTTGGCTCTTCTTTTTTAAACGCAGCCATTTTCTCGGGAACAAAACTGGGATTGTCCCTCATATTATGCACTTCAATGGATACCAGTGGCTCAGTGGTTAGCACACCGGTTGAGGAGCAGTCCCTTCATGTCCGCTACAGGTAGGAATCTCCTCTCTCCACTAAGATAAAGTTGTAGTGTAGAAACTGTGCCCCCCCCCCCTTACTTTTAGAATTATTTGTAGGTCGAAAAAACTCTCTCTATTCGTAGTTATTTTAATACTTGTTTCAAAAGATGTGCCAGGTAACTGATGAGGTTGTTGCCTTGTTGAAGAAACAATGGTATTATTTGTAATGTGAACATAAAAGTTGAGCTTTAAGTCAAACTTTGGAGTGTGAGTCTTTTCACAGTGTTTTCTGTGAGTTTCCTAAAAGAAAAAAGGGGCATCGGCCCGCCAGCACCAGGTAAAGAGCTCCGGCAGCAGGTGTGACCCGCTCCTGCTTCAATAATTAACAAGCGCTGAAAAATTCATCACTATCAGCTTTGTTTCTTCGTCACACGTGTCCATCTCTTTTGGATCGACTAGTTGTCTTGTATGCCAGGTGGGAGGATGTCTCGTTTTTTGTTTTTTCCAAAAGATGCTTTCAAGAGGAGCAGGTTTCAAGATTGTTTCCATCTATTAATTGATTCCATTATACGCGACGCAACAGAGTCTTGCTTGTTACTGACCCCTCAGATAAAGCTCCTTACCACTCAGCAGCGCTTTAATCTGTCGGGTGCGACGTAATCTCAGGTGACCAGGTCAGAAGAGAACCTGAAAGAAAGTTAAGCAGATTAAAAGAAAATTGCTGATCGATGGGTTTCCCTGCTGCCGTGCATTGGAAGTTGATGACAACATTACACATCTTCTTGACAGTTTTCCAACGTGTGGTGTAAAAACATCTCTGTGACGTTAGATGGCTTATGGTTTTGGTGTCACAGGAAAGGGAAGGCTATATTTAAAGATCTTCGTCACTTTTTTTTAGTATATGCTACGGTGTTACGTTGAGGTGATCTCTCCATGCTTCAGAGAAGGAGAAGGAGCCGCGGTCTGGACGTTTTCCCAGTGGAAGCCTCAGTAGATGCCTCTCAGCTGTTCCATGTGCTCCTGCTGTTGTTGTAAGACACGAAGCAGGTAGGCTAGTGATGCCACAGCGTTTTAGTGTCAAATGATGTGTTGGTAACTTGGTTGTTTGATGATTACGTGAGGTTTATCAACTATTCAGGAGGCCGTGTTTGCCTTTGTTCACAAATTATAGCATCGCTGGATGATGAAACAAGCTACTCTCTATGGTGTTTTTGTTCCCCTTTAATAGCACGCCGCCATATTTTGTGTAAGCTTCGACTCCTCGCGAGGAATCAGGACTAGATCGTGTCTCTGCATGAGGGGCTCTGGGGCTGTTTTTTTTGAGAACTTTCAGACAATGCCGTGGGTTGGGCACAGTAGGAAATCTTGGGATAATCAAAATAAAAAGACTTTGTGTGAAGCTGATCTCCTTCCAACAATATATCTTCCTGAAAAACAAACATTAGCAGACGAGCAGCTTTTGCTTGGCACAAATATGCCGCTTAATTTAAAGATAAGCCATTGTCTGACTCTCCCTTTCATCTGGCCTCTGAACACCAGAGCCGGACTCAGTTTATAATCTACCATGAGTCTTGTTCTTTCAGTAGTCTTGAAGGACCCACTGCAAACTGTTTGTTAAAAATCATATCCTCTGTATTTATATTTTCTTTACTACGCTACAAGAAGCCATTTGCTGCAATCCTTTTGATTGCCATATGTTTTGAAAAATGCAACAAACAACTGTAATTTTCAGTAATTTTATTGTTAGTAATATAAGTCATAGCCTTCACAAGCTATATTTTCTGACATTAAGGATAATCTGGTTGTTTACTATCTTCAAAAAAAAGGCTTCTAAAAACCAACTCACAAATCTCGGCTGTCAGAGCATCTGTGGTATGATGACTGATGTAATGCCCTGTAAAGCACATACAGCTTGTAGCTAATGGGCTCAAACACACAGAACTACCATCTTTTTAGACACAATACAAAATATCAGATTTCTCATACTAAATCAAGGCCAACAAGCCTAGGAATGATGGACATGTTGTCTGACTGTGACATGTCCTTCTGCTCTTTGCCTCATGTGACTGTGAAGGTAAGCCACTTTACTTTCTACTGCCTGTCAGAAGGATGTCAGATCTGCCATAACAGAGCAACTCTAGTCGGAGCCATTGTTCTCTGTCGGAGGAAGGAAGTAGCTCAACAATATTCCCCGTTGAAAGGATTTGCTTAGAAAGAGGTCCGGTCAGTTGTTGTCTGCTGTAGGCCACAGCCAGAGAGCTGTTTCTCCACCGCTTCTTTAGCTTTTGCTTCATTGCTGTATTTGGATTATCATTATTAGTTTTTTCTTCTTGAGTGTTAGCCCGTTCACGCCAGACACCTTCCGTACTGACTCTGCTTCTGTCGGCCGTAGGATGGAGGTGTCGTGCCTGGAGCTGGCGCTGGAGGGTGAGCGGCTCTGCAAGGTGGGCGACTACAGAGCGGGCGTCTCCTTCTTTGAAGCCGCCATCCAGGTGGGCACCGAGGACCTGCAGGTGCTCAGCGCCATCTACAGCCAGCTGGGCAACGCTTACTTCCACCTACATGACTACGCCAAGGCCCTGGAGTTCCACCGGCATGACCTCACCTTGACCAGGTTAGAGCCGCAGCAGTGCTCCTAACCTCTGCTCATAGATCAGTGTTTTTATTTATCGCTAATGTAACACGTCCTGTATAGAACAATCAGTGACCTGCTCGGAGAAGCCAAAGCCAGCGGGAACCTTGGCAACACGTTGAAGGTGTTGGGGCGGTTCGACGAGGCTGTGGTTTGCTGTCAGAGGCACTTGGACATAGTGAGGAACATTAATGACAAGGTGAGGCAGCAGTGAAGCACACAAGTGATTAACGGTGAAATATTTCTTCAGCGCTGACTGGTTGTTCCTTGATTCGTGTCAGGTGGGTCAGGCACGAGCGCTGTATAACTTTGGGAACGTGTACCACGCCAAAGGAAAAAGTATCTGCTGGAGTGGAGCTGAGCCTGGAGATTTCCCAGAGGAGGTCATGACGGCACTGAGGAAGGCAGCGGAGTACTATGAGTAAGTCACTCAGTGTGTGTGTGTGTGTGTGTGTGTGTTCTTATAACTATATATCAAATATCTATTGAACCGCTCTGTCAGACTTTATTGAATTTGGATTTAGTTTTCTTCCCTTTTTTTGTAACCTATATTCTATTTGACACCGTCTGTGTGTGCATGTTCAGGGCGAACTTGGCGATAGTGAAGGAGCTCGGCGACCGGGCCGCCCAGGGTCGAACTTATGGAAACCTCGGCAACACACACTATTTGCTGGGAAACTTTCGCAAAGCTGTGGCCTCTCATGAACAGGTGTGTGTGGGGGAAATCTTACCTTCGCATCGAAACTCTGTTATGAGTGTGTATGAATTAAAAGCCTTGTTTCTAATCTCAGTAATTTAAATAAGAGGAATTTGAACATATGATTCCCTTTCAGCGCTTGCTCATAGCGAAGGAGTTCGGCGACCGCTCAGCAGAGAGACGGGCTTACTGCAACCTGGGGAACGCCTTCATCTTTTTGGGGGAATTTGAATTGGCAGCTGAGCATTACAAGTAAGCCACAGCCCACACATGAATCTTTAAAAAAAAAAAGATCATTTTCTGTATATGGGTTTATTAGTATAATAATGAATACCCATTGCTATGCCAGGGTGTGCTCCTCCCACGATTTTCATTCTACAGCAGTTTTAGCAGAGCCTGCAGGGCAGAAGGCGGTTCACTGAGAAAATGTTCTATTGACATATCTGCCACCAATACACAAATATTGTGTGGGTGTGACGTATTGTCTGTGTTGAAAGATGCCACTAAGCATTAATTAAGTTTGACTTTTTTCCTTCCATGAGAATCTGAGAAACTGACAACTGTAAAAAAAATTAATAATCTCAATGTAAAAAGAAATCCTCCCTCCCCTTGTGTTTGACATTGTATGATCATGTCCCCGGACTGTGTTTCCTCTGTTTGAAGCGGGCCTCCAGTGCAGGGAGCTGGAGGTCGTTGTTGCGGCCTCTCTGCGGCGTGTTGACCCAGCTTGTCTGTGTGTTTGTCAGGAGGACGCTGCAGCTGGCGCGGCAATTGAAAGATCGAGCTGTGGAGGCGCAGGCCTGCTACAGTCTGGGCAACACCTACACACTTCTACAGGACTATGAGAGAGCCATAGACTACCACCTCAAACACCTCATCATAGCCCAGGACCTCAATGACAGGTACACACACACACACACACACGCACCATAGGAATAAGAATTCATGCTGATATTTCCTATATTTAAAGTCTGCCCCCCTGTACAAGGATTTAACTGTGTTTCGCTGCAGGATTGGGGAAGGCCGTGCATGCTGGAGTCTGGGAAACGCTTACACTGCCCTGGGGAACCATGACCAGGCCATGCACTTTGCTGAGAAACACCTGGAGATCTGCAAAGAGGTACGACAATGACAAGTTTACCACAACAGGTAAAGGTATACTACAGCTGTAAATGCAACCTTTTTTTGGTTGTTGTTGTTGTTTACAGACTGGAGACAGGAGTGGGGAGCTGACGGCTCGTATGAATGTGTCCGATCTCCAGATGGTTCTGGGTCTGAGCTACAGCACGAACAGCTCCACCCTCTCAGAGAATAAGGATGTAGACTACAACCTGAATGGTAAAGAAAAAAACAACAACTATATAATCAAACACCATGTACATTTATCTGATGTTTGTTTAACAGGTGTTAACAGCTTCTGTGTGTTTTCAGGAGCGAGGCCCAGGATGAGCAGGAGACACAGCATGGAGAACCTGGAGCTGATGAAACTCACTCCGGACAAGATGAATGTAAGAATGACATACTGTTTTAAAAAGAGATTTCTCCCATTGTTTCCTTCTTCACTGCAGCAAATTTTCTGTGTTCTGAAGGGTCAGAAGTGGAACAGCGACATCTTGACCAAACAGTCCAAACCATCACTGGCTAAGAGCACCTCCAAGCTCTTCTTTGTCAACCGCCTGCGAGGGAAGAAGTACAAGGCCGGTGGCTCCAGTAAGGTCCTCCAGGACACCAGCAACACCCTGGACACCAGTCAGACGCCTGCACAGGGACCACAGAAGGTACAGGACAGGGAGCCCTCAGCTGATAACCACACACACCTCGTTCGGTCTCCTGCGGCACGCCTGCTAGGTTTTGCTGTTTCTCATGTTTGTTTTTTCACTATTAGCGACTCAGTCCCGACACGCTCGGAGACGAGGGCTTCTTCGACCTGCTGAGCCGCTTCCAGAGCAACCGCATGGATGACCAGCGTTGCTCCATACAGGATAAGGGCAGCAGATTATCGTTAAACGGCGGCCCAGAGCCGCCTCAAAGAGCCATCAGGAAATGTGAGTCCATACATGAAATCATCCAATTCTTACACTCATAATCTCCCTTTTCCTACTGAAATTAAAAAAAAACTCCCTTGACCTCTCTGACTCTGCAGCCGTGTCAGAGTCCGCCAACATTACGGGGGCCCATGGCCGGCGGTTAGAGGAGTCGGCGGCAGCTGCAGGGGGGGGAAGCCTGCCCGGCCTGAGGCTCCATCAGAACAGCAACCAGGCCGTGCTCAACCACCTGATGGCCAACGCTGACAACGCCGAGCCTGACGACGACTTCTTCGATATGCTCGTGAAGTGCCAGGTAATGGATGGGACCAGATGTGTCTGATGAAAAAGGCTAACTGAATACTGTTTCATGCACAAATTATGATGTGCTTTTCCCAAAAAAAGAAACAAATCAGATCTCAAACTCGTATATTCTGGCTTTCCAGGGGTCCCGTTTGGACGACCAGCGCTGTGCCCCTCCCCCTCCTCCGGTCCGAGGGCCCACTGTACCAGACGAGGACTTCTTCAGCCTCATCATGCGCTCTCAGGCCAAACGGATGGACGAGCAACGCGTCACCCTGCCATCTGCAGCGAACACCACAAACAGGCCCAACCACAACTCCAACTAAACTAAGCACTAAAGGGACAAACAGGTTTTTTTTATATCCTAAATGTAATGAAGCGGTGGCGGCGTTGTAATTGACAGCTGGCTGGTCGCTCAGGGAAAAAAAGCCTCGTCTCTCATTGTATTTCTCCTTTTGGACAAAACAAAGCACTGTCAGCATTATATGTAGAATACAGTATGGAAAATTAATGAGGACTTTTTTTTCGCATAACTTGCACAACATCAACAAACTTTCAGTAGCATCAGGGACAAGTGTTGTTGTTGTTTTATTCTGTTTTTCACTATTCTGTGCTCCTTCATATTTCATGTCATGTGTATTTTTCAATACACAACTGCGGTTGTTTGTATTTGTTGTACTTTTTGTGATAGTTATGATTCTGCTAACTGCCGTCCTGCCACTATGAAGTGATGTGGTTGTTCTCAGAGTGGACACTGAGGTACAACACTCTTTCCATGTCTTTTTTTTATGTGAGGTTTCTGTCTGGATTGAGTTAACGAGGAACAGGAAATTAACAAATAACTATTTTAAACAAACTAATTGATAAAACAATGAATTTAACCCGTGTATAGCCCTTACAGTCTTTTGTACTAAATCGTTTGAGTGAGGTCAGATGAATAAAAGCCTCATTCCTGTTCACATTTGTTTTTAAATAAATGTTTAGCTCAAAATGTTCATTTCTACAAACCACAAAACAAACAGCTTGTGTAAAAGACACTTTATTTGAACGTACCAGCAGTCAGACTTGAGTTAGCTTGAATTAATTTAGGTCACTTTTAAAAACAAGAATTAGAAAGGCTTAGTACAAGAGCCACTAGCATTTCCAAAACATACTATCAACTGTACATACATACATACAACTGAAATAAATACATCTATGTACGTATTAGTTTGGCTTTATTTGTTAAAACAATATATGCTGTATACTATACATTAACATTAAAACTTAAATATGCATCTTTGTAGATGTAGTAAATTAAAAGTTAGAAGAAAGTGCGCATGTTAAATACATGAATAGGACAGGATGCATTTGCCCCAAATACTGGTTCTAAATAAATATCAAAACACCCGGGCTTCACACTTCCACTCAGATGTGCACATGATTAGATCCTTTGTATGGGCAAAGACTGCCCCCTACTGTTGTCATATCGTTTCTGCAGTTGACAAACCAAAGCTTTTAAACACTGGAGGAAAAAGAATCCTAAACCGAGTGCTATAGCACTCAACCAAAAATCATACTTTGTATTTCCCTTTGATGCCGACATAAGGTTCTTCCATTGCAAGCAAGCCATTGCAAGACACTGTTAACACTTTCAGCGAAAAAAAAGTGTCAAACTCAAAATGAAAAGCACAAGCTAATTTACCCATGTTGAGTTGTAGTAAAGCAGTTAGACTACAGCAGACTGATTGGCAGACAGTTCGACGTCCACAGATTCAGCCTCCTGACGGGAAAAGCTCACAACTGACACTAAAAATTTTACATTTTACATCTTCAATTCAACTCAACGATATAGCAGCATAACACCAGCTGTGATGAAATGGTATGCAAAAGAAGGAATGTAATATTTCTCAAAATTTGATCTTGAAAAATGATCAAAGTTGGTTTATATTTTTTTAAATATTTTTTTCCGTTGTGGATACTGAGAACTGAAGGAAGGCACCATCATGAACAAAGCACTCTGTCCTGTTAATCGGCCCTCAGTGAAAAGGACATGCAGCAACTGATGTGTGTGTGTGTGTTAGGTTGACAAGACATTGACTGAAGTATGCACTGAGAATAATGAACGATCCTGCTGTTGTACCCCTCAGTAGGATGAATGAAATGTGAGCGATGTAAAGACAAAGGAGAACATGCAACGTGTGTGCTTTTGGTGTATCTCAGGTTTGTATCCGTTTTGTTTCCGACAGACAGGAGGGAAAAGTCTCATTCATGTGTGTTTGTGTGAGAGAGAGAGAGAGAGAGAGACAGAGTTCCAGGCTTTTAAGTGTCGAGTTTGTTGAAAGGGTGAGACCATGTTGACAGTGCAGGAGGAGCAGCGTTAGGGGAATGTGTGTCTTTTAGATTATAGGAACTGCTTGTGTGTGTGCATGTACATGTGTCTGTATGGGTGTTATGGTTTGTGTGTCCAGAGTGTGACGGTGCGGTCGGCAGACGATGAGAGGAAGGACAGGTCCTCTGTGTGCCATCGACACTGAATCACCTTGTCGCCGTGCTCTCCAACCACGGTCTGAGGCAACGGTTTGGTCAGGTCACCTTGAAAAAACACACAGGAGACACCGCTCAGTGAGGCCGGTACAATGTTGTGACACAAAACTGCTCAAGACACTTTAGGTACTAGTGGCTCAGATCCCTGTTCTTTTGTCGCTACTGTATAAAACTATTAGAATAGAATCTACACGTTTAAGTTGAAACTACTGAAGTTCCCAAATCAAAGACATCCACAGGTTGGTAAACGCCAGTGTATAGTCGGCCCCATCAAGTGGGATGAAATGTTGCACTCTCTATGACGGTAGACAACCAACTCACCAAGGGATTGTGATTTGTTTGGTGTCACGTGACTTATGAGCACGCATTTGCATTTGTGTTTATTTTTTATTAGTATCTGTCCAGCGTTTTAGACGATGTATGATTTTAGTTAAAAGTAGTGTTACAGCTGGTGGCCATCTAGCTGTTGTTCTTCGCACTTAATGACGTTGACTACTCCCTGGTGTTTATCGAAGTTGTAGCGCCTTTTTCCAATATCAAATATTGGAAAAAATATATAGGATTTTATCTGAAAAACCCTAATAGTGACGATTAAATCAGAAGGCTCTGATTAAAGAAACTAAATCTGACCTTGGAGGTTGGAGACGATAACCTTTGTGTCATAGGAACCAGTGAGCAGGTAGTGTGCTCCAGGGGAAAATCTAACAGATCGCACGTCGCTGGTGTGCGGCCGGTACACCTGGACGATTCGTCCTCCTCTGATGTCATACAGCATGCATGCACTGTCTTCCTGTCCTGTTGCTAGGAGACGGCCGCTCGGATCCACTGCTACCGAGGCAACAGGACTGCCTGTGGAGTGAAAAAAGAAGAAGAGGGGATTAGGGTAGGGACAAACGGAGGACAAACTCATGAGCTAAAAAGTTTTTACAGCTTTTACAGAGGAAATGTGTAAAGTGATCGTTTGTAAATAAATAACCAACCGCCAGAATAGATTCCATCCTCTTTGGAGAGAAATAAACAGAGCTGACACTGTACGTATCTGAATTTCCATGTGTTAGTGAAGCCTTCAACCAATCAGGGTTCAAATTCTGTAGTCACAGAGTTGGTTTAATATTTGCTGCAGCTCGGGGAGCAAACTGCTCCGTCTGACCGCAGGCGTCTTGCTCCCGCAAAGTTTTAATGTCACAGGACATGGTGACATGCAGCGCCAAAGAAACAAGATTTCTAACCAACATGCATTGTGTCAGCTTGCATCACAGTAAGTCAATGCAACGCAGAGCCACACATATAATCGACACACTGGACGTGAGCCATACCTGAGCCATGGAAAGCAGTTCCCACTACTCGGACACAGCTTGGCACCCTGATGTCCCAAAAACGCACCGTCTTGTCTTGGGAGCCGGACGCGATCATCCAGCCTCCCCACGTATACAGAGACAGAATGTGACCTGGACAGCAAAAAAAATTTAAATACTGTCTTTGACGCTTAATGTTTTGACTTCAAGGAGGACAAGTGGAGGGGATGAAGCTTAACAGCGCACCAGTGTGTCCACTGAGGGCGTGCAGACCCTGTCCCCGCTGACAGTCGGTCGTGTAGATGTTGCAGTCTCCTGCTCCGGCACTGATCAAGATGGCCCCTCCACTCTCCGGCCCCTCCATGAAGGCCAGGTCTCTGATGGTGCCGTCGTGCATGCTGAACTCCAGGTCTGGGCCTGGAGCACAGAGAGAGAGAGAGACGCAACGGAACAATCACAACGCTGACGTCGACAATCACGACTGCGATCGTGCATTCATGCCGAGCACGCTCACCTGTGGCGTTGCACGTCTCTGCGCTGAAAGGTAGAACTTTGACATATTTGTCGTTGGAGCCTGTAGCCAGCAGCTGCCCACAGTGGCTCCAGGCCACACAGTATATCGAGCCCTTGTGGTGTTTGTTCCTCTTGAAGCGGACGACCGGTTGCTTCGTTGGACTTGAGCTGCCGAGGACAGGAAGAGTGGAGAATAGGGGAAAAAATTACAAGGTAAGAGAAAGGATGAGTAAATTTGAAAAAATTCAAACACTGCAGTCTATCATCAAACGTCAGAATCTTTGATGTAGTTTGATGCTGTAAAAAGTGGGAAGCACTTGACTGCCAAAGTAAGTCATGGCTCTACAGGTGCAGCACACAGCGTACTGTCAATCATATATTACAAATAATCTTCTGATAGCGGGGACTACTCGTGATTAGCGGGTTGGATATTGGTGTTAAGCCGACAGACGCAGGTCACCTTGTGTCCAGTGTTTCTGGATAAGCGCACACGCGAAGAGTTTTGGAGTTGGATCCCACGGCGTACAGGGATCCTGACGGGTGGAAGGCAACGGCCCGGATGGCCTGAGTATCTTCCAAAGTGTGCACGGGGACAAACAGATCTTTTGGCTCGTCACTCTGAAAAACAAAAGCCACATATAAAAACACATTAACACACAGACGGCTACATGTAATTAGCAGTATAATCTCCTGTGAGCTTTTCTTCCCGGTGACATCCGTTCTGTCGTGATGCCAGCGTGACGTCACTGCCATTCAGATCAAACTGTTATAATCTGCTTAGTCAAATTAGAATTACACAGATGCTATGATGAAAACAAGAGAGAGTGAGAAGCTCAGAGGAAGCTAAATAACAATTGTTGCAGAATACCCCCCCAAAAAAATGTGAGGCTAATGAGAGAGACAGTAAATTGAAAACTGTGGATAATAAAGACTGTGGACGACAAAGCAAAATAGATACATGGTTGCTGAGGTATAAATCTTTTATAGCAGCTCTTACGGAATTGTTTGAACGTGTTTTCTGTGCTGCAGTGTTAACAGGCTTTTCTTTGCATCCCTACCTCTTTACTTCGGGACAAGGAGCCTGGAGAGTCGCCTTGTTCACCTCCTTCTTGTTTCTGCCCACTGCCAACAAACACAAAACCTTTTATCATCTAAAATCAACGGTCCCTGGTATGACACAAACGCTGGGGACACAATTAAAGACGCCCCACCTCTGCGACACGACGGGGGACTCATTTGGAGGCGGGACCGGGCGCCCCCCCACGGACCGCTGCGGAGTGCTGCTGAGCACCCCTCCCCCCGGGGTCCGGCTCTGCTCCGGGGTCACAGATGGAGGATTGTTATTGTCTTCGGAGGCGGGCATGTTCCCGTTGCCATTACACTGCTGGGCCAAAGACTTCACCTCCTCCTCTACATTCTCCATACCCACGTTCAGCTCCTCCAGCTTCTGGATGGACCTGGGAAGTTCATTCAAATATTAAGGCTTGTACATTCATGATCTCCGTCTCCATAAACACTTGTGTTCTCTCCATCGTTCAGCCTTTCCCTTCTTATTTTCTTTTTCCGGAAGCCTCTCTTGTATTTGGTAATACCTCACATTTCATTTCACTTTCGGTGCACGCTGGCCGAGCTGACAGGCTTGTTAAATCTTATTAGAACTACAAAGAGCACAGGACAAAAGAAAACCAAAGTAATGATGTCATAATGCACAGCCACCCTTGTGAATAATGCAGAGGTTACACAAACAGGGAGAGGTAGGGGAGGTAGGGAGGAAATCCCGGGGGACAAATCTGAAAGGCCTTTGTCCTGCTGAGAGAGGCAAAAAATAAAAATAGTTTCATCCGCATCATTGTTGTCGTGTTGTTGAAGTTATTGCCCTCTCGTGGTTTGAAAGCATGCCTCGGTTGCGATGGGGGATGTTTTAGATTTTTTGTGGATGAATCTTTGGTCTAATATTGATAAACTGGAGGAGATGGTCCCATGTGACGTGATGCAGCTCGTCCCCACAGATGGTGCAGTGGGCACTGAAGGCAGTTTCGGCGGGGGTTGGGGGGGTCGTCATGCAGAAGAAAACCACAAACCGTCATTATCACAGACTTAACATGTCTACTTAATTAGCAGGTTAGAGCTACTCTTGACAGGAAGTTCACCCTATGTTTTGACAGGTGCCTACACGTATCCCTGCCTCTTGTCTGTACCTGTTGAGGAACTTCTCCGTGAGGCTGTGCTGCATGTCGCTGGGTGGCGGCTCCTGCTGGACGCCTCCCTCCAGCAGCATCTGCTGGTACATCTGCCTCTGCTGCTGCTTCTGCTCCAGGTGCTGCTGCACACGAAGCCGCTGGCGATAATACTCCTCGAACTTCTCCGTGGAGTCACGGAGCTGAGAATTGAACATAAACCCGGGGGGAAAGAATACATGGAATTAGATAAATGGCTTACATGGACATTTTTTAACATCTGTTAAAAAAACTACATGCAGTTTTAACTTTCTTTCCACAATTTTGCACACACATTGGTAATATTCACACACAGTTGAGCATGTTAACCGTCCGATGTCAACCATGTTAAAAGTCAGCGGTGTGTCATTTCTATCTTCTGTCAGTTCAGGTATTCGAGTAGGAAGGTGGGTGAGACTGAGAGCTGAGGACGGGTCACTTCCCCCCTCTGTCCTCCACTTCCTGTCCTGACCATCTGATAGGAACGGATCTATGTCTGGGAAGGGGAGGGACACTGTCAGTGTACCAGCTCTTGGGGAAAAAAAGCGTGGATGGAGGGTAGAGAGGACAACAAGAAAGAGAAAGGTAGGGGTGTGACAAAAAGATCACAGAGGCCCAAAAAGTCGGCTTCTGTTTTATGGCCTCCTTATGTGTCTCCGTGGTGACGGGCAAGGAGGAGCAAAGCCCAAACCTCACACTGAGATATAAATAGAAAGCGTGAGACAGTCAGAGTTAACGCTGTATTTACAGGCAACATAAAGGCTGTTATGACTCAGTTTTGTTCCCAGACGTTTTGAGCCACGTGTTCCCCAGGGATTGTTTACACCATTTCTGCCAAGTTTGAAGCCTCTTTTGTGATTTCAAAAAAACTGGTAGTGCCTGTTGTCTCATAATAATCACAAAATGATGATGATTGACAAAATGTCAAACTCCATTTAAAAAAACCTTTTCAAGATTATTAAATTCAAATTCATTCATTTGTCAAATGAATGTTTGTATAGAATCTTATTCTCCAAAAAAAACTATGGATCATTTGAGGCTTTTACCATTATTGATACATACATGTATGCAGCACAATTTCTTGAGTTACACTTGGCAGCAACGCGAAATCTGAAAATGTTGATGAATCTCCAGGATTCCCTAAGACATTCATTGTTAAAGAATGTCTTCTAAAAAGACTTATGGCCTTAGATGCAAGATAATCAAATCCTTGGAAATTAAAAGTCACAATGAATCTAAAAATATGTGTATCATGTCCGTGTGTTACATTTACATATTTCTACTTGTGGTACTCATCAAACAAACACATCAAAACGAGCAACTTCCCACAGACAAATAAAAATCTGTCTTCCAGAGATGAGCCAGCGAATGTGTCACTCTGAGCAGCCATGTCAGCTTTTACCGTGACTCGTCTGTATTTCAGACATGTGGGAGGAGGCTGACTCCGACACATTGTACTAACACCACTAATGAGAAATGGCCTATATTTAGACTGTAAGCAACACCCATCAAAGAACACAGGACTTGTTTAGTCGTGTGTGACATGCAACAGGTCTGACGAGTTGAAAATGAAAGGTCAGAGATATTTACCTCGTTCCTGTCAGCAGAGCCGTCAGATGGCGCGTCCTCGCCCGGAGCAGAGGCAGGACGAAGGTGCTGAGCTCCACCTGAACTCATCATCTTATCAACAGGCGTGTCTGTCCTCGATCTTCACAGAGAAAACACAGCAACAGATTATCTAAGACATGTGAAAGGGTATTGTATGAAGCCGCAGTATTAAAACATCCACAGAAATTGCTTCTATTTAACATCCAGACAAAGATTTTGACACCGACACATTCAACACTCAAATCTGAGCCCTTACGTTTCAGGGGATTCCTCGAAAATGCTGTGGCAGTCGGAGCTCTCCATCATGAGACTCCTGCTCAGGCTCTGCCCGCCTGCTCCAGGATAGTGGAAGTTGGCAAATGAATGGGACATGGGAGAGACCCCTTTACCTGGCACGATCTCCCCACCACTTGCTCGCTTATCCTGGCCAGACAGCCCGTAGGACAAGCCATCCAACGCCGGGTTCAAGGAGCGTGACATGTAAGTGTCTGCGGACTGGGGTCGGCGGAGCGGGGAGGAGGGGTACGGAGACAGTTTGCTGATGAGTGGGGTGAGGAGGTCCGCGTAGCCGGTCTTAGCCGGCTTGACCAAGCGGTCCACATGGATGTTGAGTTGCTTCTGTTCAAAGGCGCAGGAGAAGACGCTGTGGGAAAGGTTCTGCATCCAGGAGAGCATGGACAGGTCCAGATCGTCACAGCCATTACCGCACAGCATGTCGACACCCAGAAGAACCTCGCTCTCTGTGATCTCTTCACCCGTCGCCTTGCTCTGCACACAAACAATAACAGCAATATAACACATAACACACGTCTTCAGAGGTACCAATTACTTTTTAAAAAATCTGATCACAGTGTTTATGTTTAGTGTTGGTCGTTCACACCTGGCAGAACTCCACACAGCACTCATAGAGGACTCCCTTGAGGAGCAGCTGGAACAGTCGATTACCGCTGGCTTTGAATCCAGCCTCACTCAGCTTCCTGTCGGCCGGGATGAACTCCGCCACCATGACGCAGGCCTCCTCAAAACACTGCACCCTGGCCGTGCTGGGGTTCCAATCCTGACGGACCCAATTAGTGAAATCAGCCAGAGAAATCAGGCATCAAGATAGAAAGTAACACGCTACTGTCATGATGGTGAAATCATTATTTGAATTTGCAGTAGAGTCCCAGCACAGTTGAAATAATAATACAAATAGTAAACAGTGCAAAAACTTGAGCATTAGGCTACATTCATACTGATACATTTTTGTTTTTAAAACTAAAATGATTTCCATCCACAAGAGCTCTAAATCAGTACAAAATCTCCGTCCATACTAAC
This sequence comes from Scophthalmus maximus, assembly GCF_022379125.1. Taxonomy (NCBI): domain Eukaryota; kingdom Metazoa; phylum Chordata; class Actinopteri; order Pleuronectiformes; family Scophthalmidae; genus Scophthalmus; species Scophthalmus maximus. The sequence continues at coordinate 15,582,330 of NC_061519.1, forward strand.
ACACTCACGTGACCATTCGTGTACACTAGGCATGTGTGAAGCGGTGTAAACAGGAAGCAGATCGTCTACTCAGCAATCAGTTGCTTAGTTACAGAAAATACTACGAACGAGAAACAAAAAGGGTGAAATGTTGGAGTAGGTGACGACGAGGTGGAACTAGTACATGAATATAAGTGTTTACAACCATTTTCCCTTCACCACTGGACGTGGCTGTCGTGACTGATAAGAACCAATCAGGGAGCCATATACGGATAACTGCGTCATCGTATCCAATCCAAACCCAATGTTTTTAAACTTAAATGGGGTGTTTTCGGCTCTCCGAAACGCTGAAATAGTGTGGACGGCAACAGTGAGGGGTTTTAAAATAACACGTAGTATTGTGGATGCAGCCTTAAACTACTCCTGAATTTCAACTACTACAATATCATTTCAAGTGCAATCTGCCATAGCCTTGATAATCCTTGCCTTGAACTCGGCATGGTTCGTGAGACGAGGCAGCGTGAGGAGCAGACACAGTTTGCTGTAGTCATCTTTAGAGGGACAGAACTCCTCCAGGGCATGGAGACACTTGACTGCCTCCTGCATGGTGAACTCCATCTGAAAAGAAACATGAAATGCATTTCAGACAAGAAGTTCCCCTCTGAACAGCAGAGATAGAAAAACTTGGTCTTTTTTTGAACCTTTAAACGTCACTGAGGCAGAAAAGTAAAATGTTACAGCTACGATTTTTGTTCTTATTGCCAAAATGTTATTCTGGACAATTCGGAAAAAGAAATTCCCAACACACAATCAAAGCCACATCATTACAAATAACGCACACCGCAAGGGACACTAATGCCAGTTAACACGTAGTCTGATACAATGTGCACAGATGCCCAAAGACGTCCGATCTAATCCAGTTAATAGGACACGATGGCCCAGAGCTACACCATGTGACAGCGAGATCAGAGCTTGCCTACTTCAACAATATGACTAGGGAAGAGATCATTTGTGATTATAAGAAAATAGCATACGAGTGTCTGATTTATTGGTTCAGTAGGCAAATTATTATCAATCAGGATTTGCAAAGAATTTGATTTGATTTAGTGATTTCTCTCAATAGGTGTTGTAGTAGTTTATAACTGTCCGAATCAATGTCGTCTTCAGGACATCACAGGAGAACAGACATGTTCTGCGAACTGGCTTATTCTCAGAAAAACGAATAGTAAAACATGTAGCATTAAAGACAGTAGCCACTGTCGAGCTTTTCCTCTCGTCTTTGAGACTCAGCCCTTTTTGTTTACTGCCAGTGACAGTCAGTGGGAAGCAGCGCTGCTCCAAAGACTATTTATAAGGATTCAAGGCTTAGGAGGTTCCAGGAGGCTGAGACAAAGTAAATCCTAAAGACAATCTGCGATTTCACTAAACATTGTTTTGTTTTTTTTACTTACGTGCTGTGGCTCATCTTCCGCAGACATGGCATTGTTCACGCACAGAGCCTCCAGAAACTTCTGCTTCAGGATGATGTAACGAAACCTGAGAACAACACAGTTTTTGTAAATGTTGCCTAAAGAGTAACTAAAACCCTAAACCACTATTTTTCAGCTGAAAACCAATGTTGCCACAGTTAATCGATTAATTGATTACTAAATTAATGGCCAACTATTTTGATAATCGTTTTACCGAGATTTTTCTAAATTCTCTGATTTCAGCTTCTTAGATGTGATATTTTTCTGGTTTCTTTGCTCCTCTATGACAGTAAACTAAATATCTTTGGTGTGTGGACAAAAACAAACATCATCTTGTGGTGTGCGAAAACACAATTGACAATTTTTCACAATTCTATGACATTTTATGAACCACCAGGTGTAAATTACGTAAAAAAAAATATGTTTGTAACTTGGAAGTTATGAACTACACGGAACCCTGTAACTGTGAATCAAACAACTACTGAATGGAAAAATAAAAAAGACAAAAACAAGGACGTACTGAGAGCAATTCAGGCAATGAACTCACCTCTTTGTGTCAAACTTGTCCATGCACTCTAAAGGCTGAATGAACTGCAACACCTCATCCCACTGACCATCAAGCACCAGTTGCCTGAAACAGAAACAGTTCATCTCTAATGCAGAGCTGGAATTGAGACTTCATACTCAAATGACGGTGTGAATTCAAATCGTGTTCTGATTGAATCACATTGCGTTTTTAAGAGTGTAATGTGTGCATTGATGAGACGAGACCGCCTGTTCACAGGCACTTCACGCAAGAAGGTGAAATATGAAAATCTATTTAATACTCAGGGTGAGTATAACTGCAGATAAATACATTGCTGGCTGACTTTCAAGGGAGCACTCACACCTAATGCATAGGTGCAGTGTTACACTATCTCCAAAAGCAGAGAGCTCAATCAGAAACACTGAACAATCAACCTAGAGACGACCACGACCAGACTGTTGCGGTGCGATTGTTGCAGTTCGAGTTCGGCTTACCGGAGGAACAGCATGTCGTCCGAGTACAGCCCATTGATGACGCCGCTCTCCTTTTCCAGAGCCAGCATGCTAATGTGCAGTTTCCTGGAGTTGAGAAAGTCCAGGATCACCTTGATGATCTCCACCTCCTTCACGTTTATGGTTTCTTCCGCTGTCATGGTGACGACGGGCTGCCACCAACCAGAGCCATTAAGCAAAACACACACACGCACACGCGCGCACACACACACACACACACACACAAAAAAGAAAACAGCATCAGGACAGATTGGTAATGAATCTCTGGTCCAGCATAAGAATCTACGGTCATTCAGTAGAATCATATCATGATGATATCACGTTATACTCCAAACAATTTTTGTTTTGTTTTTTGATTTCATAAACCTGAATATAAAGGACATAAGGTCTGATGTATAACACATTTTGTATAACACAGTTTAAATAACAATTTGATTTAACAAGGAAAATCAAACACATCTACATATATTTGGTATCAGAAAATAATTTCGCTGCTATTGTGATACTTGATTTCTGCCACGTGGCCCCACAGTCCTGAGGGCAAGTGGCTCTTGAGGAAAGCATCTGACATGCAGATGCTTGAATGAAGCTGGACAGGTGGCTGCTGGGGACTGTGGTTTGACTGGGCAGCTCCAAAACTTGCATTTGTGTGTAACTGTTAATGTGAATATGAAATTAATAAGTGTCTCATCTTGCAGGATGAACAACAAGATGCCTCATACTTCTTCTTTTGGTTTAATGGCGAGTGGCACCTACTAAACTAAGCTTCCCTCCTCTTGGCAGAATACCTTCAGAGGATTTGCTGCAGCTGCATGTTCTACTAATTGTATTCTTTTTTTATCTTGATTCCATTGTAGCATTAACGACTCCTGCTGTGAAAGTAACCAGTCTCTTCAAATCAATCCACCCTCTCTCGATGGTTCCTGCTGTGTTGCCCTTCATCTGTGTCTCCTGCATCTCCACCTCCACCTCTGGTTCACCACCTACAGGACATGATCTTGATCTGTTACTCGGACCTGTTGAATCCTCACCTAACTTCTCTCTCTCTATTCATTAGTTCACAACGCCCATATGCCACAAAATGGATCCCTCTGCGACGGCGACATTTTGGTTGCATCTCTCTTTTCCTCCAGTTCACGTATACATGTCCCACAGGCTGAGCAAACCTTCACCGAACGTGCATGGAGCTCACGTTGCATGGAGCTCACGATGCATGGAGCTCACGGTGCATGGAGATTACGGTGCATAGAGATCACGATTCATGGAGATCAGGATGCATGGAGATCAGGATGCATGGAGATCATGATGCATGGTGATCATGATCCATGGAGATCATGATGCATGGTGATCATGATCCATGGTGATCATGATGCATGGTGATCATGATCACCATGGAGATCATGATCACCATGGAGATCATGATCACCATGGAGATCATGATGCATGGAGATCATGATGCATGGAGCTCATGCCAACACTTGGGGCACAGTCAGCAGTACAGTCTGTTCAGTGACAACACTCCTGTTTGCATGTTCACCTCAGGCTCCACCGTCTCCAACAAATCTGGTGCAGGTGCTCTGAGCCTGAGGCTCTGGCTGCTTTCATTAAAAAATAACAATAATCAAGGATTCCGCTTTACCTCGTCCGGTGATCCAGCCATGGCGACAGCACTGTCTGCAGTGTGTTAGCTCTGCATCACATTCGACCTCGAATGACTGATGTTGTGATCAAATGCCGACGTGTCAACAAAGGTTGTTGGGTCACAACAACAGCAACTTAGCTCCAAAGGACGCGCACTGCTGCTCATGCGGAGTTCACACGGGAGGCGACTGTCTTGTCTTCGACAGTGACGCACCGGCAGATACACAACTAACAACAGCGTCGTTTCACACACACACACACACACACGCACACACACACACACGAGCGACACGGGCACCGCAGTCCTGCCCAGCTAGCACGGGAGGCGGTTAGCTAATAACGCTGGCACCGAGCCACAAGTCGAACAGTGCAAGAGGCTTAGGCTACTCGTTAGCCCGACGTGGCTGGTGAATGGACCGAGCGGGATTAAACAAACAGCTAGTTACCGTCGGAGCTCACACAAAGCTGCCTAACTTGGACCCGCGGCCGGGGAGGAGGAGGAGGAGGAGGGGGAGGAAGGGGCGCTGAGAGCTGAGAGCTGAGAGCTAGCCAGGCCGAGTGGAGAGAGGCATCATCTGCTAGTTAGCCCGCCGGGCGGGGTGCGAGGCGGCGGCGGGCGGCTCCCCCACAAAACAACCGACAACACTGACGTGCCCCTGTGGCTGCGCTCGGTGCTCACCTGTGTCTACAGATACATGGGATGAGAACGCGGTCCGCTCCCTGCGTGTTGTTCCTCGCGCTGTGGACAGACGCTGTCACGACGGGACCGCTCGGTGTTGTGTCCCCTCCTCCTCCTCCTCCTCCGTGTCTCAGTGTCTCCTCCTTGCTGGATCTTTCTCTGCTGCTGCTGCTGCCCTGCCTGCTGTCTGCAGGAGAACTGCCTGCCTGCCTCCCTCCCTCCACCCTTCCCTCCTTCTTTCCTTCCATCCATCCATCCACCCTTCCCTCCTTCTTTCCTTCCATCCACCCTTCCACCCTTCCCTCCTTCTTTCCTTCCATCCACCCTTCCCTCCTTCTTTCCTTCCTTCCCTCCCTCCACCCTTCCCTCCTTCTTTCCTTCCATCCACCCTTCCACCCTTCCCTCCTTCTTTCCTTCCTTCCATCCATCCACCCTTCCCTCCTTCTTTCCTTCCTTCCATCCATCCACCCTTCCCTCCTTCTTTCCTTCCTACCATCCTTCCTTCCTTAAGATACTCACACGATGGTCCTTTGTTTTTTTTATGGTGCAAAATTGTCCCTTTCAGCTATAAACGTTTGCCCCCCCCCCCCCCCCCCCCCCCACACACACTTATTAGCTGACATGGATGGATACAGGCACAGGGGCCCACAGAGTCATGGAGGGGCCCTGTCTTCACCATGGATACATTATAAGAACTGCTTATATTGACACCCATGTTCTTCAACGGCAAAATATCCCAGAAAAAGGTTTAAAATTTCAAAAAATTGAGATGCAAAATAATCACATTTTGTGTCTCATTCAGTCTCGGTGTCTTGCTCCCATGTGGGAGGGCTGGGGAGACTTTCACAAGTCTGCGTCATAATCCGTCCATGTTACCTGGCCAAAATTATACTAATCTGACTGAAAAGGTGGAATACACTTGTGTCAGCTGTTGCTGTTTGTGCTCTCTGTTCCCGCAGTGCACTGTCTTCATGGGACACGCCCTGAATGGATCCTCTGCGTGTCCCCACCCTGTCACGGTCTCCAGCAGGTTCTCTCTCTCTAACCCTGCACATCACATATGGAATATGGAAAAAGGCAGATATATAGTCGCGTTACACAAATTATAAACAATATTTGTGCGTGGATGTTTTAAAGGGATATTTCCAAGAGAATCCTATTGTGTCTAGCAGTTCAAGGCTGCTTCCTAAAATGCAGAAGTCCGGCTGAGCCAGTTTTGAAAATGACCATGTTAATTTAATAATGATGAAGTGATAGAGAAACACGAAACTACTCTACAGCCAGAGACACACAGTGGCCACAAAACCCCCAGGTTAACTGGATGCTATATGATTGTCTTTCTAATTTGATTAACTGCAAATGTCTTGAGGGATTTGCATCACTAAAACACAGTGTGAATGAAGACATTGGTGTCATCCTGATTTTTTTTTATGTTGTCATTTTGTGTTTTGGTCTATTCTGTATTTGCTGCACGTCTGTCTGTCTCAGATGGTTTGTATCAAGTGACTAAACTGACTAGAATCAATATTATTATAGCACCAGGCAGGTGTTGCATAATATTTACTTCCGTTATTTACTTATGTCTTTCAAAAGATAAGTACACGAGAGTGAATGTCATGTCAATCAGTAGAAGAAGTAAAGTACACATGAATCAGCCAACACATGAATATGAATTGAGACGCGAGTACTGTTGATAGCTTGCATTTTAATAAAGCTTAAAGGAATAGAAAAACAATAAAAATCCATGGACAATTGAGCATAATTAGTTAACTGAAAAGAAAAGAAATTCAGAGCCGGATAAAAAAAAAGTATGATTTTCTCAGTATGCTGCTGTATTTTCACACAACACCACTATAAAGCCTCATTGAGACTCTATAAACCCAGCCTGCTTGGCCACACTACTCTCAACACACTTCCTTCTGCTGCTTCATTGGAACACACCTCCAACAGGTAAATGTCGTTACAAAAAATACTTCTATATGCCAAAATATATCTGTACAGTGTCAACACATACATGGAGGAACATATGGAAACAAATGTAACAGTAGCATAAAAAGTAACAAGCGTGACAAACCTAATCTCTGAGTAGACTAGAGGGTGTTGAAGTGCTATCATAGGTGAATTCATCTATTTACAACTGTGGAGATTTTATAGTTAAGACATATCCACATTAAAGTGACATTTTGGGTGTATAGTGTTTAGGTCCGACTGCAACATGGTCAGTGGTGGTTTTAATTTAAATCACTCTTAGGTCATTGCACAGACTGATGACACGGTGTGGGATTTCCGTCTAATCTAATACTGATGATAGTCTTATGAGGGATACTGGTGAGTGATCACACTTTTTTGATGGTGTGGAATTTGTAGCACAATGAAAGGCCACAAAAGACAACATAGTGGCACACGCACTAGATAAATTATGAAAGCTACTCAAAAGCTACTCCAAGACTGAATGGAACTGCCCTTATATACAAACTGGTTTAACTTATATATGTATAGCATTGTTGTTTCTCTAAATAAAATCTAAGACACCTTTTTTTTTTAAAAACATTTTTCAATAATAAATTAAGAGACTATTGCAGGTGCTTTCCAGAATTGTCTGATGGTGCGCCACTTGCTCAATAATCTCATCACTTTCCACTTTTGGAAAGAAATTGTAATCACCAACTGAGGTATTTTCCTCGCTCTTCATGGCACTTCACTTTACACACACACATACATACACAATTTTGACCTATTCATACGTTTTTCAGTCACGTGTAAAAATAAAAAAACAACAACAACCCAAACATGCCTGTAAAGCAGCAAAACTCTCATCAGAAAAAAATGCCTGATCACAGATCAGACAGGCCACCCTTTAAATGTCCATAGAGGTTGGAGGGGTCTATAATCTGATCCCAGATCTATGTGTACACACAACCTCTCCTGTACCACGACAGACTTGTTCAACAGGCGCTGACAAAATGACACCAACCCACACGGTGCATCCAAATGACACAAAGCAAGCATAAGGCCACACATGTTCAACTTAGAGAAATCAAACGGCCTCTTCCAGAGGCGTGACATTCAGTGCTTCAGTGGTTCAACTAAGTTAGGCATTGGTCCGCCTATTATTTTATCCTCTTTTTTGAACATTGATACACATGCTGACAAGTACACACTTGTGCCCCTTGTAAGTAGTCCAGAGTGTAACAGTCAGCCCTGTAATGCAGCCACGACGTCGGAGAAGCCCACTTGTGTTCTACATTCCAGTTGTACTTTATGATACATGTCCCTTTAATGAAATAGTAAAATCCACAAATTCTTCCACGATATTCCCAGAGACGCATGTCCAAATGTTGCAAAAGCCATACGGCGCTACTTGGTGTGCAGTTTTTTGGGCGTCCCCTGCTTCTTGGTCTGCCACAGATGGCTGGCGATGGTGATGGCGTCCACACTGGCAGACATGGTTTTGGCTGGGATCTGGCTGAACTGCTTCCTGTCAGAGTTGTACTTGTAGAGGCCCTCGATCATCTTGGGCGTGATGCTCCTGGGCCCGATGCCTGCTAGTCTGGTGATCTCTTCGGTCTCGGGGCAGTAGGTGTACACAGACCTGAACTGGCATCCAGCGTCGCGGAACAAAACCAGGAAGTTATTGGCTTCGGATTTCTCCATTTCCTGCAGAAGATTGTGGAGGGAAATCATTGTTTTCTCTTAACGCATGTATAAAGTAACTCACACACACAAACACACACACCTTAGTGCTAAACATACATCAATTATCTTGTTTTTCGGCCCTTCGTTGACCTTGCCAGCCAGGCAGCAGTGGGCCAGAGCATTCTGGATGATGTGCTTGTTGGACTTGGCACTGGGCTCTTTGTATAGTTTGGGTCCTGGAGGAGGGAAAGAAAGCAGTTATTGAGTTTGCAACAAGAAAATGTTACGTATGTACAGTAGCTCTGTAAATGGCCATTAACTAAGTAAACAGAAAATCTTATACCTGTGTACTCAGTGTTGGAGGGAGTTGAGGAGGTGGTGGAATCATTTTCCCAATCCTTCTCTCCGTTCCGACTACCAGCCGAAGGACAAGAAGAAAAACCCTCCGCAGAGTCCGGCCTGGACATGATCACATGCAACAAATGACACACACAAACATAGCAACAAACACGTAAAAGGTGGACACACATGAGCATGTACAAGGTATGAGGGCATACGGCAACATATATTCCACGAACAGACATGCACACACATATATGAGACAGAGAGAGATGTGGCGAAACAAGGTCAGACATCTTGACACAGTTCCCCGAACCCTGCCTGTTGTCTTGCATTACATCCGACTGTGTACACACTCTGTGACAAAGCAGTGCAGTGTGGGACAGAAAGGCATGTTCAGCCAAGCAAAGCAAAGACTCTGTGCTGCCTTTATGGCAACAGCGGGAGATGAGCTCAAGTACATGTGGTGGAATCAGCAGCAGCCAGCACAGAGAAGAGAGCGGAGAACAGTCTGAGAGCAATACTGCAAAAGAAAAAGAGGCTGAAGAGCAGAAGAACTGAGGTGGAAGAGTTCAGCCTCGCAGGTCTCTTTTAATACAGCAGAACTACAATGATGGGATATGTAAAAAGATTACTATTTAACTGTTGTGGCTGTCTACTTTTATGTGAGTCCGAAATACAGGCTAAACCAAAGTCACATGGAGCTACTGTATACCCACAGTGGTTAATACATTCTATCTGTGGAAGCACCTCTTTTCAGAGCATTACTAACCTTCCCTTTCTTTCTTTGGGGGAGCTTAGAAAGAACGCGACATGTGCAGAAGCTATTTTATTGCCTCTGAGGGATCCATGCAAAATTGAAGAAAGGGGAGAGAGGGATTAAAGAGAATCAAGATGCAGAGTGTAAGCCTCATAGGAGTCAACTTGTAGGACGTAATGAAAAGAAACACCAACAACACACCCCGTTTATTTAAAATCATGGGTTGGGAGTTGTAGTATAAAGTATTTATAAGTATCTATAAAGGTCAAAACTGAAATAGAAGCTAAATTACTGGCAACAAATAGCACACAGAGCACTGCAGGTTATGGATTCAATCAAAATACAAACCCTCATCAGGATTAATTTGCTCTAATTTAATAGGATCATTGAACTTCTTTTGCAATTGGTTGACATGTTTAACAACATGCCCCGACTGCAATAACACCAGGATCCTCCTGGCACGGGCAGGTAGTGACACCTCGTTGGCGCCACACAATTTTTTTTTCCTACTGTTTAACTCTTCCTAGTTTTAGTCAGTTTAAGAACTAATGAATTCAATTTTTAATTTTCAACGTTTAGCAATACATATTAAAATCTTGAGATTCTAATAAAGTTTTTTTTAAATGCAATTATTCAAGCTGAGCATTTTATATTAAAACTTCAAAATCATTTACCAATGACACATATTTCTACCCACAGTCTTACCTGTTGTTCTTCCTGTTATCCGGCTGGACTCTATTGTTGTCAGACAGATTGAGAGACGCCAAAGACACACTAGACACTGAGAAGCCTCGAGGACGAACCCCTGCAACATAACAATAACGTAATCACGGATCAGCGGCTGTGGTAGTGTGTGTTTATGCATGTTGTGTGTGTGTGTGCTGCTCACCTGTTGCTCTCACAGGGGGGGTAGATGACTCCACGACATCCCTGTGGATGGACTTGGGACGTGGCTTCTTCTTGAGGCTTCCAGATCGAGGCTTGATGACTTCGTTCATATCATCCATCAGCTTTAGCTGCTTCCTCCTCAAATATTCGTTCTTGATGTAGTCCCTCCTGGCTTTCTCGTCATCCTTCTTCTGCTGCTCCTCCTCCGCTTTCAGCCTGAAGAAGGAGACACGTGTCAGATTATATACTTTTTAACTTAACATATAAAGAAAATGAAGCTTGATTAAACCAACTACGTCAGTATATGTGTATTGATGCCATAAGCCTGGGGACAGTGTAGTTTCAGGGTTGGGAAATAGACAGGAGGTGAGAAAGACAGACAGACCGTGCTTCTTCCTTCTTCTGCTCCTGGTCCAGCTCCTGCTGTTGCTTCTTCTCCTGAGCCTCCTTTTCCCTCCTCAGCCTCTTCTCCAGCAGTGCTGCTTTCTTTGCTGCCATGTCCTCTTCCCCTTTCACGTCGTCCTAGTGTTTGACAGGTGCATAACACATGAATAAATAGACCATAATGTGTCTCTCCTCTCAGAAATCAAATGTCTGAATGAGAAGATGCTGGAAATAAAAATAATTATATATGTGTCTATTTGCGAGCATAAGATTGATGTAAAAATTATAAGTCATCACTCAAGTCTGGGGGAACTGGTATTTAAAATGTAATTTCTTTACCTTCCATCCAAGCTCTGACATCGCTCTATAATCAGACCTCTGATGTTCTCCCATGAGTCTGTGTTCTGGTTCGATTTTTGGCCTAGATTCATTCATGTATTGTCACTGATCAGCTCATGGCTCAACTGGCACAACACTGCACATGTTGTGCCAGGTTCACACAATACAAGAGTCCTCCTATTGCTGCTGTCTGCTTGTAGGACCTGTATAGACTATTAATGAGGCGTTAAGTAACTCTACATAATAAGTGGTGATTGTAATTTGGCTACCAAATACAGGTGCAACTACACAAAAATATAGCCACATGGTATGGCAATAACTATCAACAATGTTATCATAATGGTATCAGTTTAGGATTCACCGCAATTACAAAACAAAAATGTCCACTGTGAAAAGGGTCTATGCTTCGTTTGGGAACAGCACAGAGTTTTTCTGTGGGTTTTTCTGAGGGTTTCAAAGTCACTTCAATCAGTGTGGAGGCAATCAAATATGGCAGCAAAAGGCGGCATTAATATATTCTGTTTGTGATATTTGTGTCCAATTCAACAGATAATTCAATTTATGTTGTGTATCATATTCGGAGAAACATCCCAAATGTTACATGGCTTATTCTTGACATTGAAAATGCTTTAAAAAGTGTTTATAAAACTATAAACATCTTCTGAATATTTCTGTAGCTGACCTTGAAGAAGAATCCACAGCACATCTTCTGATCGTGCCCTCCGGTTTCTCCCTCTGTAGTCACCTCCTGGCTGTGGCCCCCTGGAGGATTCAGCCCAGACAGAGGAACCTCCACCAGGTCTCTCCTGTCCTGAGTGTCTCCTTTGACCCGGCTGCCTGAGGCCACTTGGATCTCAGACACCGGCTGAGATAACACCTCCGATGTCCTTGATCGTTTGACCTCACCCTTTGACTGAGCCTGTTTGGCCCCTTTCTTCTCCTCCTGTTGCTCACCTTCCCTCTCTTTGGCCGTTTCTTTGCCAGCACTCTTCTTTGCCACTGTCTCGTCTTTGTCTTTAGTGTTCTCTTTGTTGTCCTTGGCCTCTTGGTTCTTTCTTTCCCTAGACCCCTCATCATTGCCCAAGTAGGCAAAAGAGCTGATCTGGCTTTGGCTGGGAGAGAAACGCCTCAGTCTGGGTAGGCTGTCCACTGAAGTGGGTGTGTTGAGCATTCGGCTGAAGGGGGTGACTTTCAGATCATTTGGTCGTGGAGTCCGGGGCGTCCTGGCATGGAAGGAAGCCGGCCGCCTCTTGATGCCAGCGGGCGAATGATTGGGAGCGCGTGGAGAGCCAGAAGAAGACAGGATGGGAGACAAAGACCCAACTGAGCCTCGGCCTGTTACGCTGCTACTGCGCAACTCACGGAGCTGCCTGCGTAGAGGAAAAATACCCACAAATGCAAAATGAGTGTTCACAGAATGATGATAAAAAGATCTTTTCAAATATATTATCGCAGTAAGTTATACCTGTGTGGAGATGGAGCGGGAGGAGGAATGACCCAGGCTTGTTGTTGCTGATCTCTCATGGCCATGATCTTCTCCTGCTGCTGGGCCAAACGCTGCATTTCTGTCTGCATGAAGCCCAGTGACGTGTTCAGCCTCTCAATGGAGCGTGTGTATTCGGCGAGGTCGACTTCTCCTGGAGCCACAGCTGTATCATCACAGTACACACACAGGTCTGTCAGTCAATTACCAATTGTATCAAAATCATTCACAATGCTAACAAAACCACCGTGGATAATCCCACAGAGAAGTACATATTGTCCTTCCAGCCATAGCACATTTTTCTTATTATGTGGTTCAGCGCTGAAACGATTTGCTGATTGATTGATTTCTCGTCAGCTTTAAATTATATAAATCATATCATCCTATACCATCATTGTATCATCCATACTAGTCAACTTTTTGGTTAAAATGCCAAACATGTCCTGATATCAGGTTCCTAGATGTGAGGATTGGTATTTTTCTCTCATTTATATCGTTGTTAATCTAATATATTTGTGTTTTAGGCCGCTGCTCAGGAGAAACAATCAATTTCAAGACCTTACCTTGTGCTTTGCAAAATTGTTTTCAGCCTTTTTTCACCATTTTCTACTGTTGTTGGGGTTATTCACCTCCACTGTCTTCACAGGGGGATTTCGGCGCTGCTCCATCTGGTTTGCACCTCTCTGCCCGATCCATGCTGCCCTGGCCGGGTTCCTTTAAGGATGTGAAGGCCTCTGGGGAAGGTGTTTCTCCCCCTGAGCTGGGGTTAAGGGGGGCAGTCACTCCTTTCCTTCTCACAACGTTCAGAAAGGCTGTTCTGCCCATCCTCTGGCGATGGCGAGTAAAAGCTGCTTCCACCTGGAAAATGTGACAAGAGCAACATGTTGTGAACATTCATATTTGAAGATATGTCACTGGCTATGTCTCTTGCTGTACATGTGTTTACCTTCTTCTTCTGGGCTTCAATGGCTCTGCGTTTCTCTTCCAGCTTCATCCTCAGTTGAATCATCTCTGAGGCTATAATGTGGGACGGGTCTCTGGGAGAAGGCGTTACCGGGGAGGGAGATGTAATTGGCAGAGGAGGTGTAGAGATCTAGAAGGAAGTGCAAAGATAATTTATATTAATTCATTGTCAACCCACATCACTTTTGCCACTCTAAAACTGAAAAAGCGCAGATGACACATAATAAGTCACAAACCTGAGAGGAAATGTTTTTAGTTGAGTGTGTGTATGGCACATTGACATCTGTACCCTCTGGCGTGGTTCCGCCACTACTCCTCCCCTCCAGCTTCCTGAATTTCTGCTCTGCAAAGCTCGTCATCCGCACCATGCCTCCTCCAGAGCCACCAGAGGACGAGGCGGGGCTGTCAGTGTGAGATCTGGGGAGTGTGGTTGCTGAGCTGGAGCAGGGGTGGCTTCCGTCACCTCCATTTCCCCTTTCACTCTCAGGATTAGTGTCACCAACCCCTTTGCGCCCTCCTTCCCTGCTCCTCTCCCTCTCTGGCCGGTCAGTCAGAGGGCATGACCTGGTCATGGTCTCAAAGTCTGGGTCTATATCTGAATAGTCTCTCAGTGAGGAGGAGTCCTCATCCAAGCTGTGGATGTCCTCTGTCCTCACATGGATGCCCGTGTCAACTTCATCAGTGGACACAGAGTTGGGGTCGTGGTCGTTCAGTCGAGCCTTTGCTGAATCCAGGTCGTCTCCTTGACCCTGGGCCCCTGGAGGGTCTGAAGGCTCTGCACCGTGGAGAAAGAAGCCATTGTCTCCGTCCCCCACACCCAGGCTAGCATGAGGCCTTTCTGTGTCATGGATAATTTTCAGGGCCTCCTCAATGCTAGGAGGGGTGGATGGGCTGATGTGGCCGCTGTGGTTGCCATGGTGATTGGAGCAGTGGTTGCTGTCTGGGAGGACTCCGTTGGAGTACCTAGAGACAGACACAGGTAAAAGAACCTTGTAAAAAGGGTTAGGTAAAGACCCTTAGTTAAGGGACCTGGATAATGGATAGGGGGGCGCTGCCCAAGTGCCATCGGTAGTTTGCATATTGAATTCAACACTTCTATCATTTATCTGATGTAGGAAAAAAAACACTATGAATTATTAGCGGAAAGAAGTTTCATATATTTAATAATCATTACCCAACACATCCCACTCTGCTGTACCTGCTTTGGTTCTTGATTGAGAATGTGTTGTTCCGCCCCAGGGGTTTGTGGGAGGTGAAGTCCTCATCCTCCTCTTGTATGTGTCTGCCCTGGCCGTTGACATTGACAGGCATGAGGGAGAGGTGGCGCTTCATGCCTCCTCGGGATGCATAGTGAACTTTGAACCCAAGACCGTCACTACTGGCCGATCGGGTCATACCTCGGAGGGAGGGGGTATCACAGGGAGGCAGCATCGGGTCTCCGTCCAGGGGAATCTCGAAGGAGATCCCATGAGCGGAGGAGCTGAGGGAGAAAGAAAATTTACTGTTAATTCAACGAGGAAACAAAACACAACTTTACATGTAGGTCAATGAACATCTCGTTGGGCGGACAGATTTCATGTACGAACCGTTTTTCTTTGGGCCATGTCCCAACACAGCCATCCACATAGGACATGGAGGTAGATCTCTTCATTACACCTGTTGCAGAGACAGAGCAGTTTAATATATATACACTAGCTTTTTTCTTTTAAAAAATAAATGGCTAAAATGCAACAAGAGAGTATAAAAGCCACTGCCTGGCTGTATATCATCCACTAGAGGGCATCTGGTTTCAAAACAAAATATTCACATTTTCTTCCACTAATCTGTGGACGTTGTCAATTTTTCCCAGCAAAGTATGTGACTCAAGTGTTTTTTATCCACACAATGGTTTTACGTTGGCGTCCACATATGTAAACTATATGTACGCTGAATATCATTGAATTGCCAGCAGTTTGGAAATAGATTTGTCCACACTTTAACTGACAAAAAGTATTTTTTTTACCCGCGACAGGGATGTCCTCTGGGCTCTCAGGTGTGTCTGCATAGCTCTGTTTGACTGGACTGGATACAGGAGCCATATTCTTAGAGGATACAGGCTCACAAGCTGCCGATGAAAAGATAAAATGTCATACATTCAGTAATAAGCTGCAACTTTGCATCAACTATTTCAATTAATGAAAACTGCATGACGGTGAGATTATATTGAAATTCTACTGTACCGTTTGTGTTGAAGACTCTGGGCTGAACAAACGAGGGTTTAACCACTTCAAACCACCAGAAAAGCTCAGCCATAAAGACCAGGTAGTTACTCTGCAAGACCACACACACACACCAAAAATTGTTATTCCTAAATGTCATTAGCACGATGTTCGTTTCTGGAGACAAAGAACCTTCTCCATTTGTGTCTCAATAAAGATGCAACATGGGCTAACAGCAGCAACTCGACAGATCAGTGAGGTCATGGCCTGCCAACTGTTGCTAGGTAACAGGCGCAGGTGTGAGTGTGTGTGTGTGTGTGTGTGTAGTTGAATGTCTGTACATGTGTCATTGTCTGAGTTGTGTAATGCCAAACCCATATGCCTCTTGAAAACTGCCAAAACACCATCTGGAGTTTAGTTTAAATTTGCCACATATGCACAAAGCAGTGAATGAATCTCCCACATCAATGATAAATGCATATGTCTTACAAACAGAGAGACTCTGGAGGCCTTCGTCTGGCGGAACACACTGACCAGCTCTTCTCTTCCTAGTAAGTATTTTTTTTAAAGAAGACATAACCAGCAAAAAAAATTCTAGTCCTATTAACTTCCACACACAGGATTGGGTTGACAGTAAGTTTGTGGTGAATGGCCAGTATGCCAGAACCTTTAGTTGCTCTCCATGACCCGTTCTCTTTTTTTTCTCCCCCACTTTGCTTACTTGAAGCACTTTACAGTCAACACACACATACACACACGCGCACACACACTACAAATAATATGAATGTGAAATGAAGTGAGAAATACTGGACAAAGAGTTCAAAACAGTCTGTTGTGTTGTTTTGAAGAATGGTAAGACCGTCAGCTTGGACCGTGACTTGAATCCAAATGTTTCTACCCACGCTCTCTGCATACTATTTACCCACACGGGCTCTGACGCTTCTTAAGTAAGGAGGGCACAGAGATACACTAAAAGTTGTGCAGTAAGGCTTTTATTAATCAGAAACAAATGTGTGCGTGAAATGGGGAGATCTCTGCCCGAGGACCGAGTGAATCAGCAGTTGTGTTGTCTCTAAAAGTTGTTTAAGATTTTGTTGTTTGATAAAAACAGCGGGGGATCCGGAGGGGGGGAGGAACAAGGGAGGCAGGCAGAGATGGGTCAGGACTGTGAATCTCCTCTGAGCAGAGTCTGTCCTCTGTTTGAGAGAGGGAGATTGGAGGCAGGAGGGGGTTGGCCTGCAGCAACTGTACTAAAAAAGCAGCAACACACACACACACACACACACACACACACACACACACACACACACACACACACACACACACACACACACACACACACACACACACACACACTCACACACGCACACACACGCACACGCACAGACCGTCATATCCATTTGATTCGGCAGTGAAGAAATACTCAATGTAGCGAACTGATATTCATACCGATGTAAACACACAAACACACACACGCACACACAGAGCCCCAGTGAGAGACAAGCCTGCAGCACACACATACATACATATTAAACTTTTCCTTGTATGACTCATTTTTGCCCAGTTGTAATTTCCCACTCGCCCTATTCCCAGAAAACATTTTCTTTTGACTCTTTCTTCTGAATCCACATTACAAAATCAGCCCAGTCCGCTTCCTGCGCATGCATTTATACTGTATTAAAACCCTGGTCTCCCTACCTTTATGGATGCATGTGCATACAGCATGTCCTCCAGGCTGAAGTGGCAGCAGTGGTTGAGGTTGTTCTTGCAGAACTCCTGCACCAGCTGGAGGTTGTACAAACTGTCAGCCAGTGACATGGTCTCCTTGAGGCAGATATCTACTCAGCCAGGGGAGGGGTCACACACAGAAACAAACAGACAAAAACAAGGGGGGGCGGGGGTTGACAGAAAAGGCCAGACAGGAAGACAAGGAAAAGATAAGGCAGAGTTTATGTTTAAAGAATAATACGAGGAGGAGAATTTTGCCCCACCTTTCCCACTGGAATTTGGGCAATAGGCAGTGGCAAATTTGAATCACGCAAAATCCTTGTAACAATACATGAACCAAGTTTTCAAACTGCCTTGAACCTCATTCTGGATGAGTCATCAGGATTTTTATCGCCGTTACTGAGGGGACGGCCCCTGCATGTGTAGGATGTCTAACTGGAGGGAACAGATAAGCGACAGGAAACCAAAAGCTCCAACGCCGGAATTGTTTATGCTTGAAATAGCAGCCAGCGACTCCTCTAACGGTTCCCCGTCACATAGCCCTCTTGACCAATCACAACCCGACCTTGGGCATTTTTAGAAATAAGGGCGCAGGCAGGTGGAGAGGAAGCCAGTCTTTGTTTCTCTGTGTCTCGCTTGCCTCCTCTACGTCTGTGCTAAGTCCTCTCTGCCTTGCAGTGTCTTTTTTCATGCATCATCCTCAACAGCTCCTCGATTTAACAGTTAATACAGAAAGTCAAAACAGGGTCCGATCTTTTGATTGTGTTGTACTTTAGTTTTAGTATGATAACTTTACCAAATGATGTCTATAAAACACTGTAAAGCTACGCACAATGCTACCAGACAATGACAAATGGCTAATAAATACAGTCTTTGTTTCGGACAGCCTGTGACGGCAGAAGACAGTGTCCTTTGTGCTGTCCAGCTGAGACTGAAAATCATTGTGGTTAGCTCATTGTGCTCCATTCAGTGCTGACATTGGTCTTGTGTGTTCACTTTTTGGAATAATTACAATAAGGGTGTGGTAGGGGTGTGGGTAGTGAGTAAGAGAGGGTGTGGTTACAGACTGAGCCCACCTTCCAGTCTGATGGCCTGTGGGCAGTAGAAGTGCAGCAAGGCGGTCAGGGCACAGCCGTCTGTGTTGTCCTTCAGCAGGTTGTCCACCAGGGGGAGCGATGGAGCGCTCCGTTGCTGGCCATGCTCCCTCCTGTAGCGAGCCTGGAAAAAAAACAACCATGGCAACGGCACCGACATCACTCATATGTGTTGTCAGGAGGGATATGTACATATGGCTGTCCGATTGTGGGTGCAAACATCTGCAGACAGACTTTTATCTCCGAGCATCCCCACCATCAGTACACACGCACGCACACAGTATGTAAGTTAGTGTGGATTTGAGGAATTTTGATCAGAGGGTGGGATTCAGGCTCAATTCAAATGCAGATTGAATTGATCATGCAAATATTGAAAGACAACAATTCGAATGACAGAGTCACATTCATAACATTTCACCTTCTTTGTCTTTGAGGAGTGGTAAGCTTTCTAGATGCAGAGCAAGGAACAAATATTCATGCTAGCAAATTAAAGGTTTGAACTAACATAAATCTGCTGCACAATTCACTGGCACTCTAAACCAACATTGTGGCATTGTAACAGACAATGCATGTGATTTAGTGTTTAATAATAATCTGTTTTAGTGCATCCTTCCTGTCTGCAGGTTATCTCTCTGGGTCTATAAAAACCACAGAGACGACACAAAACATGTCTTCAGGGCAACAGTGCTCTCAGTCTGCTCATAAACCCACGAGTGGGGTCACATTTTCAGCACATATGATAAAAGCTTCACTCAGTCTGCGCACTGAGGAACAAAATGTTGTACTTTCATTTTGATTGGTTTGTATGAACATTTTTGACTAACTTGCCACTTTAACTGCACAATGCAGACAACAAAAATGGCAAATGAAAACAGAAAATGGGAACCTCCTGAGCCAGAGTCATTAGATTCAAATATGTGTTTCAAAAAACACATATCTAGTGTTGATATAATCATGCTACCGGATTGTACTTGCTCTCCCAGCTAGAGTTTCCTACTGTGAGAGGACCAGATTCAAAATGGTCACCATGTTATTAATCAGATCCCTAGAACTGTGGGGACCAGAGTTGGGGTAGGATCATTCGGTAGGGTAAGGCAGGGGTGTCCGGCCAATGCATGATGGGGCTTCAGGGCCACATGCAATGACAAACAAGGGGTGTGTGTGTGTGTGTGGGGGGGGGGGGGGGGGGGGATCATTGCAGGAGAAAGATTAAATCGAGAGGAGGTTGATTGTGGTGTTTGGTGAAGAGGACTTCTTCAGAATGGATGGACTTACAGGTACTAATCTCCAGTACCATTTGCTGGGAGACTTGATGGAGGATGTCGGTTGGACAAAAACAGGAGAGAGTGGGAGAGGAGTTAGGCCAACAGCAGGGAAAAAAGGTTCACTTTTACAACTGAGTCCGGGGCACAAAATACAAACACTGGAAGTAACTCAATCTGTTCTTAAATCTGTTTTTACAATCATCCTTCCACTTTTACAGAGTCGTTTTATCATCATGTATCACATGGAGATCAGGAACTTTGCCTGTTTCTCTAGCTAATGGAGCCTGAGTGTAGCACATCTTGTAAAAAAGATTTGTACCAAACATGGACAAACTAATCCCAAAAGTCAGCATGATTCATCCTCCGAGGAGCAGGAATGACTGAACAAATTTTTATTGTAATAGTCATTAACAGTGGTGCTGGTGGTGACTGTCGGGCAGAAAGGATTTCACATCTAAAGCAAGATGCCCCAATTTAAGAGTAAACCTTTCTTGTAAGTCGCTGTCTGTCTGTTCCACAGCCAGATCTTTTAAAACTTAGTTATATGCAGCATTCAATGAAAAAAACCAACCATCTTGCACTGTTATGGAATCCTTTAAAAATGTGGCAGTGGAGGTTAATCGTTCTTGGACTATATATAATGAAAACTAATAAACAGACAATAAACGGGACGTAAAAGTCAACCTCCTTGATGGAAGTAATCAAAGCTTCAAACATAAACAGAGCCTCCCACTGACTCAGATGTGTAAGCACCTACGCTGAGCACAGACATTCACACAGAATCCGCGCACACAGAAATGCTGAGGACTTGGTCATGAGACCACGGCTGAAGATTTTTCACACCATCCCAGAATAGACTTAAATTTACCGAGAAGGGTCTTGTGCTTAACCATTAGTGTGTGCGTGTGTTTGCGCAGGCGTGTATGTGTGTGTGTAATTATCTCCTCTGAGTATGTCCTCTTTGGTGAATAGACTTCTCTTGAAGTTGATAATGCGGAGAGGGAGCTGTGTGGTGGAGCACGGAGCAGGAAAGCAGCTGACTGACACTGAGTATACATCTTATTCCTCACACTCCTCAAATGACTCTGTTGTAGCTGGTTGCCTTTGACAAAGCCTGGCTGTGTATACTGTATGCGAGCTCACAGGATGACCGACGATAGACAGTGATCTTTCTTCACTACACCAACACATAAACAGTCAACGAGTGGGAGAAAATAAACTCCCACAGCAGAAAAAAAAGAAGCTCCCTCTAAACTGATTAAGCCGCTCATGATATCCTGAAGCTCTGTGAACATTTTTTTATTTTGCTTGGAATGAGAGCACAGAGACACACTCACCATGTGACACTGTGCAGCCAGTTTAGAACCTGTTGAGCGTGAAGAGTTTTATCCAAAATACCAAGGGTTCCCAATATCAGATTCAAATATCTCAACAACTATTGCTAATAAATGTAAAGTCCGTTGACTGTAGTGATCCCCTAACTTTTCTCAGTTTCACAATTTAATGTTGTTTCGAATGAGATGACTCAACAAATAATGGATGAATTGTCACGGAATTTGGTGTACACACAATTTTATAACTTTGATAAAAAACATAATTTTTAGAAACGTTGCTATTTTGACATACAAATGTTTACGTTAAGTCTAAACAGTAACTAATTAGAAGTTGTAGGCAACATACTGTTCCCCAGAGCATGAGGCCTACTGTGCTCTTGGGTGCATGATATTTACTATATCATCATACAATCTGTCGAATACTTTGGTGTTTGACATTCCCAATCCTCAGGTCTACTGTTTGTGTTTAGCACTAATTAGAAAAAAATGAAGGCATCCTTAAATGCTGAACTAAAACGGTGAACATGATGAATACACTTGCTATCGAAAATGGTAGCAATGTTCTCGTATTAGGATTTAGCTTGAGAAACCACTGCGTGTAAATACAGTGCAGCTAGCCTGGAGGTAGTCAGTTCAACTCAAGACATCTTTGAAATACACATTTAGCCTGAATCGAAATTTGAGTTTCAATGTTTGAGTTGGTGCTGAATTGCAGGAAGTTAATCACCTGTTATTTGCCTGTACACACACACACACACACACACACACACACACACACACTCACAGTGAGATAAAAAAAAAAAAAAAATCTCTTTTTCCATTTTATAACCTTCAGCCTTTTGTCACTGCCGCAGAGTACCGAACCGAGGCTGGGGGTTGTGACCCGAGGAGGCAGTGTGCTGCAGCTTCATGGTGAAGTGACTCGTGGAGGATGGTAGCTGACTGCTGTGTCTGTCCCAGCAGACTGACTCGTCTCACGTGGACCTTACGTAACTACGAGGCCTGCGGGATGACAACGCTGCCTCTGTCTGTCACCGTCTCTTCTGCCACAGCGGGCAACAGTTCCAGAGTGTCCGTCAACCCGTCTCCCACGCAGGTCTCCTTTTTCCCTTTGGGATTATCCCTCCTCACTTTTCCTCTCTCTTTAATTCTCCCCCGCTCTCTGTCTGTTTCACTGTCTCTCCTCCTCCGCACTACACTTCGTTTGCCTCCTCTAAACAGCAGTGCCGCGACTCGTGCCAACATTTCTCTGCAGCTGGTCTGAGACTGAGCTCATCTGTTCCTCTGATTTACAGAGCGCGGTGTACCGTGCACATTTATGCCTGTGTACATATGATGAGTGTCGGCATGTGTCTTGTATAGAAGTAGACATGTGCCCATGATCAGTAGCAGGTAAGAATTGAAACAAAAATGAAAAGCAAACATTCAGACTCAAAATTAAGAGAGAAGTCCTCTTATGCTGTTTTCGTTGCTGGTCAGTCTTAAAGGAATTGTTCAACATTTTGCTGAGGGTTAGGTGAGAAGATCAATACTTCTGTTATGTCAGTGATTGTAGTTCGAAGATGGAGCCAAGAGGTGATTAGCTCATCTTAGCCATAGACTGTTTATGAAAATGGACGCAGACTTTGGGTCGAGAAAGTAAAGCCAATGCGGAAGTGCCTGTAGGTGTACATTTGTTCAAAATGACAAGTCAAGAGTCTGCGAGTCTATGTTTGTATGTGTTTTGTATGTGTCTTCTTACTTTGTGTGTTACTGTGTTTGACTCCTGACAGGAAGTCTCTCTCAGCTTCTGCTCCTCCAAGAGGATGTCCCTCAGGTGTTCATTCACCTGGGGAGAGAGAGAGAGAGAGAGAGAGAGAGAGAGAGAGAGAGAGAGAGAGAGAGAGAGAGATTTTTTGATTTTGAAAACACAATGTTTATTAAGATTTACCAGAGAACATCACGGCCCTCTACAAATGAAATGAAAAAAACACACACAACAACAAAATAACAGAAAAACAGAATAAATCAGGTCATAAACACAGAGTGAAAGATGAGCTCTCCCTCCTCCACTGAACACACAGCCGTGGTGAAACACCACTGGTTCAAAAACTCTTGTATGTCGTTCATCAGAGAGTGGAACCTGAAGTCCACTCTCACTCTGGCTCTCACCAGAGACACTACATGTGTCAGCTCGTGTCCGGACACATTTCCTATCTTGTCTTTCCTGCTTTTATAAATCGACAAGATAGATAGATACTTTATTTATCCCGAGGGAAATTCCGGCATCCAGCAGCATTTACAAACATATAACGAGAGAGAGACAGAGAGAGGTCATATTTCCCATTTTCTCTTTTTTTGGGACACAAGCTGAATGGCGAATTTTTCGGGAAAGGAGAAACTAAAACATGGGGACAAGAGGCCCCTCACATACAAGGAGAATGTTTCACCACCACCTCTGCCCATTAACTACTGCTGCTAAATATGGCTGTAACCCAATATCTCAGCTGACTTCCAAATGTTGAAAGAACTTCCAAGATTACTCTAATAATAGGTTTTTTTTCTCCATTTCTTTACAATAACTGTTCTGTCTTCAAATGGGTTGTATAAACAGTGATGCAACAATTTTGCCTGAGGATGCTAGAGGTCACATCAGCCAATCCCAGCCATGCCGTGTCTCACACACACACACACACACACACACACAAACACAATCCCTCATGTGTTTGTTTGTGTTTGTAAATGAGTCCTACATGTGCAGCTTCCTCCTGTGAGCTGTATAATGGAGAAGGGAGCACGATTGGCTCTTTAGCTCGGAATGACAGTAATCATTACATGTTTCTTAAATTCATGTTTAAACAAAGTTAAATCAACACCTTCTGTGTCAAAATCCACTTGGAGGCAGTAAATGCAAAATAATTTGTAAGCTGTTGAAATAGACTAAAGATGCAATCACAGAGACTGAGCTACAACCCTCTTAAAGCTCACAGCCAACTTGAGGTCTGGCTTCACCCCTCCCATCCTGATTTAGCAGACCAGAGGCGGTTAGGCTGCGAGTTGAGTCAGTATCTCTGCATAATCTCTCCGACAAGATTACAAGTGCTTGGTGGCAGTTCTTCATGTGGCTCTCTTGGAAACCCATGAGAACCATCTTTGAACCGGCAGTGCGCTGACACACTTTCCGGCAACTCGTGTGCGATTTTTATATCCAGAGTCAAACAAAGAACCGTGTGTCAGATAAAAAGGTGCCATTGTTCAAGGCTCGAGGAAGTGCAAAGTTGTTGTCCTATGTGTGGTTTTTGTGTTGACCCGATTGTGCATCTGTGTGTGTTCTGTACCTTATTGATCCAGGTGGTGATTGCATCCTCGGTGTCATAAGGCAGCTCCTGGACGTGCCCGTCACCGTGTGAGGGTTCAGCGGAGGAGTATCTGTTGATGCAGGACATCACCCTCTCCACACTCATCATCTCCACTGTGTACGCCATCATCAGGGTATCTATGAGCGCCAGATGGGAACTCTGTCGAAGCACACAGCAGCAACAGACAGTTTAGAAAAAGATGAATTCAAATTCAGATCGACTGTAGACATTTTTCTTGACAATGAAGTCATTGCATTTTTGTGCTTCTGCACATTAAAATGGCTGTCAGCTGGAGCTACGCTTCTTGGGTATTTTTGACCTGCAAAGTCGCCCAAAATCGCGAACAACAAATAAACACAGAAATGTTCAAAGGTTTTGCTCTCTTGAAATCAGATGTGCAAATATTAACCCAGCTACAACACATATGAAGCAGCAATTACGATTTGACAACACTAACTTAAGTCTCCTTTTCGACAGTTAACCATGTATCCATCTCACTTTCATGCAAAACAACACATTTCTTGAACTGATTGTGAGGAATTAGCTGAATAAGGCAAAGGACAGTGCAAGTGTTGTCCCTTGTGCATGTAACTGGCAAAATCAGCTTTTCTCACATCTCTCTCGTTTTGCACTAATGGAATCACATGTTCCTCCATGGTAGCTTTTTTTCTTCTTATTATTTTTCACCCTGCTCCTGCATCCCACTGTCTTTCCTTCCTCTGCGTAGAATCGTGTTTGTTAACTTCAGCCAGAGCTCAGTGAGGGCACTGAACAGGTTTTTGCTACATAAGCAAAAGATCTTTCACTCGTCAAATAAACTTTTGTTGACTCAATGTGTACAATGTAGCAGGCCTTGGTTTCCACTGTGCCAACAGTAAATCTAGCATAAATCTTCAAACCCATTTTCTGTTGTGATGTCAACTGAGGACGTTCTTGTGCACAGCAGAGACTCTTGTCAATTGATATATTGATCTTTACAGAATCAATATTATCCAAAAATATATATTCTTATACAAAATGTCCCATACATTTGTACGTTGAGTTCGTACTGGCCATCGCGCAATGACATTTAGCAGGTACATGAATACATTTTGAGATAAACAGAATAATGTCAACATAATTATGGGGTGTCATTTATATATCTATCTATAATTGATTCAACGTGATGAAATATACAATCCATAAGTGGAAAAACTTTATTTGAATAAGAGTGGACTAATTTACGTGACTCTTACGACAAGTCTGGACCAATACCTGAAAGAAAACTCAAAACACAAGAATTCTCTGAAATCTCTTGTTCGCACGACTTTACAAACGGTTCTTGCATGAGGCCCAGTGTCTCCTATCAGTTAAACGCCTGTAGTATTTTTAGGTGCACAATTACCTACATTTGAGTCATTTACTTCATGTTTCTAAAAATCAACACCTACACAAAGCTTGACATTCTCCTGGCCTTTCTAATCCCATTCCAGGCTGGTCAGATCAGCAGACCTCCCCTTCCCTTTCCTGTCACGCAGCACGTCTACTCAAAAACATTTACGCACTCTGTGTGTGTGTGTGTGTGTGTGTGTGTGCGGGTGAGCGCGCTTAGATCTGCCTACCTAAGCATCTGTGTCCTTTTCCAACCTAACTGAACAAACATCTGAAGTCAGGTGTTCCATGGTTCAGGTGTCTCAAACCAACAAGCAGTTTGTGAGTGCGTACTGTCAAGCACAGGCCTCTATTCATGACCACCGGGCCTCTTGTAACAGCCAGAGTGAGAGAGTGTTTCCCCACGGAACCAACAACTGATCCTGTGCTACGACTCTGGATTGCTCCTGGTGCTCAACGTCAGCACCACATGCTCCTCTCTGCCAGTCTAAACAGACAACGTCTCCAGAGGAAACATGGCTGGTAGAACGCGACTCCTCATGGAAACTCAACTGTCACGTGATGTCATTAGCTGTTCCTTGAATCTGTTTAGGTTAAAAAACACATGATTACTCATTCATCCTCATGATCTTGGTAGGGCTGCAATTAACAAATATATAGTTTGATTATATATAAAATAATAAAACTGTACTAATTATCATCAGTTGTTGTTGTTTAGTCCACGGTGGTGATTTCAAATGTATTGCTCTGTCAGACCAAAAGTTAAAAACTAAAAGTTATTAACCCTCTGAACCCTATGCCATTTTTTCCTATTTTTGGTCTGCAGCGTCACCTCGTGTAATATGCTTGTCAAACCTCAACCCTGTAATGTACAGTCAAGATATACATCTTTTTTTTTCAGGACAACCTGCCTATCAGAATATGTGTGCTTCAGTGATATCACATGAATGTATAAATAGTTACGTACTTTATGTAATGTTGAACCGTACACCTGTAGTGAATTACATGAGTAAACAGGATTGTTTGGTTTGGCGCTCGCACACATGGGCCTGATATTGAACTGTCGAGGAAACCGCCTGAATTCCTGCATTGTCAGGATATTGCCAGAAATCTGACATTCTCCTCCAGAGGTACAAGGGCCAGAGGGAGGTAGGGGGTGAGAGAGAGAGAGAGAGAGAGAGAGAGAGAGAGGGAGAAGAGAAAAAACATGATTTTCATAAAAACCCACTGAGCTTTAACTGTGATTGAAGCTTTTCTGAACTCATTTGCATAAAACTTCTAAATCTTTAATTTTTTTTAGAAGCTTGTGCAGGTGTCTGTGCATACGTGTGTGTGTGTGGGGGGGGGGGGGGGATTTTTTAAAATGAATTTAAATGGCAATGACAAATCACTACGTCCTTTTAGCTTTTAAGGGGTTTTAAGAAAAACGACGGCCGGCTCGTTCGACAAAAACATTGAACCAGAACTTTTACAGCAAAGCAACACAGTGTCATCTGGCTCATTCCTGGAAGATGACTGTAATTAACATAAATATTGTTTACATGCTTACAGTCAGTGTAGGTCTGTCTGTGTGACTGTTTCCATTGTGACATTTCATCAAACGCTAACAGACGTGTGTCTTTCTGTGTCCATATTGTGTGCACACTGTATGTACCTGTGGGTGTGTGCCTTTGATAGACAGCGTACAAGACATTATGTGGAGCCATTGCTTACATATCTACAGACTGCTCTTACATCCACTGGAAAAAAGGACTAATGTTGACACTAAAGCATGGATTTAAAAGCCATGTGCTGTCTATTATCCCTTCACAAAGACCTCTGGGATATGTGTGTGCGTGTGTGTGCAAAGAAGCAACACACACCTTATAAGGCTGTGGAAATGGCAGACACTGGCAGTCACTGGTCATAAAGAGCTGTAAAGAGCTGCAGTGCACAAAACCTCACAAGAGCATCACTATTTGTTCTCAGGTCTTTGGCCGTGTGTGTGTGTGTGTGTGTGTGTGTGTGTGTGTGTGTGTGTGTGTGCCTTCATCAATACGAAAGTAGAACAAAGCTGGAAAAACAGACAATCAAAAAAGTGTCTTTCTCCGCAGACATCACAAGTGTCCATCCAACACAGGTTAACGAACGCTCATAAAAACGACCTGCGTCTGAGCCACACGAGCGTTTGACTTTACATGATTGCCCTTTTGACACGTTAGTGTGTAAAGTTAAACTTTGCAAATCTTTCAGCAGAGGGCTTTTAAGATGAAGGTTCACGCCCCTCTGCAGACAAATTCAATCACCACTCCGTTTCTCTCTCTCTCTCTCAGCAGCACAGAACGAGCAGGAACAAAAAGTCATTGAGAAGTAAAAAAGAAAAGGAAAGGTGGAGAAAGGAAAGCACAAATCGTATGTACACCACTGCTGGAGATCTGAGAGCTATTGGGAGGTGTGTGTTCGTGTGTGCTTGTTTGAAGAAGGGGTTAAAGGAGGGGTGCGGCGGGAGGAGGAGGAAGAGGAGGGTGGGGGGTGTCTCATTTGTGCACCAGACGTGCTTTGACTCACTGTGAAACCCCACCCTCCACAGTGCTGCAGTATTGAACATCACGTCTCCTCTCCTCTCCTCTCCCATGCACTCTGCTCCTCTCCTCCCCCATCATCTCCCCTTCCCCCCCCTCCCTCCTCCCCCTTCTTTCCAGATGGCCATATTAACAGTGGGCCTTTTCCATTCGTTCTCTGGCACACACATGTCATCGCGCCCGCCAAACCGGCAATAACTTACCATTCCTCTCCATGCTGTATATTTCCCTCCCACTGTACGGCAGCTCTCCCCCCCCTTTCCATTTGTCCTCTTCTAGACTTCCACACTCACCCTTTCCTTTATTCTTTTGCTCTACTTTCCTGCTTCCTCGTAGTGTGCGGAAAAAATAGCAGCCCCCCTAAACTCAGTCTTCCCCCCTTTTCCCTTCTTTTCTCTACATAGCCATTCGCCCTCTGACATACTGCCACACTCCTCCTCCTCCCTGAGAGGAGTTATTCCTCTGTTGCACACTATTTGGAAAACCATGAGGTCATCATTTTCTCTGCAGATATACAGTACTGTGACCCAAAATGAAAAGCCTGGACTTTAGCGTGACTGAAATTATCCTGCTGAGTCCACAAATACACACAGACACACACACACACACACACACACACACACACACACACACACACACACACACACACAGACACACACAGACTGTTCCTCTACTTTGCAGAACAAATCTGCCTGATGCCTAAAGCCCGGCTGTACACAGATGAAGGTCGGCAGTGTTAGGGGACAAATGGGCTCTGCGGCTAATTTGTCACTAAAAATTTCCACTAAATAACCAGGTATACATATATAGACATACACAGTCACTTTCACAGGTGTGAAAGGACACAGAGCCATTTAGCGCTGCACCACCACTCCCGCCCATCACTCCATGACATCCTCAATCAATGAATGATGTAGCTAGCACAATCTACTGTAAACATAAAAATGTCCTTGACTGGTGATTCCCTGGAGCTGTAAAAAAAAAAATTGAAAAGAACAAAAGCAGAGGGCAAATGAAACACAGCTACAACTTAAGAGAAAATGTGTGGGGCACTGGCGAAGTTGATGAAATGTGCTTAAGCTTCAGTTAAATACTCAGTAGATAACGATGGTTTGGTCTCATTTAATCCATAAGGACGAGGGTTTGGATGAGACAGAGGCAGGAGCAGGAGAGGGAAAAAAAAGAGGAAGACAAAACCGAGAAGGTGGAGAAGGGATAGAGAGACACACAAGAGTCGTGGGGGAAAGAAGACGGAGAGAGACAGAGTGAGAGCAGGAGAGGGAGGGGGCTTGTGTGCACTGCAATGCAGACACCTTTTGGCGTCAGCAGAAGTGGCAGGCTCCAGCCATGTGTGTGCTCTTCTTCGTTCATAAATCAAACCAAAAAACACCCCATCCATGAATGGTTTTTAAGCTCTGCTCAGGACCAGTAAAACGTGACAGTATTATGTTATAGCGCCGGAAGAATTAACAGTATTGTCAATAAGAGGGTACTAACGACATTTGTGATAAAAGCTTCTTCCAGCCGCTCAGATGTGATGATGTGCTGCTTGTCCCCGTCTCATGAATCATAAACTGATTATCTTTGGGTTTTGGAAAGGTGGTCGGACAAAAAAAGCAATATGAAGAAATCACACAATGTGTGTTTTTTTCCTCCATTATTTTCTGACATGTTATGGACTAAATGACTAATCAAATCTGAAATAATGAATAGCTGAATCAATAGCAGCCTTATTATGTTCTTTCATCTGGTTCTAGATCCAGTATTAACAACATAATACCAGAATATTTTTTGCTAGATGAGGTACTGTAAGGCATTTTTTGCCCTGCGCCGTCTAATGACACAGAGACCGAACAGTGAGTAATGGGTTGCTATAGGAAACCCGTCATTAGTGGTTGTTTTTCGCTCAAGAGGACAGATCGAAGAGGGCGGTCTAACAGCAGGACACATGGAGCTGTGCACACAGACAAAAATCACACTACATCATGTAGCACACTTTACAGTAACACCCAATGTTATATTAGTGCTGCCACTGAATTCGATTGTCCGACAGAAAACTGTTTGCCAACAATTCCAATTTCAGTAATTTATCAAGCAAAAGTAGCCAGATATTTGCAGTTACCAGTTTCTTGCAAGTGTGGATAATATGCTGCTTTTCTCTTCCATTTTGAATCTAATATGTTCGTTTTTTGGACTGTTTGTTGGTTAAATCAAGCAATCTGAAGCCGTAATCTTGGGCATTGGTACAAGTAATGAAAAAAATCCTTAGTTGTATCCCCTGGTTTATAAGCTTGTGTGCTCACGCGTGTTGGAAATGAACAGATTGAGATCTATATCAACCCAACACATTTCACACCTCATGTCTCCATGGTTCCAACTACACACTTAAGCAAACAGGTGTGAACGTGTATATTTATGTCCAGTGCAAAAACTCAGTGCATATGGATAAACTACACAGCAGAATATTTGAGTTTCATCACTGAATCTGCGCTCACCATGAGTATGGGTGTGCTGGTCAGGTCTCTTTCTGTGACCAGTCGGTCCTGGTCGGTGACGTACAGGCCTTTCTGGGCCAGGGCCTGGATGACAGCGTTGTGTCCCAGCAAAGGTTTGACGGCATCGCTGCGGAGGATCAGGCTCCCCGCCCGGCAGTAGAGCTCTGCAGACTGGAGCAGGCAGGCCACCGGAGGCTTGAGGTGCTCCTGGTTGTACTGGTCCCTGTAGAAAGGCTCGACCAGCTCCTCTGGTACTGCATCTGGTATCAGAGAGAGAGAGAGTGACAGAACAGGAGAGAGAGAATTTGTGTTAGATTGGAGTTATAGTTTTGAGCTCCTGACACACACACACACACACACACACACACACACACACACACACACACACACACACACACACACACACACACACACACACACACACACACACACACACACACACACACACACACACACACACACACACACGAGGTGATGGTATAGAAAACAGAGGGAAATCACAGTAGCCACTATGAGCCATCAGCTCAGTTAGTGGTTAGAGGCAGTTTTCAGAAAGGGAGTTTTCACTGTTCCAAAAATAAGCACACAAACGTCACATGTATATTTGTTGCCTCTTTAAATCCCTGTAGCGCCAAACAGGACAGGCGGTCTTGTGATCACAAAGAAGCCACAGTGTGCGTATGTGTATATCTTTTAGTCAGACAAGATCCTTGTATAGGAGTGTGTGTGTGTGTGTGTGTGTATGTGTGTGTGTTACAAAGCATGGAGCACCTTCTTATCTTGTTACCTCAGCAGGCGAATGGGATTTGATGAAAATAACTGAACAGAAAAAAACACAGAGCTTTCTTTCTTTCTTTCTACTATGTTGTTGTTAACCAGATGTTGTGACTCAAAGTTAAACTGCACTGGCCACTGAATGACATACATACTGTATCTATGCAGCATGTGTGTGTGTGTGTGTGTGTGTGAGACACATTTAAAACACTGCATGCTCCAGTATGACTGTATTCCTGGTGTGTGGGGTCATTTCCTCTCTACCACCTCTGAATCACACTGAGGGAAACAAAGGACACTAAAGGAAACTATCCTAAAGTTGCAGCGCTTTTTTGTTCTCTAACCCCTTTACAACATCATAGGAGCAAAACCAGCCCACAGAACAACATAATAATAAATCATCTAAAGCTTAGTTCAAGCAGTTTTCCAGTGGCGATGGTTAAAGCACCCCCCAGATTCAACCGTTGAGAATACAAATTTGACTTTTAGGTTCAGTCCCCAAACTCTTTCAAGAGCAAGACACACGCTTTGTTTTCAGATAGGCCAAATGGCATGTTTTCATTAACACTTGAACGTTCTTACGTATGTCTTCAGATTACCGTAAAGCTTTGATTTTAATAAAGTAGTATAAAGCATTTTAAAGCATTTAGTGCAGGGTTTTCTGGAGTTCATGAAAAACTGCCTCGTCAAGTGAAAACCCTCTTCTTTTGTTTTGGCCATCAAAGAGGAAACAGACAGGAAGTAGCTGCCACAGGAAGTCCAGGCACGTAGAAGACTGCTCCCCTGGAGACCCCCGCGGATCACAGCTCAGCACACACAAGCTCACGGTCAGCACAGCAGTGCTTATCTCTGCTGATTTACTGATCTTTGCTATAAAAACAAGTTCCGTTAGTCATCTATAGGTTGCCAGTTAGGAAGGATTTCAAAAGTCCTAACAGAAATTGAATTGAGTCAATTAGCTGGGGCTTGTAAGATGTGGTGACGGCTCAGTCTTCATTTGAAATAGCACTGATCTCCGTCTTGATACAGATCATTAACATGTGGAGTTATTATATTATATATATACTGTAGTATATCCCATCACAATGCATTGTGACATATAAAACACAGAGCAAAGCAAACAACCACGAGAAAATCACTGCTCAGCAGTTTGCTGATCAAAGCACTTGAAGTCCCTGAACTTCAGGGAAGGAGACTTCTGTAGTTTAAGAAGCAGAGCAGGATTCATTCCATCTTGGCTGGAAAGCATACTGAACCCCCTCCTCCATCTTATCACTAATTTTGGTGATATTGATGAGCTGCATTATTGCATCTAAGGGCATCTGATGAATAACCTGAATGAAAATGTTGAAAACCTGCTGCTGTGATCTGAATGGTGGAACGAGCTCCCCATTTACATCAGGACAGCAGAATCCCTTCAATGCTTTAGTCGCTGACTGAAAACTCAACTGTTCAGACTGCACCCTACTCCCTGAATTTATATTTTTTTTTAAATCTAAAATGAGCACTTGAAGCTGGTTTGTCCTATTTGATAAATGTTTATGCACTCAATCGATTCTTGCACTTTTGGGTAATATCTTCATGGTTGAATCTGCTAATATCAAGTCGCTTTGGACAAAGGCGTCTGCTAAATAAATATAATGTAATGAAGTAAAGTGCCCCAGTGACAAATTACCACCAGTTACACTAGTCCCTGCAGAGAAGTTTATCAAAAATCTATTCTGTAAATTCATTAGGCTGTTCACACTTAGCACTTACAAGCTGTTATGAAAATCTAAGGTGACCTTTGTTTGGCGCTGAAGTGCCAATCACAATGACAAAGGAAAAACACATTTGTTGTGTTTCCTTATTTGTTGACGTGTTTTTGGATTTGCCACATGTGCAGAACAATCAGCCCACATCTTAAACAGCAAACATTTTGAGAGTTGTACGCCAATTTTTTTTCCGAAACCCTCTTTTACCCTTGTTTCTGCTTTAAATCACTTCTCTTCTCATTGCTGGCTATTGGGAACTAATTTTTTAAGGCAGTGCATATCTCTCTAATCCATCTCTCTAAAGTTTAAGCTGATGAGAAAGTCGTTACATCTGGTCGCAACACCAGAATCAAACCATCGCCCATCCACACAAGGCTCCGAGGACCGCTTATAAACTGGGGCTCAGTTCTCGGCCCTGCCAGGGAGCTGAAACTGTGTCAGCGGAGGGTCGGGACAAAACAAGGCACTGGAGTATATGCTAACAGCCGCAGATCATGTCGAACTAAGCCTGGCTCTCTCACATGTTACTGCATTGTATCTTGCATGTCTCGTCTCCAACATTTCATGCTCTCTGGGTTTTGAGAAAGGAGCCGTGTGCAGCTTTAATTGACTCACACCGTTGGATCAGTGGCCGTGAATCGGAGGTCTCTCTTTTGATCTGGCTCTTTCTAGGTTCGTCTGTCAGTGGCGGCCGCTCATTGACTTCGGATACTGTACACGGAGGAGCAGCTGTTAAAAGCATTCATTAGGAGCTGGAGTAAACCTCTGGGCTCAGAACAGGCTGGAATTACTCAGTCGTTATGAGGCCAGGCTGCCAGAGCGGCTTCCAGACCACAGTGAGGGCAGGAGACAAGTCTGGGTTGTATACATGAAGTATTGGGTATAAAGTATAAAGAAAAATTAGTTTTAAAACCGTCAAGGGAAGAAAAGTATATACTAGTCCACAGCTTGTGTGGTATTGCATGAACCATATGAACTATACTCAGCTACAATACTGTACTGGAGAGCGATTATCTGAAGTAGAGCTGAAACGGTTTCAACTCTTGTCTTACATTTGTATATTTTGGAATTATACATTCATTTTTATGGAAGTGAAATATGGGTGTAACAATCCTCCAAAGTCACGGATCAGTTCACACCTTGGTTTTTAGTTTTTGTTTGTTTTTTAAGGAGCTGGGTTCCAAAATGTTTCAACGCTGTTGACCTGAGTCGGGGTCGTCAGTGTAGGGGGCTTGAGCCAATTAAACCAAACTAACTTTTACCACAGGCCTCATCACTGGATCACGATTGGACGATACAGTCAGGTGACATGTGCAGTATGGGAGTTTCTGTTTATCATTTGATTTTCTGATCAAACTATTATTAGATTAGCCGCAAACGGTACTTCAGTGAGTTGTAGCCCTACATGTGATTATGTTACAAGACAGACGTCGAGGCCTCGTCTGTTGATAACTTGGTTAGTCATCGAATGGTGAAGGCTGTCAGTGAAGATCTGGGTTACATAACAGGCCTGGTCTGACTTTGGCGATGGGGAATCGTCAGCGTTAGGCGAGCAACAGGTTAAACCGAAAATCCTGTGAAATGAGCAGTGGTGTAGTGGATTTGACCTTTGACCTTCAGGTAGATGGAACACACTGCAGTAAACAACAATACATTCAACAGGCCAAATATATTTCACATTATTTTGATATTACTCATTGTATGGGGGGGGGGATGACTCATGCCATTAAATATTCTGACACATTTTCATTCAAATGCTGCTATTTGGTAGAATAAAACCTTGAAATATTTCAGTTTCTATCACTGATAATAAGGGACGAGCACTTTAAGAGAGTATAGTTAATGGGAGTTAAGATTTGCAGGCCGTTGTTTACAACATGGTCCCACTAGATCGACCCGCAGGTCGCACGCAGCATCATCATCATCGTCATCATCATCATCATCATCATCATCGCCATGTCAGATCATTATCGCCCCAGCAGTGTTTTTTTCTTATTCTACAGAAAGCTCGTCCAGAGAGGAGAACTCTTTGACGAGCCGGAGGCGCCACCCACCCGAGCCGAACGCCTTGGCCACCAGCCACGTCAGGCTGCAGGAGACCTTGGCCCTGGTGAAGTCGTAGTGCTCGAAGCCGCGGATGGCGGGGACGATGAAGGTCCGCCTCGTCCCCCGCTCGTCCGCCGCGTCCCCCATCGTCTCCGTGTCGGGAGGAGGAGCAGTCAGCCAGAGGAATTCCTCCCGACTGCGGATGACATCGCGTCCAGAGGAATTCCAATGCAGAAAAAAAAAAGGGAAAAAAAAAATTCCCCTTGTCCCCGACCCCCCCCAAAAAAACCCAAAAACTTTGAGCTTCGGCTCGACGAGTTTCACAGGGAGCTCCTCGGAGACGTGAGCGCCATCCTCCCGCTTTCTGTCCTTCTGTCCTAGTGATATCCTCTAGCCCTGACGGCGCGGCGCAGTTTGGGAACAGGGGTTTCGGAACATTTCCTCCATTCCCTGGTCGGTTCTTTTATTATCCTCAGGCCGACGTGACGGGGCAGCTGTGCGGTCACAGTCCGACGCCACAGGACGCGCTCACACACGAGCCGAAGAGCCCGTGTGGGTCCATGTTGCCCCTGGCTTTCTCGCCGAACAGTTTGCGCCCTTCTGCCTTCTCCCTCTCCGCGGCGTCTCCTCGCTGCGCTGCTCCTGCCGCACTGATCGGAGGATGCAGCGCGTTGCGCATGCGCGAAACCGCCGCCTCGTCTGTTCATCCCTGGTAGGAGGATGATGTCGGAGGCAAACAAGGCGGCAGCGGGATTCGGCCCAAATGCTGTTTCCACAGGGAAACTTTCACGGCAACGGAGGATTTAGAGGAGCATACACACACACATACCAAGATATGCGATCCATTATGTAAAAAATACCCAAAAACGTTGAATGAGGAGCAACTGGACTTGGATGTAGACCCTTGACGAGGTCCAGTTGCTCCTGATTCAACGCCTTTACTTTAGAACTATGACCTGGATGAATGAGAATCTCCACAGACTGACACATTTTTTTCCCCATGTTGTTTCAATTATGACAGATGGCTTATTGGAAAAAAAAAACCTACTTCTGGTTATACTTTCTATTTTGTAGGATTTAATGTGATATATACTTCATAATTTTGACACTTTTACTTTCACTGCCTTAATCAGCTTCCATTCGGTTATTGAAGATGAAGGCAATGTAATGAACAAAAATCGTTTGCGCAGATTCTAATTCATCCAGGTCATAGTTGTCCAAAAGGCGTTAAATCGGGAGAAACTGGACTTGACTTGTAAAGTGTTGGAGATTTTTTCAGGTCTCATTCAAGAGGCTTCTTCAGCTTTAACTGAGTTGTGGCGAAATCCTGGTTTCGCGTACCTGGATAACCAAGCCTCTTGTATGAGAGGCGAAGAAACATCTTCAAGGACCTACAACCAAGTCCAGTTTCTCCTGATTCAATGCCTTCTTGGATCAACGTTAATTATTGTATACATACATATATATATATATATATATATATATATATATATATATATATATATATATATATATATATATATATATATATATATATATATAATGGTGGAAATAGAAACGAGTGAGTGATCAACATGATCTAAAAAGTTTAGCAGCATGCAAGAGAACTTCATCAACCCACTGAGCTATCATCACGGACGTGCACAGGCTCTAACAACCAGTGGGCTGAATTGAAAAAGAGGCAAGTCGCTCTAACACAGGGCCCCAAGGAGGTTGTGGGGCTTGTGCAGATGCAGAAATATTTCTGTAAGTGCTTGAGTTGATGAAGTGAGTCACCTTATTTGAAAGGGTCAAGCCAGTTGCTAGCCTGCATGATTTACAGACACAGACCAACATGGTGCACAACATGCTGCGTCTTTCAAATAAGAATGATTCACTTGATGAAGAAAAAAACAAATTAAGGGCCATCCTCCATACTTTTTTTGTGATACAAATGTCGACCATTAGCTGAAAAAAGGTGTGCGCCATGTGCCACAGTGCCCTTCCTATAAAACCAGCTTACTTTTTTGCTTTTTTGGAGAGAAAAAAATAAGAAGAACATAGCATGAGTGTCCTATTAGAACAAAAAATACCAATCAAACATTGTGTATGCTGTAGGTACTGTATAAGGTACCCCCATAAGGCACATTAAGATTAGAAGTTACCACGACATTTGCATATTAATGGTTTAATGATGTCATTCATTCAACAATAAGAAGTAAATGATTGTTGATCTAAACCCGTACTTGATTGCACAGGGTTTTTTTTATAGTGGAGTATCTTCCAACATGAAAATTGCTGCAGAAAAGGATTTCTATATTTCTTCCATCGTTGATTGAAGCCTAAATAAGCAGTAACAGAATTTTAAAAGACTGAATAGAAAAAAAGGGATATCTCAGCAGCCATATAGAAACTTTAGACATCAATCAAAGTGTCATTCTCCTACATATGGATAGGACAACAGTTAGAAAAATAAATAAAAATGGGTTTGTAAAGTATCTTTCCAAGCCAGATAAAAGTGCAAAGTTGGGAAGATAAAGTAAAACAAGAGATATACAAATTTTAAAAACTAATGTTGTTAAAGACGACACTTAACGACACGTAAGTCTGGTCTTCTGATGTAGTTCATTGTCTATCACTGAACCATCAAAAACACTGTCTGTGAAACTCAGAGGACAGATTGACTCATGGACAAACTGTCATACTCATATATAATATATATATATATATATATATATATATGAGTTCATCCTAGTAAAACAAGAGTCTGAGTCGATCAGTCGACACTTACAAATCATTTCAACATTTATTGGCAACCAGCATATTTTGTTAACAATCTGTTACTGTTGTTCTCAGCAACTAAACCCATGAAAGTGTTACCACTGAAAAGGCGAAAAACTTCATCCAAATGAGATCCTATAAAAGTCAAGATCACGGACGTGAAGGATCATATTGAGGAGATGGCCCCAACTGCTATGAACTTGGAAATCTAGAAATCCAATCACCAAAAGTTAAAATATTTACAGTTACCTTTAAACTGTACCTTGGCAAAGCGAATTTACAGTACACACACTCATCTGAACACCCTCGTCGAATACTGAATAGCTTAAAAGTCTGATTTTATTTAACCTCTTTTAGCTCTCTGATGCAAAAAAATGTAATGCTGTTGGCTTGACACTGCACTTCAGAGGCTCCTGAGAGGGGCAATGAGAAAAATGTGACAACATCACATCCTAGTGTCTGCGCTGGGTTCACACAGCGGAAGAGGTCGGGAGCTATGTACCAATAATCGGTCAGCAGATGGCAGTCCTCAGCTGAACATTAATCTAAAACGTCTCTGTTCTGCCCAGTGAATCATTGAAGGTTACAAACAGGTCGAAGTACACTGAAACAAATCTGCATTGAATATCCAATAGTGTTTGCTATAGCTGTGACATTTTATCCCCCAGGAAAATATCAATTTAACATTTTTTACCAATGTCAGTTTATTGCTACTCCTCAGAGTAAACTGAATCATCCTTGTCTATACCTCCAAAGTGATCCACAGTCATTTGAGAGTCATTACCAATCATTATGTATTGAGCATTTTCAATATGGATGCTTGGTGGTTGCCTCCTGCCGTCGCCGCCATCCTCTTCTGGTTCAACACTGAGACCAAGAAGAAGTCTTTGTGTCACCAAAAGCCTCCGGTTCTCTCGCTCCTGCGACTGTGCCAGTTTACACTCTTGTATAAACTGCTTTTCATATTCGTTTAACCGCTTTAGTTCGTCCTGTCTCTCCATCTGTCTTTTCATTCTCTGTCCCTCTTCCCAGATTCTCTTTTGATTTTTAAGTTTTGCTGGAGACAAGGAGCTTCGTACCTTCCTCTCAAAGTTCCTGTTCTCGTCGAGTGGAACTATTGTATGCAGGACCAGGGGCCAGCTCTGTTTTGGCAAAGGGTTCTCCCGTGGCAGCAGAGGGATAACAGTGTTGTGCTTGTATTTCTTGTTAATGGAGTTGATAAGGGCCGTGTCCGTCTCCGTCTCCACCATACGAGTGTTGAAGTTGCGTGTGAGCAGCAGGATGGTGAAGGCTGAGTTGTTGATAGCATCCTCCACACACTTCAGAGTGCTCCTTCCAGGGATGGCAAAGTCCCCCGAGAAAGTTGCACCTTCCCATCCGCTGACCGTTTCCAGTCTTTCCTTCAAGTTCTCGGCCACATCTGTATCTTCTGGTGCGTGCAGGATGACAAATGCGTAAAAGACTGCCTCTTCCTCCTCTTCTGCACCTTTACTTTCATGCTTCTCTTTTGAATCAGGTACAAACGTTTTTGTTGCAGCGGGTAGTTTGGTGGATTCGTTTGGAGTCTTAATCTGAACGTGAGGACCAGCCGACTTCCCACACACCGCAGCAAATGCTGCATCCATCTTTGAGACTGTCTTTGCTTCAAGCAGAGCAGGTTCCCTGGGTTTTGTCTGAGGCTCCTCCGATGAATGAGACTGCCGAGGCGCGAGGAGGACACTAGTCTTGGGTTTGGTGTTATCCGATGTCTCTGGAGCCATTGTGTCCCCATGAAATGAGGCTGTTGGGGGTATACTAATCTCTAGATGAGTTGGGTATGAGGGCATTGACAAGCTCACCTGCAGAGGGCTGGCAAGACTATAAGCTCTCTCTGACTGATCAGTAGCTTTTAATGTCATGTTTATTTCATCCAGGCTGACAGACTTGAGGTCTCTCAAGGAGGACATCCACTCTTCAATCTGAGGCCCACAGACATCTTTAGCTTCTTCCTTGAATGGATCATATTCCAGATTCTCACAACTGCTTGTTTTGTGACTCTCCATGGAAATGGCTCTCTGATATGCCAGATTCCTCAGGAGGGGACCACACAGCCTCCGCTCAGACAAAACTCGAAAAATTCGAGCCAACACTGCCAAGGATTCTCCTGTTAACTCTTGGAATTCACCACAACTAGCCGCAAAATCTTCTAAATTCCCTCGACTCATTTGCCACCTTTCAGCCACGTGGTTAGCAAGGTAGTTGTCCTTCAGCATCTGGAGTTTGTCAAGGGCCCGATCCTCTCTATGGAGAATGATAAGGCACAAGGCGTGTATGATATTCTCCTCAGGAGACTCACCCAACTGAATCGTCAGGCTCAGCAGTCGCTCCGAAGGCTCTTTAGATAATATGTCAAACGCGTCTCTCAGTCCCGTCCCCTGATTTTCTTGTACCTCATGACTCATTTTCAGTTTTTCTTGCTACTCCACCTCCAGCCTTAAGTAGAATCCCACAGGATCACATGTGATTTCCCAACGTCGTCTTCCTCAGCGGTTCAAAAACATGGGAGAGGTTCACATTGTTTTGGACATTCTTGTATCTTTAAAGATATAAAAACAACAAGCGTCACAAATGGCACAGTCACAAGATTACTTTTTTTGTGCTTTAATTATGTAGCAAGTCAACTCATAGAAGTAGCTCAAATGGAATCTTATAAATCTAAATTTGTATTATTGTAAAACTGACCTTTCAGCTGATTCTCTAACACCGCATCAAGTTTAAAACTCCTCACCGGCACCGAGTTCCAGGTGCCATGACAATGAATATAGTCTGTGTGTTTCCAGCTTAAATAAGGAAGTCCCTCAGAGAACCTCTCTTCCAGTTCATTTCAACAGATATGAAACTCTTTTCTCTTCACAGGAAGCTTTTAGTGCACACTAGAGACGGAGCTGTGAGAACACCCCTCAGTCTCGTCAAACTTTTGGAGTTGAGTCGATCAGTAAACGTACCTGTGGCAGTCGACGGGCCTCTTCCCTGTTGGAGCAGTTTTGCAGAACATAGTGATGATGTCACAGAATGTGAAGTATGGGAACTCATGAGGGACAAAATACAAAAGCAGGAAGTGGCATTCATATCTGGTCAAAACAAAGTTCTCCACTTGGCAACATCAATTGCGCCCTCTTTGAGGGGATGCTTTTTCTTCATGCAAACATTCACCCCTACAATGTGAACTTTGTAACACGAAAAATAAACATTTGTGTGTCTAACTCTGTCACAATATTGCAAATCTGCTGAAAAAAGAAAAAAGAACTTGCGATTAGTGTGGAAGTCTCTAGCGCCTCGTGCACAATAGTCGCCGTAGAGAGAGGAATTCTGTCTTTCCCCCCTTCTCTGCTGAGAGGCAAGTGTATTTTTATCCACGGAGGAAACCTCTAACCCTGTATTTAGCAGGGGTGGGGTCACACCAGGCAGACTGCGAGCCAAGATCAGATCCCTCAATGCAGGGCAGACAGAGAGCCTCACTGTTCTCCGTGCTGAGTGCAGTGTGATAGGTTTACTGTATGACCACTTCTGAGGGATTACACTAACTCCATAGGAAGCGTGGTTTCTGTGCCTTCCGGAAATAGGACTATTGTAGGACTGGTATGTGTGTTTCTTCGCTGAATAAATTATTACCATTCAGCTGAATTATATTGCACACGCCACCAAGACCATGGCTCTGTTGTTTTAAGCACAGGCCCATCCATGGCCTACAGGCTAACACGCCAAGCCGACTGTTGGGACAGTATAAAAATCAATCGATGGGAAAGAGGAGGGTCAGAAATGGGGGAAGGTAGTTTTCTTTGGCTAAAGAGAGGGTAGACTGACTTTTCTGAGAGCACAGAAGGTTGTGATTTTGTTCTAACCTGGATTTGTATCTTATTCTGCCCTTTTGGCCTTAATAGCTATAAAACTAAATTGCTGTTTCGCTACTTTGGGGTTATATGAATAATAGGGATGGGGAGCAGTAGCATTTTATCAAATCTGAATCAGCTCGCTAAATCTGTATCCAAAATGTTTAATCGTTCTTGGTTATTTCTAGGTGGTGGTACGGAATGTCTTATCTAAAAATATATATATCTTGTTTTTATTTTTCTCAGTTTCGAGTCTAAAAGCACGAGATTTAACTGTGTCTGGCGTTCACCACTTTGTCACTGCTCTGTGACATTCATTAACCCTGTTCTGACAAAATTGCACTGTTCACTCTCTTGCAGGAGTGTACCACAGCCAAACCAAACCAAATTCACAGTGGAAATAATATCAGTTGTACTTTATCTTTCCTAAAATTATTATTATTATTATTATTAAATTGAAGGTGAAATGGTTCTTGCGCTGCTCCAGGTAAAAATTTAAAAATAAACTGTGGAGGCAGGCTGAGGCCAAACATTAACCCTTGTAAACATATCTAATCTGCCCCCAAGTTGTTGCTTTAACATTATGGATGATAGATAAATATCTAAGTGAAAGATTTTTCTTTTTTCCTGTTCTCATTAATCAGGCAATTTCCACGTTCACTTTTTAAAGTGTACATTAGATAATTTACTTGTTAAAAAAAAAGCTCTAATAAACCAGTTGATGATCAATATCATCTTTGAGATGCCGTTCATAAGGTGCATTCTGGGTGATGTGCACTTAACTTTTATGCGTATGTCCTCATGTACCTCTCTCACATATACACACATTCAAACACACAGAATCGCAAAAATCAACACACACATTCACACACACACACACACACATCTCCTCAGCCTTTAGGATCATCCTGAGTGTGTTATGTAACGTACTGCCAAACGTCCATTTTTATTGAGGTCAGTTGTTTTAACGAGAGACACGCTCTCCCAGCAGCTGGGTTAGTCAGCCTGGCGGTAAATTTGCCTTCACCTTTAGGCAAAATATGAAGTAACAGGCTCTGTCAGTTCTGCAAATCGTGGCATTGCATAGCTTCAGTAATGTTGTCTGGAGAAAATGCATTCTTGTTTTTTCGTCCAACTATTACTTTGTTTCAACACAAAAAAAACATGCGACTCTAACCTTACATGGTTTATTAGTAAAAACGAAAATGCACAAATATATATGTGTGTGTGTGTGTGTGTGTGTGTGTGTGTGTGTGTGTGTGTGTCTGTGTGTGTGTGTGTGTGTGTCTGTGGTTTCTGGCCGTGGGAGAGAGCCCTGAGGGAGACACAGAAGGGTCACATATAAGAGGCTTTAGGGCAGACAAGTGAAAAGGAGGCCCTTTCTTGGACAGAGACTACGGATTAGGATGAAAGACATACGAGTGGGGGATGCTCTCTCTTTTTTATCTGTCTCACCCGCTTGCTGCATCTCTCTCACACATTCTGTATCATTTCCATTCAAAATGAGCAAGAAATAAAGAGGGGGCTACAAAGACAGACACAGAGGAACGGGCAGACAGAGGGAGGTGGTGAGATATGATAGTGAGATAGGGGCAGAGCAAAAGACGACCTGAGACCTTGACAGATCGATAGCCCTCTTTAGAATTCAGTTTGTGAGAGGCCGAGAGAGGCCATGCTACACGCTGCTCCATTCCCAGCCACTCGATTCGTCACACATGCTAAGAGAATTTAACACACTCACTTCTTGCAGGCAAACATATGCTCCACACACATGTACATGTGAAGGCATATCATTCAGATGAGACTTCACGCCC
Source organism: Scophthalmus maximus (assembly GCF_022379125.1). NCBI lineage: Eukaryota > Metazoa > Chordata > Actinopteri > Pleuronectiformes > Scophthalmidae > Scophthalmus > Scophthalmus maximus. The sequence continues at coordinate 15,626,329 of NC_061519.1, forward strand.
ACGGTTTGACCCCTATTGAAACACTGAATGAAACACCTGCACTTTGGTGAAAAGTTTTGCCTTTTCCTGCACCCTCTGCAGTGTTGCTGTGAAAGCAGAAAACATCATGTAGCCTCAAAATCTTGTGCAACACTGCATTTTGTTCGGAAAAGATGGGGCTCGTGTTGCAGCTTTCGGTAGCCTACATGCAATACTGACAAACTCAGTCCAGTGCGTGTGCTGTGTACTGAAGCAAAAATAACCCTGGCTCTCACACACTGAGGCTAGTTTGTGTTGTTGACAAAGCGGGTAAACAGATCTGAGTTAATGTGACACTTAACTAGCATTAATTCAGGAGCAAAGGTAAATGAAGCGGGCCTGCGGACACAACAGGGGAGGGCAGTGGGGATAGGAAGACGTGTGTACTGTACCACACTGGACTATGCTTGGGTGAGCATGTAGGCCATGCCAACAACAATGCATAATACAGCCTCTGGTGATGGGGGGATGGATATACCCACACACACACAACACCCCCACTTCACCTCACATATATACACACGTACGTAGACATACACTTGCATAAACACACGCAAACTCACACGCATGCACAGACATTGACGGTGATGGGGCATGGAGCAGTTTATGCTCATATCAAGAGAAAGTCTTTGATCAGTGTGACAGGAAGGGCACTCGCCCCAAAGGAATTAGCTAACTCTTGCCTTGCAAAAGGACATCCACAGTAAATCAGGCATGTTTGCATTTGCAACACAGGGGAGAGAATGTCTGATACTTAGCTTCATTAATATGCTAAATGAATGTATATGATTTGTTCCAGTCCAATGTCCAGAGTAGCATGTCCAGAGTGGCATGATAATCATGAAAAGTAGAGAGCGCAGAAAATTCAGATTGCATGTATAATCCTCTCAATTTAATAGGTTGTTAATCTGCACAAGTCATTTACATGTGGCTTTTAAATTAGCAAAACCACCAGTTCAATTTCTCCTTCAAATTACACAGTTTCATACATATTGAGGACTGTATAACTGATTCCAAGTTGTTTTTTCTGAAGTTATAGTATATCACCGATGCATTTAAATAAATACCTACTGTTGCTCCTTTCCATCTTCCCTTAAGTTTACTCTCCCTGACAATCTTCACACTATTACTTTACTCATCACTGTTTTTATCTTATTTATTTCGAGGAAAAGTGCATACATTTAGGAAACAATCGTCTTTTTCTTTCTTGCCAAGAGTTGAATAAGAAAAATAATATATGAAATCTGCAACTTAAATATAAGGCTACAGCAAGTGGTCAGGTTTATGTTAACGCAAAGCCTGGAAACAGGGGAAACAGACAGTTTGTCAGTTAGAGACGCATAAAACCGCAACATATTGTTTTGAATTTTTTGGTTTTGGTACAAATGAAAAAACAAGATATAACATGTTACTTTGTGAACTGCAGATACGCTGACAGGAAAATGTTGTTACCATTGGACAGAGGTTAGTTGTTTACCCCTGTTTCTAGTCTTTGTGGTAAGCTAAGTAAAATAGCTGGTGTTGGTTTAGCTTAGTGGTTGTTTTCAAATATACACTTGGAAAGAAAGTGAAAAAGCTAATTTCCTGAAATGTCAAATTATTCTTTTTCTGTATGCCTCTGCAGATTTCTACTGCTATTTCTCCCCTCTTCCCATATTTCTAAAACATCTACTAAATTGTATGTCTGCCGATTGTAGAGGAGGGTCCCTCCACTCAGATTTCTCCATTTCTCTCTCATTAGACAACATTTTGTGTTAATATAATAAAGCCTGATTAAAAAAAAAAAAAAAAGGGTTCTATAGTTATAGAGTTAAAATTGACTTGATAATTGTGAGTCAGAACTAATTTTGGTCAGTGAGGAAAGGTTGCTCAAGGTTTTTAAAGTCATCCACAGAGTCAAACACATGCAAGGACCAGGCAGCAGAAGAGAAGAGGGGAGAGGAGAGAAGAGGAAATGAATTCAAACCTCCAACAAAACTAAAAGAATAAATGGACCCAATCTGGCTGCACGTGGTGTTAGAATGGATGCCCATCCAAAAGCACATGCCCAATCCCCCATGTCACTTTTGTCCATCTCCAAACCCCGCGGATGCTTCGCTTGTATAGCAGATGCACAAAACCAAAGGATGTGAGGCATGAAAGCAATGGGAAATTCATTACGTATCCCTACCCCCCTCCGTTCGCCATAATCACCACAATTAGCAGACATCTGCAGTGACTCCAAAGCTGGGAGTGTATTCAGGCAATCAGAGCAGCTTCACCGACAGCACTGAAGGCAACCCCCTCTGTGATGGGCCTCATCCTGAAGGGAAGCATTCCATTAGAAACTCATTGATTAATTGAGACAGGGAATTCGCTCCTGGCACCGGGCAAGAATGAAACCCAACAGGAGGCTTCCATGATGGCAGATCTGTACGCTGGGTTTGTGGAGGTAGTCCGGAGTTGGCGGGACCGTGCCATACTGTTGATGGTGTGAGATAAGGTGCTCACACTGTGGTTCGCAATTAGCTGTATGAGAACAGTTAACCAGGGGACAGCTATATGAAGATTCTCTGACCCATCAAGTAAACAAAACCTGTGTGTGTCTAATGATGATCATCGCTACTTACGTTTAGACACTTAAGAAAGCAGTTGGAGGTGATCACTATTGTTAAAATCCCCCGTTCACTTTTGGAAACACTTACATATTTGAATTCCAAATCACCTAAAGCACTTAGCCCTGTATGCTGGGCGTGTGCATGTGTAGCTTGAAGTTAGAGTGATATTGTTTATAAGATTCAGGAAACTAGACGAGAATTTCAAAAGAATAGTTTGACATCTAGGGGAATCATTTTATTTGATTACTTGATGAGAGTGAGATGAGAAGATCGATACCACTCTTATGTCTGCACAGTAAATATGAAGTTACAGCCAGCAGCCATTAGTTTTGGCTTAGTGTGGAGTCTGGAAACAGGGGAAATGTTTATCACCTATGTCAGAAATGTTTCTCACTGGATAATTCTCAAAAGTGTTGAGTGGCCTGCACTGTATGTACTCCATCTGTAGAGGATGACAGCATGTTAGACAGCTCATTACTGAAGCAGTCGGAGATGTCACTCTTACTAGGCACAGTACGGTACAGCCCTGTTTTTAAGCCTTAACTTAATACGTTGTCATGGAAATCAACAGTAGCACATCAGACACTCTCCATTTTTGAGTCGAAGGACGGCTTGTTTCTGGATCACACACACTTGTGGTTATATTAGTAAATAGCATGGCAAGAGTATTTCATGAACTATAAGCAGACGGGCATGTTTTGAGGCTGATGAAAACACAATTTGGGGTTTATCAGATTAAATTGATCTTAGTACAATATTACTGCAAGGCTTTTCTTTATAAAGCCTTTCATGTTAGTTGATGAAAAATGTACAAGCCATTCCTTAGAACAGCTTTTGGTTTGCCAGCGCGTAGAAATGTTCTTTTGTTCTATCGATTCTTTCTACCAGTGGTCAGAAAATATTCAGATCATTCAGTTACTCAAGAAAAAGAAGAAATACCAAGGTTTAAACATACTCCATTACAAGAGAGAGCTGATTACGAACCAATAATTAAAACAACTTATGACATATCATTACAATTTTCAAATATTCCACAGGGATATGAAAATTCGTTGATTAAAGAATATATCCTGCAATCCACAAAATCTAAATGTTTTGGTCCAGATCCCCTGTACTGTTGCCATAAGATATGTGGCCCATAAATAGTATCAATAGGTAAATAATAATATTACTAATATATAAACATCACAGAAAGATAAACACTGGGATGCCTGGAAGCCCATGTCTTAAAACTGATGATTTATTAACCATTAGAAAGTTACAACTCAAAGACTCCTGATGAAGAGTACTCTATCAGGAAGTAGCACCATTTTTTTTAATCCACGGAGGCCCACATGACCCCTCACTCAAAAAGGAACCATGAATTGTGGCGAATATGGAATTAAAGGGTTTTCACATGATAGCAGTCACAGAAACACCCACGCGGTTAGATTTGTGAAAGAGCTGTGATTGAAGCTGCAGCTAAATTAAGAGGAAATAGAGATTAGAAGCTTAAAGGAAATCAAGCCAAGGCTGGAGCTTTCAATTGGATGTTTGAAATTGGACTGAATACTGAATAAATCTAGGTGCTGTACTTCCAAGAGCATCATTCCCACCAGTTATGCAAATTAGCCACCAAATTCACACAATAATCAGATGATGTGCCGCTTTGTTGAGATTTGAGTGGGCTGCTTTATCGGTTTGACTGGGACAGGAGCATAGCGTCTTCCAAAGAAGGGGCTAATTTGTGGCCGATGGCCTCTCGACTGTCGTAAAATTGTAGAGTCACAATGAAATGGGTGTGATCCTCCACTTGGTGCTTCCTTCCTTCCAGTCCGAGGGTCTGGGCCTAATAAAGGCCTGTGTGGTGCAGCGCAGACAGACCGCCTCTCTGCTGTGTGGAGAAATGTGTTCAATCACCATGGCTACTGGTCGGAGAAGAGCCCCCGCTGTGGTTATTAGGATTTCTCCGTCTGCTCACACACGGGCTCATGAATGCAGGTTAACAACACACAGTCTGCATCGTGGATGTGGATCTGTGTGTGTACAGGACAGGAAGGCCTGTAGGTCAAGGGTGATTTAGTATTGTAATCACTCATATACACAAGGAGTGGTGGAGTTTTTAATTACAAGCATCATCTCCGGGAGATGTCTAAAATGGACCGCCTCGGACTCCGCCGCCTCCCAACAGTGTAGCACTGATGTGCGAAGGGGAACATGAGAAAGCTTTGAGCAGTATTGATTCAGCTGAGTACTCTCTGAGCTAGTACCAGAAGATCTGAAGAGAGAATTATCCATGCACCATTTCCTCCCCTGCTCCTGTGTGGAAAATTCTGCAGCTACAGCCTTCTGGTAGCCTACATACAGCAGAAACACACACACTCGGGATCACACACACACACACACACACACACACACACACACACACACGTGCCTAGATGGATACACACACATACTAAAACACACACAGACTTTCTTGAGCATTGATGTTGCGATAATAATGCTTGATTATTCATAGTTCCATCTGGGTAGTCCAGTAAATGTTATTTTTTGCCAAATCCATATATAAAGACACAATTTTTTTTTTTTAAAGAAGAAGAAGAAGGGCAATGATTTATTGCTGTTAATGTCAGGGCTTTCCTCTATCCTACATCCTATTCTAGCACAGGAAATTGCCGTTGTGGGGATATTACAGTGATCCCAGAGCCTATATTAAGTACTCGGAGGTCGTTATAATCAGTAATAGCTTCCACAGACAGACTTAACATAAGTGCTCCATTTTGAATGTTAGTCCATATGAGGAGATTATTGGGAGCCATAACTGTGTAGTGGATAAAGTCCACCAATGAAATGTGAATCTCGGAGACACAGGGCATTGTCTGCATGTGCCGCTTGGCCCTATCCTCGACTCCCCGCCCGGTTTCTCCTGAATAATGAACGACAGGCCGCCTCCCCGCTTCCCCGGGCGTCCAATAGCAGACGCGCATTTCATCAAGCTATCTCCTCTGAGCCAATCCCGGTCCTCCCGGCGATCCCTGTACACCGGATGCCCTCCCTCCTGCCCCTCAGACAGGCGCGACGTGTGGATCGCGGAGGGCAGGCGCGCGGTCGCTGTGGACTTTGGCGTCGGACGGCGGCGATGAGAGTGAAAAAAAACATCCTCCGTGGCCGGCGAGAGGAAGCCGCGTCGCCAGGACGGTGAATCCTGCAGCTTCCCGCGCAGGACGGCGAGGGAGCGATCTGTAAGTATGCCACCATGTGAAATGCATAAACTAAAACCTAACATATGCACACGCGTTTTATTCGTTCAAAATCCAGTAGAATCCGCGCAAAGTGGCGCTCTTTGGTGAGACGACACGACTGGACTCGGTAAAGTGTGGGTCCCGTGCCGGAGGAGCGCGGGACGGACGCGGAACTCTGTGACATTATGCGTCGGGGGTCGGGTCGGGAGGGGCGCTGACCAGGCGGCTCTGAAGGAAAACCGGCTCGTGTGAATGTGTCCGACACGCCGCGTCTCACATCGCTCCTCTCGCCAGGTCCGTCCCGGGCGAGGAGCGTGCCTCCGATCGCCTCCGCGCCAGACCTCCAGCCTGTGTCGATTTTAAATGCAACACTTCAACTTATTATGGTACACAGTGTGCCGACGCATGCTCGTCCCCGTCGCTGGGAAAGTTTCCGCCCGCGTGTCCGAGCTGCGCGGGGTCGCGGCTCGAGTCGTACAACTTCAAATGGCCTCGCTCCGTCGGCCTCCTGCTCCCGACGGGCCCGACAGTCGGCGAACACTGATGAATGGTGGCTATCATTTTTTTTTTTTCTCCAAGCAGAACAATGCGCGCCGGCTTTGTGAGGAGGACCATCTGTCATTGTATCGACATTACAGCAACCCCCCCTTCCCCTCCCTCCCTGCCTCCTCCGAGGGACACACCTGGAGAGCAGACAGACAGACCGACCGACAGACCGACAGACAGACAGACAGACAGACCGACCGACAGACAGACAGTCGGAGCCGCCACCACCCGTCCCCCAGCGAGCCGTGACTCACGGTGCGCCCCTCCGCCAGTGTGTGGATCGGCGCGTAACGTAGAGAACAGATAGACGAGGCACTGGTGCAGACCAAGTGTTCTACGTTTGGGTGCCGGTGCAACACAATCCACGTATGGTTGAAATGTGTGTGTGTGTGTGTGTGTGTGTGTTTTTTTTTTCTTTCTTTTTTCTAAAATGCAGACGGATGTTGCAACAGTGCATGCAGATGACAAGCATGGCTTTGCTTTGCGCATCGGACTTACTCCCGGAATCTGGGCCTCTAGCACATGGCGAGAAGAAGCCAGCCTGCCATTTTCAGGGTGGACACTTTGATCAAATGAATACTCTCCATCATGGTGCTACACGCGTTGTTTTTTTTTTGGTTTTCTTGTGCGGGCCACAGCGGCCTAACCTGCTGCCACTCGTCTCTGACCCTCCCCGTAGTTCAATGCAGCTGACACAGGCTTTTTCTTTATTTGATTTTTTTGGAGACTTCAGAAACTGCACGCTTAGTCTCTCAGCTTGCAGTGCCAAGCACTCATATGCCTTAAGGTTAATGAGGCAGTCTCCATAAATTCTTCTGCCATCTGGATGTAGTAGGTCTAGACGCTTAGTGCAGCACTACATTTTATTGGCTCTGGGTGTGCTTTGATGAAATATAGAAACGCATAGATTGAAACAAGCTTCGCGCACATGTCATCTAACGCTGACAGTTGCATAACTTATTGGACTTAAAATTTCTTTTCCGTAATTTGTGGTGGAACAAAAAACAATCCTGCCGAGAGTTATGTCAATATGGAGATGTGCAGTGAATGACCGGTGCTGATGTGATCAGCTGCGATAGCCTCTCTTCCGTCCCTCTCAGGGCCGAGTTACATATAATTCACTTTAGCTTTGTCCATCATGAGGAGGAAGAGCAGCAGCCGCCCTGTCACGGCGAAACGTTCAAGTGCATATCGTTTTAATTCGGTTTTGAGTAGCTCCCGGAGAGTCAGCAGGGCGGGATGGGTGAACGGAGCAAAGCCACCGTCTTCCTGCGGACGGCAATGTGGGCAGAGGGGTGGTTGGATGCTGGCTTATCTCATCTCCCGCTGAAGCTATGATCATCATTCCTGCGTTGCTCATTATCACATGTGGATGGGTTCCATCAGCTGCGCCCTGCAATTATGCCGAGAAGCAACCTGCTATCACAGCGCAGAGGCTCCTAACCGAGTGAGCGCAGTCGTTCGTCCACAGTTACACAGTATCTGTCTCTCGGCAGAATTCATAGAACGATTCAAATTTAAAAAAAAAAAATTAGGTTTCTCTAGTTTTTTTTCTTGTCAGTGTGAATCTAACACATCGGGGAGTCACATCTCGCCGTCACATGACTCCCAGCAATTCTTTCCCCGCTGCCATCAAGCACTGAACACACAAATCAGGAGGAAGAAAAAGAGCTTCCACACTCACTTCCCTCTGATTCTCTCTAGTCATTAAAATACAATATGCGAACTTATTTAATTCATTTTTTTCTGAGCCATCTGGACAACATGAAAAGGGTGGATTCTCAGTGGATCATGAACCAAGAGAGGCGTAAGGTCAAATTTGTGTATTTTTCTTTTTGATCTTTCAGACTTTAATCCTCATCTCTGGATCCAAAACCGCAAATCTTTTCGCAGCCGTTCAGCAGATCCACTTGGTTTGTGTCCATGCGTTACAGCTAAATTAAGTTAAGGGCTGAATGAGTCCATAGCAGCAGGAACCTGTGTCCATATGTGTGTGTTTGTGCTGCTCTTGTGTGCACAGTTGCGGTTTCGGGTTAGGTAATGGAGAACCCTGCTCCCCGCCTCAGGCATCGCAACATACTGCCTATCTAGATGAGTAGATGACCTCTGACCTCCTGTCACGCCAAGGGCTTAGGGTCTGCTTGGGTCAAGCCAGGTGGCTTTCAAGAGCCCATTGGACTATTCAGGAGCACATGGCATTTGAACTCTTTCCACTTCAGGGCCAAACGCCCGCTCTTTTGGCTAATTAAGAAACTCTTGCGGCTTGTGTGTGTGTTATCTGTGTTACAGATAAAGTTGGGGATTAGAGAACAGCGATAAGGAGGTTAGGGAAACTTGTTAAAACCTGTTAAACTCTGAACATCTGCTCTCCGAAATATTTTCCATCCTCCATGCATAATGAAGTCGGAGATTTTTCGGATGATTCAAAGGCTCCCTTTTATCTTGTAGTTGACGTAGGTTGACGTAACCTCCGTGGATCCTAGATCATGAGAGATCACAGATATTCCAGTGACTTGTCAAAGCCAGGTTTGGCCATTGGACTTCACTCTCAGCTCATTTGCAGCTGTTGTGTGGCCGCTTTTATCGTGAGGCATGGTCGCTGTAAGACCAAAAGTTTGCATTAGTCCCAATCTTGCCATGGCTGTGAGAAACAGCCTGTCTCAATTCTGTCGCAACACGCTCGCCATTGTATCGCCAAGATACAATAAAGTGCAAGAAACTCCCCATGGAAATTTTTGAATCTTTCCCATTGTTCCTAAAGGAAAGGGGGCTTTCATATGGAAGTGGGGAATGCCAGGAAATGACAGGCATTCTTTGTGGACTATTTGAAAATAAACTTGTGGGTCCTCGCTTCCCTCTCGACAGCTAAGCAGAAACCAGAAATAAGAAGAGAGGATTATGGTCTTAACAATCCCACAATGGTATTTTCACTTCCTTACGTTTTCCTGCTGCAATTTGTCCCTAAAGTATATTTTTGTATTCAGTGTGCTGGAGACATTCCATCAGAGTTTTAGCTGAAGAGCTTTTGTCGAGGGCTTTTCACTCTTTTCTCCACAGTTGCTTGAATGGATGCATTCATATTTCCCTCCGTATTTGTCCTTATTTTGCCTTATCTTTCTCCTCCTGGCCTTAAACACAACCCTGATGTTTGAGCTCCGCTTTATGAGGTGTGACAGCGAGGCCTGGTTGCCGAGGCAGACTGTGTGGACCGGAACGTAAAGCTTTACATTCAGCCGCGGTCGGGTTGGAGGAGGACTTAAACTCACTTCACCCCTATACAATACCTCGTATACAGGACATGCCTTCATTCTGCTGAGCTGGCATGAAAGTTCAGAATTCAGAGGAGGGGGGAAGAAAAAAACCTTCACTACCCCTAACAAGGAAAAAAGAGGAGTATGGACTGAAAACTGAAGGAAAAATGTAAATCTTTAAAAGCATGGGCATATTTTCTTTGCACATATAATCTGGCACCAGGTGTTCGTAGTTCTTTGCAGCTTTGTACAAGTTTACCTTTGAGAATTAATAACAGGTTTTATTTTAACAGGCTCCTCCCTCTGTGCTGGCCAGTCTCGCCGTACCTCAGATAAACACCAACACATTATCCCCCTTCTCTCTTCCTCCTCCTCCTCCTCCTCCTCTCCTCTGTTTTTTTTCTCCCACCAGGCCAGTTGTAGTTCCCAGGTATTTGACCAGCGTAGCGTGGCCGGGATGCTGGTTGTTCTGTCCCCTGTGAGACAAAGGCAGCGTGCCTCAAGGAGAGGGATGAAAGGAAACGGGGCTGTGCAGCCACTCCTTTTTACAATGGGAATCGTCCTTAGTGAGGTTGTAGAGCAAATAACCACCTTCTCTCTTCCTTTTTTTTTCTTTCAACAAGCGCCTAGACTGTGAGAGTGCGTCTATCTTTTTTTGTAGTAGGAGGGGCCGTGCTGTGTGTATACGCGTAGATGTGAGTTTGGTGTGCATGCAAAGAGGAAAGGCCGTCCTTTATGTCGACACTGAACGTCTTTAGGGTTCCTTTTCCTTCCACCTGCTTAGCTTCAGCTGACAGATGGGGCCTCTCGTGCTGAAGACGTTTCCTGCACAACGATTGTTTTTGTCGTGGTTTTAACTGTAGAGAGGGATAGACAAAAAAAGAAATTAATAATATATTAAGTAAATGCAAATACGAATAGTAGTGTTAAAATGTGTGTATTTTAAATCTGGTGTGTGATTCAGTTGACTTTTAAGTACTTCCTTTTGGAAAATATGCACAACAATTTATGAGCTAATTGTGCATTTTTGCACTTAAAAAAAAGTACAAATTACTACAAGATTAAACCATAAATTCTTTGCGGCCCAAATATCAAATCAAGCATGCAAATGTTCTTACTTTCCACCTCTAGATTTATCAGGGGTTTTAAGTCACAGTTATTATTCAATGACACATATGCTAGTCATTACCAATATTTTTTACCACATTATAACATGCTTACACATCAATTATACACATACAACTGTCTGCTCTAACCCGGTGGCGCTCGGCCTATGGTGTTATCATCTCGGGTTGTAGTCAGGGGGGAGGGAGCGGAAGCTGCAAGAGTCTTTTTATGGCTCCAGAGACAACCTGTTCTCAGGCACTTCTCTTCTGGCACTTTTTTATGACATCATAAATCCCTCCATTTCCTCTAACCAGCCCTAGGTGGGTATAAAGGACATACCTGGCCAGTAATTGTCTGTCTGGCCCTCTCATCCGTCAGTCTCCTTCTACTGCTGGTGACTTCCTCTAGAGCAAGACTGCCTGAAGATACACGCGTCTCTTAGATCTGGACAGTGGACCAATAAAAACAGTGATTTATCGGATGAGTGAGAGGGTGAAGAAGGTTTTTCTGGAGCGCGGTTTTTCATAGATGCCTCTTACTGCATCTTTGTTGGTCACTTATGTCAGCGAGGAGAGTCTGCCTGGCACCCACGTTCGGCGACCCTTTTCTGCACGCATGTGCACTTCAGGCCAACAACAGCGGCCCACTCTCCGACCTGTTGATACCCTTTGTTTGTTGAAGTCTGAGGATGAAGAGCAGAAAAGAAACGGTTGGGGGAAGAAAGGGGAGGGAAAGGAGGAGCCCTAGGGAACATTCAGTGTTCGCATTCACCCGATGCTCAACTGGGGCTCCTCAGGGAGGCTGGAACAATACTCGCACCAGCACGACAACATTCCTCGGGGTTAAAAAGGTCAGGGGTCACCCGACAACCCCACACAGCCAATCAGTCCCAAGGCACCAACTTGGTGCATTTGTTTTTGGTTTATGTCTTCGCACTTGTTGAACCGACTCTGCACCTTGTGTTACATTGTGCCCTTTGCTCTCTTGCAGACCAGACTGGCACGGAGCACTTTTACTAAAGTTAAATCAGTCCGGCCGCAGCTGCCTAAATGTTCAGTATATGAGGGAGGAGATCATATTTCTCATTGTTGAAGCATCTGGGTTGAGAGAAAGAGAGAAATGCTACTCAAAGCAAGGGAAGGAAGCACATTAAATTAGCTAAAAGCTGCAAAGAAGTGCAAATTAAGTCGGTCTATTTTTATGTCAGCAGCCTATGGCACATACAGTATCACAGCCAGATGTTTGGCAAGCCTTCAGTACTTCTATGTGTGCTCGAAAAAAAGAACCACCACAAAGCAGCCAAACTATAATTATTGTTCATATTTTGAATTGATTTAAATGCCCACTTCACACGATCGGCCGGCAGCGGTCAAATATTAGACAAATGAGGACACTGTACATCGTCAAAGTCCTATTTGTCCTTTGAGAAAATGTTGGGGTATTTTTTTCTGCGTGCATGTGCGCACCACCGCACACTTCAAATGGAGTCTGAAGGCTGCCATTAAAGTGGAACATATGCATGTGTAGGCATGGGGTGGCGTGTGGGGCTCCTACAGACAGACTGCAGGTCTGTTAGTCATTACGCGTGAATGTACAGTATACACTGGAGTGGACATGCAGCTACATAAAAGCCTCACCCACGGCAACATCAGACCACCCCAGAGACACACCGCTGGCACTTCCTCCGCCCACTCCCATCGCTCGGCCTCAGGGGAAGCACGTTTTGGGATTTCCGGAGGATGGACTGCACATTAATCGTCCGTTGATTGGGAAACCTTTCTAATGACAATCAAATTAATCGCATCTGTTAGATTCACAGAAAAAAAGGCGACGCTTTTTCTATTTCAGTAAGATTGATCTGCGGTCTGTGCTTTTGTCTTCTTTCTGTAGGTGTTCACACATCATGCCTCCTGATACTGACTTTTGTGACTCGATGAAGACTGTTTCCATCAGGTATACTGTGTACACCATCACTAAGCCATATTTTCATAAAAACCCTAAATTCTTTTTGCTGAATGTCAGGATTCCTTTGTCCTCTTCATCCTGGTGGAGTGGTATCTCAGAAAGCCCATGACTATAAACCTAAATCGGCTTAAAGTAGAGGAAGGAGACTTCGCTCTCTATTAGTCTGCAGTTAGAAGCCTATCTGGCTGCAGCTGTGGAGGAGCTGCGAAGATGGGGACGTTTATTGTCAGGAACAAATAGAGGCCTTCTTATTTTGTCTAGCAGCTGACGCCTCTCCCCACCCACAATTCCAAAACCGCTTTTGTCAGTAATGTAGAGTGGCCTGCTCAGGCAAGAACAAGAGACCACGAGAGTTTCACAGAAGCAGAAAAAAAATAATAAAATAAAGTGCAGGGTTTGTCGGTGATTGGCTCAGGAAGGAAAGGCCCGGCTGTTTGCCATATGGTGTAATTATCTGCCATTTCAAAAGATTATCTCCCTCCATCAGTATAGTGTTTAAAATGTGTGTGTGTGTGTGTGTGTGCGTGAGTGTGCGTGAGTGTGTGTGTGTGTTGGTGTGTGCGCGCGCGTGTGTGATTTGAACTCTGGTTTGGACTCCGGTGTAATGTTGAAACTCTGTGGCCTGCTGCATGGCCCCCCATTTAAAATGAGTTAGCTATGATTTCCCCCCTCAAACCCCAGTCCCTCCCCCCTCCGTGATCCCTCCCTCCCACATGCATGCACACACGCACACACACAGTCTCTCAACACAAAAGAAATATTCAGCTGTAGAGAGGGGGTCCCTCAGAGGGCGCGATATTGAACTGGGGGGGGGATTAAGGAGAAATGGCTGGCTGACACTGGGGTTGCCATGGCAAAGCCCCCTTTTCTCCTCTCCCTCGACCCTCCGCCTATTTTTCATTTTAGGTCTCATTGTGGGCTGAGGTGTTTGTGTGTGTGTGTGTGTGTGTGTGGAGTAGGGAAAATGTAATATGGCTTATGATTTGAGTCTCTTATCTGAAGCTGCTCTGGCTCATCCTGAGAGAAAAGAGGCTTCCAGTTCACATGCTGCAGAAAAAAAAGGGAACTAAAAATAAAAAAGACTTAATAATGTTTTATGTTATTTACTGAGTGACTGTAAATATTTTACTACATTATTGGACATTATTTATCTACCTGCCGTCTGCCATATTTTTTTCTCTACGGTCATACAAATGAATTTGAACATTTTTGCATATTCATAAAAGAACGTCGGCCGTGGGAGAGAACGGGGGCAATTATTCAAAGACCTAACCCGCTCACGGGCCAAAAAACAAATTGTCTTTTTTATGACTTTCTGAATTATAGCTGCAATTATGTGACGCATTACTCATCCATTGTGGCCAGTCTATTATCATGCTAGCCTGACGTTGGCCTGCCAGCCCCAGCAGAGTAATGGATTCTGGGGTAGCTTGCCCGATGACATCAGCACCCATAAGCCGATGAATGACCGTAGATCAGCGTTTACCATCCTGACGTCAGCCTCCGGTCTGTGCAGCAGTGCGGTGACACTATCGGTAGTTGTTCCCCAGCGATGCTCCGCTCCTGACAATGGGGGCTCTCAGTCCGTGGCCCGGCGCTGGCTGGGGTATGAAAAGCTTTGCTGCACAGCGGGACATCGTAGCATTGTTCTCTGGACTAGATAGGCAGCCTGTTCGGAGCAATGTCAAAACACCGAGAGATGGTTTTACACTTTCAACACGCAGCTGATTTATTTCACATTTTGTCTGTAAAACTTATCAAACGTCGGTCCCTCCAATTTGAAAAAATAAATAAAGATCTGATTTACAACTTGCTGATAGCTTTGGTTTAAACAAATTTCATGATTTAAGATATGTCTCAGACTTCTCGCCAACACCCTAAAAACAATGAAGATGAATGGAATTTTATCTATCCTTGTAATTGCATTGAAAAGTTACATTCGAATAATCAACAGCAACGTCATAATTAAAAAACAACAGCACAAACTTATTTGTAAGGTCCTCCGTTTTTACTGGAACAGCTTGTCTCCTGAATGAACAGCAGCTGTGAAAACAGGTGACATGTGCTGTGTGGATTATTCAGTGTAGCTGGAACTTTTAGTTCTGGAAAGACTCAAATGTTCTATATTTTATTAGTACAACAACTTTTAATTTCCTCCCTTATTTTGCTAATATAAGATATTTGGAGAAAAACCTACACAAAGGAAACCATAACAAGCTGCCTGGCTAAATACTACAAAAGGAAATAAGAAAATGTGTGTTTTTTTAGGTGAACTGACCCTTTTATTATCAACAATATTGGTTTTCCTCTTCATTTATTCATCTTTTCATTTTCAGATGCTGTCACAGCCAGTTTTAAACTGAAGATGGACCGAAGACTTCAGCCTCCTCTGGTTAATGGCGTGGTGGTAATGTAGTGAAGCAGGTCCTCTCAGTTTATGTTCCAGCTTATTACACTTCACAATGTGTTTTGTGTAACCAGACCTGTCTTGGCCCTGTGGACAGAGGACTCATTCTGCCACTGTCCTGTGTCATTAAGTCCCTGTGCTGTGCCGACCTGACCTCTGTGGCGTGAGTGACGTCCCTGGCTCTGACCCCGTCCCCCGCATGTCTCACTGTCTGTCCTCCGTCCTCCACGCTCTGTCTTGTCTGTCAGCTCGGCTCACGGTCACACCCCGCCGTCCTGCCTGCCTCGGAGAACATTCAACGCTGTCGGTGAGTTTGGTATGGATCACGTAAAAACCATCGACCGTTGATTGTGCCCCGTGGCTCGCTCTGATGACGTCCGGAAGTAGAGGAGGAGAAAATGAACAAAAGGGGCAAGTGGGCGCATGCAAATCCAAAGATGAAGACACACACATGCACAGAAGTGACACTGTGTTTCCGCTGTACCCAAAGACCCAAAGGTCACAATCAACATTCATTGCTGTCGCTGGGTTGGACTTTGTAGAAAAGCTCACTGAACAATGAGTGCAACTGTGGCCCAGATCTGCCCGACTCGTGTCTCAACCAATCAGCCGACCGGATGTGAAGCACTCTGATTTCTTTATTTATATATACTTCTTGTTTTTTTAACTTCTATTTCCTCCTTCTCTTCCTCCCTCCCCGGCGCGGGGAGTCTTCAGGGGAACAGAGAAAAAGGGAGAGAGACACACACACACACACACAAATAGACTTCTGGCTGCTTGCTTGTCCTTCTCCTCCTTCTCCTCTCCTCTAATTGGTGGTTATGTGTGCAGCAAGGGGGAAGGAAGCAGAGTGAATGTGTAATCATTTGGAGTCTCTTCTCCTTTAGATGTTTCATCCCGCTCTTTTTTGTTTGTCTAATTATATACCAAGCTCAGTTAACTCTGTGTTAACTGTCTGTGCCGGTAGGAATCAGCCACTGACAAAGAGAAAGGACAAGGGAAGTACAAAAAAAGTAGAAAGATTAAAGCACCAGCAAAATTATTATCTAGTTAATTTTTTTTTGTAAATTTCATTCATTATTTTCTTCTGCTGCAAATGTGTGTGTGTGTGTGTGTGTGTGTGTGTGTGTGTGTGTGTGTGTGTGTGTGTGTGTGTGTGTGTGTGTGTGTGTGTGTGTGTGTGTGTGTGTGTGTGTGTGTGTGTGTGTGTGTGTGTGTGTGTGTGTGTGTGTGTGTGTGTGTGTGTGTGTGTGTGTGTGTGTGTGTGTGTGTGTGTGTGTGTGTGTGTGTGTGTGTTTGCCATGATTGAGGACCTGTCTGCTGGTCTCAGAGTGCATGTTATTTCCCTCCTGTGCTATAGCCTGCTCCCTCATGGGAAAACGCAGTATACAACCATGTCTTCCTTCAGACAGTCTGGGACCGGCCGCGCTGCTGCCATTTCTCACCGTACCCTTCTCTAACAACTCTGACACTGTGTCCTGTATCAGTGATTAATGCAGTGTAAATGCACAGCTCACACACACACACACACACACACACACACACACACACACACACACACACACACACACACACACACACACACTAGTTTTATTTATATGTAGGAAAGGTTTAATAGTCTCATGAAATCAAGAATGAATTCAATAAAGTTTAATCAGAACCCCATGCATTAGTGTCTGGTGTGATTATTTACTGTGAATTACATATGAAACTCGTAGTCGTGCTTTCCTCTAGAATATCCTTCCAACTCCATTGCTCCACAGTCTCCATCGCTCTTTATTCAACAGTATGTAGTCCCTCTGTCATTTAGTAACCACGCTCCATGTCCGTGTCCCTCTCCCCCCGTCTCTCTGTATTATTCATAGAAAAGCACTCTGCGCAGTGGTGCGGAACAGTGGAGGTGATGTAATAGTGGCTGCGAGCGTGGCTCAGGACTATCATTTGGGACGGACTCGTGCGACACGAGAAAACGCTCAGTTTGTTCAGCTTTGGTGGCGTTGCCAGCAGCTACAGCTAATGGCCATGGAGTGGACATAATGCAAATCTATGGGGGAAAAAGTGTTCTTTTTAGCTTTTTCAATTATGACAATTTTCGTTTGGAGAAAGAAAAATGTTTTCACTCATGGGCTCTACTGTGAAAACTACAAATTGTTGAAAGTGAAAGAAAGTATGACAATGCAGTTGTAAGTCCACATTATCGTGTGAGCCAGCACTGAAATTAGCACAGTGCATGACAAAACATTTTTTCGAACAAATAAAAATCATAAAAAGGAGTGTTGTGCTGAAATGTCGTTTCACCGTTCTTCATCTTCTAAGTGATTGTACCTCCATCTAGTGTTCAGACTTTGTTTTTTTTCATCTAGTATGAGCAGATGGTGGTTCACTCTGAGATTACTGTGAAAATACATAATAAGAAACAAAGTGACCCACAGTAGACATTTATTTTTCCAGGTTTTATTTCTTTCTTTTATTCTATGTTTTTTTCTTCTAATCCTGGTTCTACAATACATAAGTATAGTTTCTATAAAAGGTTTTTAAAAATGTATTAATTATTTTTCTTTCTTCCGTGAGAAAAAGATTTGACCCCTGATTCTGGTTTTGTAAATTTCAACCACTATATAAATAAGAGGTTACTTATTTACTTGCTTACATAAGAACTACCTCTTCATTATTAATGAGGAATATGGATATGTTTGAGGGACAGAAATGGAATCTGATATTATTATTTTATTGCATATCAGCCCACAATTTAAACTTTCCCTGGAAATTAAGAAGGGATCTGAAATAACTGGCTCAGGGGCCAGATGAAGGTCACGCGACGATTCCATAATAAGGCAATCGTTTTATATCCTAGCAAGGCTGCAAAAGCACACATGATGTTTTTCTTTAATTTCACAAGTTACATTGAACAAGCTGCACTAACTTGTTAATAAGAATTTAGAATAATCGCTCCGTCAGTTTCAAGTTGACTAAAACAAAGACAACTGATTATTGATCGGTGGAGGTCAATGTGACTGCTTCCTGTCGCATCTGCAGCTGAAACTGTCATTTCATTCAAAGTCAAGCTGCACTGCTCTCTGCTAATCTGTTTCCAACAAATGTATTCTATTCGTCCTTGTACCAGGAAGTCCCCTCTGAGATAGAATGTCTCTTCTGCCAGGGAGTCCTGCTCAAATTTAATTTAGAGTTTAATTTTAAGTGTCCTACATTTAAAAAGCGGCAGGAACAGATACAAAAACAAAAACACTTATTAAACACAGCACACTGACTAAAGCATAGAACAGACACAGGAATCCATGGCAAAATTAATTATGGAACATGTAAAGCACATGTCATAAGCAATGACATTGGTCTATGAAAACTTTAAAAGATTTTTTTTTTTAACATGGCAAGAGAAGGTCATGAGTATGTAGTGCATAAAAGCAAAAGGCTTACTCACCTCTGTTTGGGTTGCTTTAAGGTCTAAAGGGAATTTAAAGTATTGTAGCTGCTGGGACGAAGTATCAACAGACCTGATTATTACTGTGGATACTTTCCCAGTGAAGCTTTTGCAATAAAAAATAAGATATGTTATGCTCAGTAGACATACTGAAAATAAATCTTACTGTGTAACAGTTTGTTAAATGTAATGACTCTTATTCTGTGCTTCTGTTTTATAATTTACCACCATTCCAGATATGTCCCATGTGTCTTTCTACACTGTAACAAAGATAGGGAACACTGGGCTTGGGAATGTGATGGACCCACGTCCATCAGTATGTGTTTTTATTGTAGAATCTACTGCAGAATTTCCAGGCTTCCCCGTCATCAAATATGTCAAGAGAAAATGTCTTTGAATAATTAGAATAAACACACCAAATTTTGTTGTAATGGTGCAACCAAACAATAATAAAAAAGGCATCAGCTTTGAATATGTAAATCACTGTGGACATCAAATACATGCAAATGCAGAATATATTTAGGATGCAACATTGTAAGAGAGTGACTATTCAAGGGGAAATGTAGTGTGGAAAAGGTTGTTTAATGTTTGAATATTTTATTTTCAAATTGTTCTTCAAGAGTTGATAGCTCCATAATTAAGGGGCGGACCTCTATGTACAGCAATAAAAGATCAGTACACAACAATCTATAAATATCTGTGGAGATTCTCATTAATCTAGGTCATAGTTATCCATGAGTGTGTTGAATCAGGAGCATCTGGATTCAAGAAACTACAACCACCAAGTCCAGTTGTTCCTGATTCAACCCCCCTTCATGGATAACAACCTATGAATTGAAAAACGCTGATGTCAGCATTTATAGTCGCCCGTGTGTCAACGTGGAAATACCAGTTCTGCTTTGTGCTTTGAAATAAACGCTCCCACAACTTCCTCCTGCTGATGTCACTGGACTTGAACCACCTCGTGTTAATAATTCGCCAGATTTGGACTACGGGACACAAAACTTCCAGAGCTGGAATTTTCGTCACAAAAGATAAACACGAGGAGATTACAGGCGATATAGCTGTCGGGGAACTCTACACTAATCACTGACCTGTGTACAGTTACAACCAAATAAACACTTGGGAGAGTTTTCAGTAAGACACTTTTTTTTAATCAAAACTTTATTGCTTGTTTGTTACATTTTACACAAATACAAAATCTTACACGCACATATAATATCATACAATGCTCTTATAACAGAGCTGATTGTAGAGCTGACCTGTATTGCATAACAGCCATTTTCAGAAGTTTTGTGAAATAGGAGTTAGTTGAATTATATGACTATAAAACGTCATTGGTTTGTGGATAACAGTGGAGGCTGAGAAGGGATTTCTGGCTTAGCTAGGCTCCGTGGTCTCTCCTTTCAAAGAGCAGAAGATCTTAATCCTCGAGGGTCTTTTTCTACATTTTTGAGTTCTTGATGTGAACCATTTGAGCTTTATTCCTGAAATGACATAATATTAGTTATTATTTGTTGACTGTTACATATTTCCATACTGCAGAATTGTAATATGTGTCTGCTACGCTACAGCAGTTTCTTTGAGAAACCTCACCTTAGGCGGTTGACATAGTCCATCACCCAGTTCAAAGCAGGATCGGTGCATGCTTTTCCCTTCTGTGTGTGGAAACTGTAGAATTTAAAAGAAGGAAATTGAAGAAATATTCATAGGCTTATGATAAAGAACTAATGTTATGTCTCATGTTTTGTTTATTTATTATTTGTTCAGATGCAGGTGATGAATGTCATTTAATGGATACTTGCATGATGGCATTGATGGGACACAGCTCTCTCCGGGTCTGGACTGAGTAACCTCTGATTACAGGAAATGGAAGTTTGGTTTTCATGTAACCTCGACAGCATCCGTGAGGCACTGAGAAACAGGAGAAAAGCTAATTTGATCAGATACTGGAACAGAGAAAGTAGAGTTAGGAGAGAAGAGAAAAAAAATGCATATGCCCCATGTGCGTATGCCCCATGTGGAATTTGTGTGATAATCAAGATACAATAAAAAAATTAACAAACAATCAAAGAAAGAAGATAAAGATGGAGGGAGACACAAGAGAGGAAACCTGATGCATACCTGCAGATGAGTCTGTGTGTGTCACCAGCACACAGACAGTAAGGATTGTGATCACCATCACCGTAGCTCTGATTGACACCATGTCTTCCTCTGTGTTGGCAGCAGTGTTGTCTCGCCTGTCCACAGGTGGAGTCAGAGAGGTTGTGGTGACAGTGTGCTGATCAAAGCAGCCTTTATATATGTGCTCCTCAGAGGAACTGGAAATTTTTCTGACGGAAAGAAAGATCAGACCTGCCCTCAGCAGAAGTATCACGCCATCACAGAAATTTCCCCCAATTTTTACCCAATGAAAGTAAAAGGTGAAGGTGCGGGTTGATGGGGGGCAGGGTGGGAGGGGCCGGGGCAGAACACATCCTGATAACCTCTGTGTGTACACGAAAAGAAAAAACAGAAAAAAAAACAAACATATCCTTTCAATTAAAAAAAATTCATGTACACACCATGAGATCAAGTTCCAGAGGACTAAAATAATCCTGTAGAACCAGTGGAGCATGGGGAGTTACAGAGGCGTGTCAATACCTCTTAGCATGAACATTATACTGATTAGGACAGAAGATATTCAATTCAAAGCTATTTGTCATGTTGAAGTGAAAGAGTTCAGCTGTAGACCTCGTTCTGCTCAGGCTCGATGGGGGCTGCTACAAATGGGTTACTTTGACGTTCTTTTCTAGGTCAGAGGAAGTCTCACACCAAAGACCCGTGCATCTGAAGGAAAAAAGTGCATCGCGACCACTGAAATAGGTCACGGTACAGTGAGGTTCTGTTTAAATGATCATGTTAAACTTTCCTTCAAAACCACACCAAGAATGATTTCCACATTACTTATTTCCTGCATCATGCATTTTCATACTATACTGATGTCAGAACATTATAACTCAACTCTGCTGAACTTTTGAAAAGTTCAAAAAAAAATATGCACTCCTGACCTTTATATATTGACCTTTCTTAAGATACGCAATATCTATCAATCTTGCAAACAATTTTTTTTTTTTACCTGTCCTCGCACCTATCCTTTAGTGAAAAGATGAGAAACTATTTACATTTTGTTACAACAAGACATCAAGTGACACACCCAGAGAGTTAAAGGGGGAGGCTTCAGGCAAAGTGTGAAATAAGCAATAACTGGTCCAAATTTGGTTTAAGATAAGATAAGATAAGATACACCTTTATTTGTCCCACAATGGGGAAATTTGTGCCTCACAGCAGCCAAGTGGACAGATGAATATAGAAAGAAATTTACAAAAAAGCAATAGTATGTACAAAATATAACAAAATAATAACATTAAATAAAAAGGTATATTAGTTGCACATGGAGACTAAATATAAATATTGCACAGTTGGTTATTGCACTGTAAGCTAAGCGTATAATTTTCCCTCTCCAGGTGACAGGGAGCCAGCATGCACAATACCAGGACCCTGCAACTGAAGCAACCAATAAATAAAGTCAACTGCTGTTACACTATAAGCCCACAATGTGTTTCTGATTGGGCAAATTTTTCACTGAAACTTTGCTCAGAAATAAAGAATTCGATTGCATCACTTCACCAAACTTAGTAAATTCTATTATTATGAAGCAATCATTGTTTTCACTAGCATCTTTGAGTTGAACAGACTTAAATACGTAATTTTTTAAAATCCTGACCCACACCACCTTATCAGCACCGCAGCACTTTGCCAGCTTCTTATTTGCCAATTCCCTCAGCTCGCCTCCTCACGAGCCCAGCTTGTTTGATGATTACGAAGACAACTGCCATGTTCGCCTCACTGTATTTCCCATTGTCCGACAGCACTTGAGTAAATCAAAAAACATTTTAACTTGTGCCTCATCAGGTGCTACTGGTGATGCCCAAATGCCCAGAATTCAAAATCTGCACAATCAACTTTCTAGTACTCTAGTACAGTATACTATTCAGTTTTTTGGGGGGGATAATGGTACATCAAATGTTTTATGTATATGTCAACAACTACGTGGGTTTTATAGCTGCCATTACATTTTGAATAGCATTGTTGATAAAAGTGTTGCACTGTGACTATGATAGTGACCATGGCACATTCATCTAAACTTCAGTCAAACAAGTGTCATAAAACGTCCGCCACGATCCAAATCAGTCGGGCTTTAAGAGCAACTTTAAATCAGTCAGTATGTACGAAGAAAAACAGTTTGTGATCATACTTAGGGACAATCTGTCTTTCCTGTGTTGCCTCATAATATTGTCTGTATGCAGCAATAAGGTCAACAGGATGTTGTGTTTGTTATATTTAATGTTGCTGTGTTTCCTGCTCTGCAGTCTCTCTTGAATAATGTATATTTACCACAACATAAACGCTATGAATACAATTAAAACAATTCAGCATCTACTTAGAAACTACTCGAGGATTAGCAGCATAATATACTTCAAAAATCAAAGGCTTCAATATGCAGCGATACAGTATGTCTCCTACTCTGTATTTATTTCTCGAATGCTAATGTATTAGTATTAAGGAGCATTTTGAAGTTGGTTGTGGTGTATCAAATTCTAACCATTTTATCAACAGTTGAGTGATTTAATGTATGAAAATTTCATCTCATTTCACAAACTGATCAAATCTTACGTGTGAGAAATTTGAATCCGCACTGTCACTGGCTGTTAAATAAATGTACAACGCACAAAGGACAATATTTCCCCCGGAAACATGGAGAGTCATAAAGTCATAGAACAAAACTAGAACAACATTAAGTAATCAAGTAACTGTGTCCAATAGTGTTTGCATTCAAGGAATGAACAATATTATTTCTTTCATAATCATACCATCATACCCATACACATCTGTGAATGTACTGACCTGGACACATTCAAAACACTAATCAAAACACACCACTTCCTATCAGCTTTCCACATACAATAGTCTTACATTTCTCACCTGATAGTTACTGGTTTTATTGTTTTTAATTTTTTTTTAATATGCTTGTTTTATATGTTGGTTTAATTGCTTATCTGTTTTTAATGTGATGTATGTTACTGTAAAGTGTCTTTTAGTATCTATGAAAAGCGCTATATAAATAAAATGTATTATTATTATTATTATTATTATTATTATCATACACAAGTAACACTTAGGTGTGTGATGCATTTCTTGATTCCTGTGCACTGGCCCACTGTGGAGGGGTTTTGTGTCCCTATTGTGGGTAAAAGTACGTTGCGTGTGAGTCTGCCCACTCGACCCAATTAACATTAGAATGTACTACACTACTGTTTCCATCTGGATTCTTTGCTTGGCGTGGGACTTTCCAATATCACACAGAAACTTCACTGTCAGGAGACAAACTTTATCAGTTCATCCACTTTGAGAAAACAAATCAGAATTTTTTTTGATTTACTGCTGAAGAGAAGCTGAGTGCGGATGGAAAACCATGCTGTGTGTGTCTCAGTAATGCTGCTGCTGCTGCTGCTGCTGAGTGAATGCAGGAAGTATGACCTCAATATGAATATGTTTTTTGTCAAGCGTTTTTGATTATTAAATATTTTATTTGGACTCTGCTAAAATGTTTGTGTTCTTCTTCCTTGAAGGTCCCATGAAAATTTGCTGCACACATTACAAGGAAAATCCAATCCGCTGAAATTCTACACAACCCAGGAGGTCACAAATTACTGCGACATCAAGGCAATAATATAAGAAAAAAGAAACCCATCTGGATTCACATCCATTTTTATGAGGCACATGTCTGAACTTTTCTCTGTCTCGTTAATACAGTTTCAAGACAATGCAAAACAAATGTGTATGTGCAAACCCTGACTCAGAGTGGGTGCAGCGCACCAAGGAGTCTGTGCCACATTAAGTCAACCTCTTTGTGCTACAACACCACACAACACTAAGCCAATATTCAATCTAATGTTTTCCTTTTTGTCTTTCTAATTAAAATAAAAACATCGAGCAGCATGGGACATCACGTGAAGTAATCAGCTCAAAGACGCATATGATGAATTGAATGTAATCATCATTTTTAATTTCAATGAATGAAATGTATTAATGTGTTGTTTAAAAGCAATAAATGTGCAATTTTTCATTATTAAATGACTTTGTGTGACTACCTGGTTCTGACATTTTTTTAAAGTGAATAAAGAGAACACAGAAAAATCTAAATGCAAAATGGCGGGTGTGGGGGTGAGGTGGGGGGTAAAAAAATGTACTTTATAAATAAAGTCATTATTATTATTATTATTATTATTATTATTATTATTATTATTATTATTATTACTACTACTACTACTGGTTAATAAAATCAATAAGGTGGTCAAACACCACCCAGTATAAGGATACAGTATAACAGCACCATGTCCTGCAGCCTCTGGAGTGAACTTACAGCTTAGTCAACACGTGTGAAACTGTATTTTTTAAGGGTTCATAATGTACATAATATTACATCACAATATCATGATCATAATATAATAATATCCATGCTTTTTTATCATCACAAACAAGTGACCTCCTGTATGTAATTCATTGTATGAACAGTAGGTGGCGGGAGCGACCAACCACACAGGAAGGATTCACTCACGAATGAAGCGGCCGGAAGTCCAGGCGGAAGACTTTACGTGTTGTTATTTTATTCCCCCCAATCTCAGCGGGATGATACGTTAGATGTGGTTTGGTTTGGATGTGTCACTGCTACTCAGAATGAAACCCTCTGTCGTGGGATGAAATCCCCGCGGCGCTTATTGTCCTCAAACCGTGACACGATGAAGCGATACGTTAGATTCTTCTTCCGCCGCTCTGCATGACAAGCTAACGGATGCTAACGTTGGCGGCTAGCTCTTACTGTCACTGCAACAAAATGACAGCGACCAGAGAAAAGATGCTTATAAGAGGAGCAAGGTAAGATGGAGACACATGAAAGAGAGCCACACATGAATACACAGCACATACATAGGTATGTGTACAGACGGATTTTGTATGTCCTTTTTTTGTGTGTAGTAAAATTAAAATACGAGTTTAAGGCATCATGCAACAATATGCATGTCATCAATAACATGCATGAAACATAATTATATGCAAACACTGATGAATTCAAAATAAATTGAACAACACTTTAGGTGAACAGGTTGCAATTCTTTGCTGTGCTCTTTGCACAAAGCAACACATTTGTAAAATCTCACAAATGCATAACACAACTATGATTGTTTTTAGGTGTACGGCAGGTGGGACGTGCACATGGGGTCAGTGAGGGTTGGTCACCGCTGGCTGAGGTTCACCCGATGACCAAGGAGGTGCGACCCACAAAGGGGCAGGAGCCATGAAAGGAGAGGGCAGGGTGGCGTGTGGGCAGGGCGAGGCTCTGTTCCAGGACCTGGACTTCCCCTCTGACGACACGTCCCTGTTCTCTGACAGCACCACGCCTGTCGCTCGGCTGCAGGGGAACATCACCTGGCGGCGGCCGCAGGTTTGAAACGCTGCCAAGGGGGAAATGGGAAATGCCGTAGGGAGTTCCGTCTATGTTTGTTTTTTGTCTTGGGTTAATTGTTGCCATGCTGTTGTGATTGTGTGAATCTTGCATCATCGTTCGTTCAACCAAAGAAATGCGGTGTGTGTGTGTGTGTGTGTGTGTGTGTGTGTGTGTGTGTGTGTGTGTGTGTGTGTGTGTGTGTGTGTGTGTGTGTGTGTGTTCGTGTGTGTGCGTGTGTGTGTGTGTGCTGTGATTATGAGTGCTTACAGGTTATTTTTCAGTATTTCACAAAGCAGAGCTAATCACAAAAAGAAGAAATATTCTTTAGCATTACATTTCACAATGTCTTTCATCTTGATCAATATCATCTGATAATATGAAAAAACAACATTTTTCGGAGGCCCTGGCCTCAATGTTTACAACTTCCTAACAACAACAAATTCAATTCAATGTCAGTCAGTGTCGATCCTCCTTTATTAAAATCTCTCGCCTCCAGGAAATCTGCCAGTCACCAGTTCTCTTCCCTGACAACATCAACCTGCGTCATGCTAAACAAGGCTTGTTAGGAGACTGCTGGTTCCTCTGTGCCTGCACTGTCCTGCTCAAGAACAAACATCTACTCAACAAGGTAGAGAAACAAGTACATTAGGATTTAGAGTTTAATTGGGGGGTTTTTTCAACAAACATGGGCAGCTGTCTGTGTTTTTCTGTACTGCACTGCTGTTGTGACTTAGTCCATGACTCTGTCTAGGTGTTACCCCCAGAACAGCCCCAGTGGGGTGACAGCAGGTACAGGGGCTTCTTCCGGTTACGTTTCTGGCAGCAGGGATACTGGACAGAGGTGACCATTGACGACCGCCTTCCCTGTATTCATTCAACTCTGTGCTTCTCAAGCTGCCACTCCCCCACTGGCTTTTGGGTAGCCTTGTTGGAGAAGGCCTATGCCAAGTAAGTAGCCTGTGGAATTTCCCTGTCTTTTCTAATATGAACTGTGAACTAGGACAGATATTTTTTATTGTTATTTTGGAAAGTTTCAGTGACCTTGTTGGGTATTCCCATCAGCATGTTTAATGAGGTTTGGAAATCCTGTTTCCCGTTTGTCCCATCCATCCTCTCTAGGCTTCATGGCTCATACGAGCGGCTGTGGGCAGGGCAGGTGTCTGAAGCCCTGGTGGATTTGACCGGTGGCCTAGCGGAACAATGGAGCTTGGGGGACTCTGGGTCAGAGGCGGAGCCGAGATCAGAACAGGACAGCGAACAGTTCAGGAGGAGAAGGCTTGACCTGAACCTTCTGTACCCTGTGAAAGATGACTGTGTGCTGAGCTGCTCCACTCACAGGAGCCCTGGAGGTCAGGAACACTGCTGCCTCGCACAGAGATGTGATCTTGTGATCCCTGATCCCTTCGTCACATGACCTCTTGATCTCTTTGCCTATTCCAGGCGCCAGTGAGCTGGGCCAGTACCATGCTCTGACTGTCATGGAGTGGTTGGATGTGAAGACGGTGTCTGGGAGCAAAGTGCGGCTTCTCAGGATCAGAAACCCCTGGGGAAGATGCTGCTGGGGAGGGGGCTGGATAGGGAGGTAGGCATTTTCTTCTTCTTTCTTCTACCGATGTTTTTTCTATTTAAACCTATTTTTTTCTATTTTCTTTTATCTTGTTTTTACTCTGTAGCACTTTAAGATTGCTTTTAGCAATGAAAAGTGCTCCATAAATGAAATTTATTATTATTATTATTATTATTATTATTATTATTATTATTATTATTATTATTATTATTATGTGCTTCATAAGCTGCTTTCAGACATGTACTTAGGTCCTTATATATATATATATATATATATATGTTTCTCTCCGCAGCGGTGCAGGTTGGAAGTCTGTCGACCCTCATTGTGCTTCAGATTTACAAGCCCGGGTGGCTGAGGGTGAGTTCTGGTTGGATGAGGCTGAATTCATGTCCCAGTTTGATGATGTCACAGTGGGATACCCCATCAGTGAGGAGGGACACCTAAAGAGCATCTATACTGGTAATTTTCTTATTTCATAAAAGATGTTTCCTACTGTTTCAGTCACAATTTCTTCTTGACAGCCTTCCCCCTCCACCACCCTGACAACTCTCCTCTCTGACAGGATGTCTGCTAACACACAGCCATCAACTGCCCGGCCGGTGGGTCAAAGGCCACTCAGCTGGTGGTAGCCGAAACAGCAGCAGCTACGGTACCAACCCCAAGTTTTGGCTCAAAGTGAGCGAGAGGGGAGAAGTTCTGGTGTCCCTGCTGCAGCAGAGGAAGTGGAGAAACATGGAGAAACATGCACGAACGCACCTGGAGGACACAGAGAACACAAAGCACCAGCACTACCAGGCTACTGCTCTGCACATGTGGAAGGTTTGTGCCATAATTCATGTGGAAACGAGAAACTCTGTGTTTGTGACTGTTAATTGGCTCCAGACCGTACAGAACTCCGACGCCAAGCTTTTAATAATAATCCAAGCTGTTAGCCTCCTTGCACTGGCTCCCAGTCGTGTTTACGATCTTAAAGCCCGTCATGGCCTCTCCTCGTGCTATATATCTGACCTCTGAGTCGCATATGAGCCAGTTCTTAGCCTGAGATTCTCCATCAGAAATCTTTAATCACTTCCAATCCCACTGTGGGATGAGCTGCTTGAGGAGAAACGGTCAGCAGAATCACTGATCTCTTTTGTATCTTTTCTTAAAACACAATTTTATTGACAAGATTTTCTTTAATTTTTTATTGTCAGCCCTTTTGCTGGTGACATTGTTAATGGTTTCATTTGGTCTAAGTCTATGATAATTTGTGGAATGGTTTTCTTGTTTTTAAGTTGCTGCCGTGTGTGAAGCACTTTTTACCTTACAGTATGTTTGGGAATGTGCTATAGATAAAGATTATCATTATTATTTTATTGTTGTTGTTGGTTGCGGCTTTTTGCCAGTTAAGTGCATTCTTTCTGTCCCCAGGTGGAAAAGAAGCATTTGAATCTGAGCCGCATGTTGAACAAACCTCCTTGTGCTTCTACTCACTGCCACGCCTACGAGAGAGAGGTGGTCCTCCGTGGGCAGCTGGAGCCTGGATACCACCTGCTCATCCCCAGCACCTACAAGCCCGGGGCCCAGGGCCACTTTCTCATTAGGGTCTTTTCCTCCTCCTCTATATCCCTTAGGTAAGGACCAGCTAAAAACAATAAGTTCATGAGTCCATCTTATGAAGACAGACATGTTTTTTTCAACCTTTTATTTGACATTTTGAACCTCACAGTGTCAAAAGGTTCCGCTGCCATTCACACATGTGCCTTATTGTAATTTCCTTCAGGGAAAACAACTTATTTGTGAATAAAACTTATTTGTGAATACAAATGGCAAATTTATTCTCACTGATTACTCAAGTGTATCATTAAATTGACAAAACACGATGTTGAACAACAGTTGCATTCTATAGAAAACACTGGCTATAAATATTTAGTGACACCTGCTGGCCAAATTGAAAAACACCTTTAAAGAAATGGAACAAATAAATCAAAGTTGTTCTGCTTCTCAACAGCTGAGAGCTTGCTTTAAACCATTAACCCAAACAAGTTAAGGAAGATGGATATTCCTACTGTCATGTTTCATCGCTGTCCTCCTCAGTGCCCTAAGAAGCCCAGCACCTTCACTGCCATTAACCACAGATGTTGAGTGGGAGACCAGCTACTTCTGGGGCTCGTGGGCGGAGGGAAAGACGGCCGGAGGAAGCAGGAACTTCCTGTCTCACTGGCAGAATCCCTTCTTCCCTTTTACAGTGTCAGACGACTCAGCGGTGACCCCAGGAGTTAATGTCAGGATAACCCTGCACCAGAACAGCCCTGACACTGATCTGCTCCCTATTGGCTTCCACATTTACAAGGTCAGTCAAATACCAGTGACATTTAGATACTTCTGTGGACTTTCCCCCCAGTAATTATGCTGTAATCAGTTGGATTTTAAAGCCATTTATTTACATAATAAACATCTTGCTATTTGTACTCAGATGTCAACTGTGGTCTGGATTAGAGTGTGAAAAGTAGAGTGGAGTGTTGAAATTGAAAATTTTCTGATAAATTACATTCCTATCTGTTTTCAGAGCAACTCTGGTTTAAAAGTACATTGTATCCAGCAAAATAAACACAACAAAACAGAAACACTGACAGATACTATCTTATTGTAGAACAACTTCTTTAGGTAGTTTGACTCAAGAGATGATTTTCTTACTGTTCGGGCACAAATCGCCTCTGATTATTGTTTTTGTTAATTTGTTTGAAAGCACCAGTGTAAATTTGCTGCTGTGACCGTAACAATCAATGTTTTCCTGTAGTCCTAAGCACAACTTGACACAACTCAAGATAAGACATAACTAAACACAATAAAGTATCTGAGAATACCAGATTCAGTCTCAGATTTAGAATTGTGTTACCAAGTAGGTTTTCACACACAAGGAATTTGCTTTGGTGTTTTGGTGCATAACAAAACAAATACAAAATGAAGTACTGTATGTACAAGGAGAAGAGCAGTAATGAAAAACTATACAATAAAATGAAATATGTAAAAATATGTATAGTATATATGTATATATACTTGGTCTGGATGATTTTAAGTAAATTATACAGTAGAAGGGCCACCATCTTGTATATTATTCTTGTTATAGTGTAGTATATAATGATAATTGAATGACGAGTGGAAGCTGCCATTATAATTCCTACAAGAGTGTCTGTTTTTGACTCTATCCAGGTCGTAGAAGGGGAATGTGCACAGACGATCCCCAGGGACGAGGATCCCGCGGCCAGTTGCGTCCCCCACTGTTACACACAGGATGTCAGTCTGGCCTGCAGCCTTCCTCCTGGAGCTTACGCCATATTACCGTCTACTTATGAGCCCGACTGCTCGGCAGACTTCTCCCTCAGCCTGGCTCGCAGAATACACAGGTTAGGTGACTACATGGGTAATAGCAGCATCTGCAGGTGTCATTGTCATATCGCTGTCTGTAGGAGGTAATGATGGATGAACTTGTCTTTCAGGAAGGTGGTGAAAAGTCAGGAGAGGCTGGGAAGAGCCATTCAAGAGGTGTGTATGATGTAGTGCATGATGACGACAAAATGAATTGGCAGCAATTTTTCACAACTGATTGTTGTTATTTTCACAATTATCACAAGATAAGGCTTAATTGGTCCAAGGGGATAGTTATTACTTTCAATATTTTTAACAAGGTGATACAAAACAAAGACCTAGACACAATGAAAATACAAAAAACAAACAAACAATACAGCAGGGGTTTGATTTAATTCGAGATTGATTGCTTAACTCATATATGAAGTAGCTTCTCAAAAATTAAGTTTTATAATCATTGTAATATTGATTGAATATTTTGGAGTTTTGGATTGTTGACAACCTTAACAACTTGAAGGTTTGCCCTCAGGGGAGTCATGATTGACATTCACAGTTCTTCGAAACTTCTGATCAAAACAATTATCTGCCGTGATAGTATTTGTTACCTGCAGCCTTGGTGTTGTTAGATTATGATCAAGAAACCTTTTCTGTCACCTCTCTGCTCACAATGTGTTTTTCAACAATAGAAATATTTATTTTAACCTTTTGTTTTTATTAACTTTATGGAAAGTTGACATTCAGATGAGGGTCACAGGGGAAGCAATGTGAGAGCTTATCCTGTGTCAATGCTAACTCAGTGTGTCACATTGGATCTGTACATTGCTTACGTCCATATTTTTAAGGCTATGATAGTGGTTAGAAGAGGGCAACACTCAATAATCCCTCTGTCTTGCTTTGTTCCTCTCTGGGCGGCAGGTCTCTCACATCTCTGTGATGCAAAGCTAGTTCTCTGGGACTGGGGCTGCTCATCTGATGTCGGCTCACGTCCCTGTGCCTCTTGGCCCACGATGAAAGAACCAGTTCTCTTATCCAACCTCACCATGCAGTGTGTGTGTGTGTGTATGTGTCTGTCTGTGTGTGTGTGGCTGAGAAGGCAGAAAGATGGAAAGAGTTAGTGGGAATGTGTGTGTCGGGAATCGTAGAAACCCCTTTATCCTGAACCGCTGAGGCTCAGGGCTGATGGGCAGCCACACACTCATCGGCGATTAGGACATCAGAGGTTGTCGGTGGGCTGGGCTGCTAATGAACTATGACGGGACTGGCTGGTGTAAACAAACAGCAGCCATTGAAGAGGGCCGCCACTGCTCTTGCTCATTCACTCACTGGTGCGCCTGCCGGCCCGGAACAAAGGACCCTCTCATGAAGGTCCTCACAGAGGCACAAGGGGGCAAGGGGTGAGGGGATGGTCTCCACCAGCAGAGCCAACCAAACCACACCACACCATACCGTGCCATACCATACCAGACCTTTTCTCCCATCCCTCATCCCCCACACAATCTGCTCCTTTACTGTAGCTAACTTGCATCGTTTACCTCTGGACAAAGACACGAGGGTTTCTCAATCCCTCAACCGCGAACCCGCTCACCTCCCTGGGCATCACTTGAGTCAGGCTGGACCTAAAGAAGTCCACTTTGTTCCTGACTCTCTCCTCAGCCCCTCTCCTCCCTTGTCACCCCCTAGACTCGGTCCACAGCTCCGCTTGGACCTGAACACAGCCGCTGTTTGAAGTGGCCGCAGGCACAGATGGGAAGAAGGGGACGGATGGATGGGATGAAACAAGGGATGCGGCACATCAGAGGAAGACGGTTCATATGAAGAGGCGGCCGCCGCCGGCGGCCCCGTTTTTGTGTTTAGACTGCGACTGTGTGGTGCAGTGTGTCTGCCGGCTCGTACCCATGTCTGTGTGTGCAGAAAGTCACAGGCTCTCTGTCTGTTCACTGGAGTTGACAGAGTGTTTCTGTGCTGTGGTATTTATTCGGGAGTGTGCTTGTATGAGATGTGATGAATAAATTTGCTGGTTATGAATCCAGCCATTTTTGATTCGGTGTTTGGCTCTTTGCATCCTACATGTTTCCAGTGAGTGTGACACGGTTGCTGACAGACTGAAGCCGGGTGTCGGTCAAGCCCCCTCGGCTCTCCTCCACGCGCATCACCGCGACCAGCACATGGCGTGCGCGTACACCGGCGTCTGACATGCGCGCCGCCGTTCCTGCGGAATTCAGGAGGCTGTGGTCGGACTCCGAGAGGCTCCCACCGAGAAGATAATGAACAACAAATTTGACGCGTGAGTACTTCGAAAGTTTCCGTGGAACATCGTCCCGCTCCGCGTCGCCGCCGCGTGTGCACCGGGGAGCCGAATGCTAACGGGAGCCGCCGGCGCTGCCTGCGTGTGAAATAGAAAGAGGTGTGTCAGGTATATCGCATGGTCCGTGTTCGCTCATGAACCCCACCGTGACAGCGAGGCGCGCGCGCACACACACGCACACGCACACACACGCACACGCACACACACACACACACACACACACACTGGCTGTCGCAGTTGAAACGCATTGAAGTAACGACAGCGGGTGGACAGTGTGTTGAAGGGAGGAAATGTGCCGCGTCGCTAGCCGTAGCTTCGCCTGGCGGAAGGCGGACAGGCCGCGAGTCCTCGGCGTGGTAGTCGTGGCAGAGGCCGGGGAAGGTGCGCGCAGCCTCGGCTCACAACTGGACTCCCGCGGTCCCTGAGGCACGGGCAGGCAGCTGACAGGGTGTCGTGGGGCCCGGGGGTCCGGGCAGTGCAGGTGTGCGGCAGCTTCACTCACTTCACTTAGTTTATTTGTTGCACAGTAGCCAAACTATAGGAAGGTAATACCCAGTGTTAGTTTCTTATATTGTGTCTACCCCATTTATATTAGGGTTCATTAGTCATTACAAATACCCATCACCATAACACAGTAAAGCTCATAAGAGTTTAATAGAGTTGGCCTATCACCTCGGCAACACGGTCAACAAAAGCTGAAGTCTTGATCTGTTGCACGGCTGCTCTATTCGACTGTAACAGTTTAAGCAAAGGTGTACCTAATAAACTGGCAACGCAGTGCAAGTCCCCCATTATTTTAGTTTTTCCTCCCTGCGTGTCGTCCGTGAAATCCAGTCTGAAAGACGATGACAGCGGAGACCACGACCAGGACCAGGGCTCACCGAAAGACGGTGAGAAGGAAAAAAGCGAGGACGAGGACAGGGAACAGAACGCCTCCAGGAGGAAGGTGAGCCAGTCAAAGAAAGACTTGCACACTCTTAAGTAAGTTGTGTGTCTTAGTCACCTTCCCCTCCTCATGTGCAGATGGTGGTGCCAGGGCCAGGAGAGCACCCTCTTCAATACAACTACACCTTCTGGTACTCCAGACGAACCCCAGGCAGACCAGCCAGCACCCAGAGCTACGAGCAGAACATCAAACAGATCGGCAGCTTCGCCTCGGTAGGTTTCTCCCGGTGACCTCTTAAGAGAGAGCGTACAGTAGATAGGGCGGAGAGCCTGTTGACTTTGGTTTGTCACTCAAGGCAGACACAGCCCCACATTCTCAATGCAAACTTCTACAGAGCCATTCTCCCACCGTTATCAAGGTAATTATTTCTTTTCCTTTCTTAGGTGGAACAGTTCTGGCGCTTCTATAGTCACATGATCCGACCGGGGGATCTGACAGGACACAGTGACTTCCACCTCTTCAAGGAGGGTATCAAACCCATGTGGGAGGTGAGTACACATTTGCTGATATTCTTGGACTTGCCGAGATCTTGTACACTAAAATAATGTTTCAGTCCGAAACCGTGCTCGTCTTGTGTGTAGGACGATGCCAATAAGATGGGTGGTAAGTGGATCATCCGTCTGAGGAAAGGCCTAGCGTCTCGCTGCTGGGAGAACCTGATCCTGGCCATGCTGGGGGAACAGTTCATGGTGGGAGAGGAAATCTGTGGCGCCGTGGTGTCAGTGCGCTTCCAGGTAAACACGCCAAACTGACACTGTTGCATGTAACCCTGCACTGCGGCACTCCCAACATACTTAATCATGCCCCGTCTTCGTGCTTCTTTCACTCAGGAGGACATCATTTCCATCTGGAACAAAACGGCCAGTGACCAGTCGACCACCGCTCGCATCAGAGACACCCTGCGCCGAGTCCTCAACCTGCCCCCCAACACCATCATGGAGTACAAGACGCACACAGACAGCATCAAGTATGTATGTCTAATCGTTTTACTATTTCCTCTCATCCTCTCTCTCACATATGCATGCATGCTCACAAGACAACAAAAATTCATATCTCATGAATGACACTTTATAACTCTTACGTTTCATTGTTGCTTTAAAGAGCAGAATTCTCTAAAACTGATAATGTTTCTCACAACTTTGACAGATCAGATGTGGTTTTTGATGACCGTTTAATCAATTCATTTTTTAATCAAAACAATTTTGCCTCCCAGGATCCTCAGCTTCTTAAATCTTAAGATTTGCTGCTCCTCTATGTTTTATATAATTTTATTGTTTGTGGGGGAAATAATCAACATTATTAACAGTTAGGATGATATTTGTTAGCTGCAGGACAAATTTTACCGCATTACTTTCCTTGGTCATAATAATTTAGTAATTAAATGCTTCTATAACAAAATTCACAGCTATTGCAAAAAAAATTTAAAAAACACAGGCAAACTCTGTTTCTCAATTTTTTCACCGTCAGATTTGTGTGTAAATGTTATTTGTACAAAGTAAATTATAACCATGTTTGCCAATTCTATAATGTTTCATGTACTTTTGCAGTAAATTGATGCTCTCTCACTTAAAAATTAGCATAAATATCATTTCATTATTATGAATGATGATGTGCTGCATCCCCCCTTTGCAGAGCATGGGAAGACTTCCATGGTCTGGTGAATCCTAGCAGCGGACGTTAGGCCCTCACACAGAACCTCTGCAAGGGTAAGAAATGTCGCTGCATTAATGATGAGTCCAAGAAATAGTTTTTTCTCTGATGTGCTTTGTCTCATGCTGATGTTGTTTGTCTGTTTGTTTGGTTTTGTAGGTGTGAGGATACTTGATTTGTTGGGGAATGGCGAGTCCAGGGAAGGATTCCGCTGCGTGGATTGGCACTTTGTAATTCGAAAGACAGAATTAAAGTCAGGAACAGGGGCGGGGAGATGATTCCTTCTTTCGTGCCGAATTTGAAATGGAACAGAAAAGCCTTTCAAGTGGACAGTGAACTAAGTCGAAAGGAGAAATATGCGTTATTTTTAATCAACCAGAGGAGAACAATGCCTCCATTTTTTATGTTTTGTAATGCAACTTGTAACATCTGTTAACCTGCCACCAGAGGGGGGCATGTGACTGGTGTTTGTCATTAGCTGTTAACAAAGTGTACTTGAGAAAATACAACAGAACCAACGAGGAAACCAATCTGTTATAATGCTAGATCGGATTTTATTGCTTTACATCACATCACACTTCCTGCTGTTTTAAATAAGTCTGTGCTCATCTGTATTATTGGGACTCAAACAGGGTTGCCAGTAAACGACATTTTATTACAGTGCTGTATTTTAACTACAATTCCTCTGGTCACTTCGAACTAAAATGATTTACTGATTGCTATTGTTGTGTATGATATATTTGTAAATACACTCCACTTCAAAGATCACTTAATTGAATCAATGATGATTCTCCGTCTTTGACCTGGAGGTCGAATCCCAAAGGATGAGGACCATCCTGTGTTGGGCAGAAGGTTGTGTGGGCGGCATCTTAAAATTGGACTGCCAAGCTGCCTCGATCACTGTGCCTGGCCTCGAGCCCGACCTGATCCAGGAGTCCCTCTTGTTTGTTTCGTCTTCACCCCGCCTTTAAATAATCCAAGGGTTGGGGCTCTGCTTTAATGTCCTCAGCAAAGGTGTATTAGGTTTCGCTGACCTTTCTCTCCTTTTTAATTTTTTAGCAAAATAAACAAAACTGGGCCCAGGGTCAGGGTCTGTTACATTTGGTTCCTCTGGAGCATTTTCAACATTGTACCATGTTCAGACAGCGTCTATAGTTTGTTCAAAAACTGTAATGCTGCCTATGTTTGGTTGTGCGATGATGGGTGTGTGCGTGCGCGCGTGTCAAAAGTGACGAAACTATGTTGGATGTACACCTGATGGTTTCAAGCAATAAATGTCAAATATGCATCTGCTGCTAAAAACTGGTTCATTGTCACTTTCCTTTCAAAAATCAGATCCTTGGTTCACAGGCCCCAGACTCTTTTGTGAAACCTGGCTGGTGAAGTGCCTCAGTAGTTTACATCAATGCTACTAATTGTTGTCCTTTTTTTTTTGCTGATCAGCTCATCTCAAAGAACATGTGATTCTGTGGAGAAATTATAATAACAAATGAGTAGATCTGCGAGTGAATTTAAATCGTGGGTGAGATATGAGTACATTTAGTGAAGTGCTACACATGAGGACACAAATTTCAGTGCATCTCAGGCAGATATGCACTTCTTGCTCCACTACATTTATTTGACAAATATTGCTGCTAGTTGCATTATGGATAAAATTTTACTACTACAATTAGTTCCACCTGGATCATCCACAACAGTTACAAGTCAAGGCATTAATGAAAAGAATTATCTAAAGTATCAAGTGATGTGACAATTTAAATTCAAATGCTTACCAACAGGAAAGTGGTTGCTAGCAGCAGTAGTTTAATGTGGGATTCCATACCCGGTGGCACTGGAAGAGTGACATAAATAGCACAATTATTAAATGGAAATATGAAAAGGGTATACAGTAAACGGCTGCTGGTACCACAAACGGTCAAATTGCTAGAATTTGAAATACATGACGACAGTGTGTTGACAGAGTTCTGACAGGAAAGCTGATGATTCCCATAAATTGCGAAGAAAATATTGAGAAAGATTTGTGAAAAGAAAACTTCCTGCCATGCTCTTGATTATGTTAAGTAAAATTGTACATGATATAAAAAGAACCACAGTGGGAACCACTTGAATAAAATTGACTCTGGTAGAACTCACCATCCAAACCAAAATATTCATGGTCCATGTTACGTTCGTCATTGAAGCCAGGCCATTTCTTCCATATTGTGCCAATTTTCTCACCAATGTTTGAGACAATCTGGTATATGATCAAGAGCCAGAAATGCAGAATGTCAGACACTCTTACATTTTTTTTTTTGTAGCTTTGGCTATCTTAAATATTACTACCTGAAATCGCTGGCTGGATAAACAGCGAGACGGGCAGCAGGAGCCCTGCACACTGACGGTAGTCGCTCCTTCTGAATCACACACTTCCAGGAGAGGGGTGAACATGCTCCACCTGGAAACACGGGCAGACAACACACAACAGCCTCACACACACTTCCTTGCATAACCATGCAACAAGCAACCTGGCAGATGCACTGGCCAGTACTTCACACAGTGGCGCAGCTCGGCCTTGATGCTCGGTTGATCACATTTTCAGCTGTCATGACTCTGCAGCACCAAAACCTTTGTTTGCCTGGTGTCGGCAGAGTTCACATTGGGCCATGCTTTATTCTAGTGCAACTGAGGGAATATTTATACCAAGTAGATGTTTGGTTGCTGAAACCTCTGCCAGGTCAGTCTTAATTGGACACAACTTCACAGGGTGTTGCTTCTGGAAAACGCTAAATTCGACCCACAAAGGCACCCCCATGCAGCCAACCCTGGAGTCAGACTCAGGCCAGATGGAGTATTTTGGTATGGCTGCGGGACACAGGTTCCTGCCGTTGCTCCCAGCCACCATTCACATTAAGGAGGATGGCGCATTCCTTCCTTCCCAGTCCAGCGCAGCTCTGTTGCCGTGTCTCCATGCAGACAGCTGTTTTTGTGCATTAACTCGCCCCAGCTTTAGACTACACACCGGCTGTGGAACAGTAAAGGCTCTCATTGCTATTTACAGACAGGCCTGGGCAGCCACGGTGGTTCTGGGTGGCCTGAGGCTGGGAGCCACATGGAAAAAGGCTCACATTACGATTGTTCAGTCTGAGAATGTAAAGTATTAAGATGGCTGGTAGAATATTCCTATAGCAGGAGGTGCAGAGGTTAATTCACCAAAATGATAAAAGTAATGATAAAAGACATGAAAATAATATTAAAAAAAATGTGTGTCCCCTTAGACTGGATGACCCGCAGGGGATGCTGTAGGTTTTTTGTTGGTTTATTTGGTTAGAGTGTGGATGAGTGAGTGAGTATCAGACAGATAGGTATGTTTGAAATTAAACTTTATTTGGATTTTCCTCCTGTTTAATAATTGAGCAGATCCTTTGACTGAGGGCATACACTGTATTGAAGCCAGCGGTACATTCTCATCTCGTTGAAAATATTTTCTATTAGGAGTACATGATAGGAAAAGTGTGTTGTAATTGCATTTTCAGGTCAAACTCCAGGTGTGGAAGAAATACACACATTTTATGAGGCTTATTAATATTGCAGAATAAAAATTCAAGTAAAAACCAGGCGCTACTGACGGAGAAGTACAGAAGCAATAGCAGGTAAATGCACTTTAAGTAGGAAAAGAGCATATGTTTTTCAAAATATTAATGCTTTGAATTTTTTTTATTATTTTACTATTATGTTTGTGTGTGTGTGTGTGTGTGTGTGTGTGTGTGTGTATGTGTAATGCACTTTTTATTTTGATTAATTCATGCGCAGGTAGCTTTAGAATATTGTAACTAATGAAGTTTAATTCTTCCACCGATGAGTATGTACCATATTTTATTACTGGATCATGTGCTTTATCTGTAAAATTTCCATATTTCCGTCTGAAGTCCAGTGGCACAGAATTACACAGTAGCAGGAAATAGAAATACTCAATAAAACAGGAGCCTCTCCAAATCATATTCAAGCACAGTCCTTGAAAAAATGTTCTCTCCACCAAAGACGATGATTTTCCTACCTCTGGCTCACAGTGCCAATGAGATGTTTTTGAGGGGTGTAGACCCTCATCTCCATCAGGCAGCAGCCGAGGCAGCAGGCGTCCGCCCTGAGGGGCCTTTCAAAACAAAAGACCTGGCGGCCCTGACAGTCGAAGCCCTTCAGTGTGCAGGCCCGGGCCGGACCACAACACTGGAGACACACACATGAGCTCTCTGACAGGAGGGCGAAACCAAGAAGAGACAACATCACCATCATCCACTCTCTCTTAATGTGAAACGCAGGTGAGATGAACGTTCTCAGTTGAGACTCTCAGAGCTGAACGTGCACCTGTACCTTCCACGGCCACAAACAACTGTGGCCGGCTGCCCTCTGTGGTGATGCTGTAGATCCTCCTGGGGACACACTGTGGACCTGCAGTAACAGAGCATTGTTCCCTTCAGGTGGAAAAATGATGCCTTTCAACACACACACAAATCCACCCTTTTTTCCCCCTAACCTTGTAGCTCAGGCCTAGCGCTAATATGAATCTGACTGACTGTTTCCAGCACAGACATGAAGTTTGATCCTTCGTGGTTCTGCTCCTCCATCACTGGCCCGCTCCCTCTCGCTGACGGCTGCATGCAGCCGTTCTCCGTCTTCCTCTCAGGAGCCCGAACTGAAAGCTGCTCGTCAGGATCCCAGTCAGGAGCCGTTCGGTGGTGTCCGGGTCCGTGTGAGTGAGTCTGGCACTCACATGGCCCGCAGCGGTTCTGGAAAGCCCTGAAGATCATGTGGATGTGCTTCTCTCGCTCCAGTCCACCAAAAGGAAGAGGCTGGTTGGTCACAGCTGACATGGGACGGAACTGAAAATATATAGTACGTGGAAGTCGCGACATCAAAACTTGTAAGTTTCTTCAAAAGGATAATGTCAGTGTTCAGCCTTAGCTGAGTAAATCAGAGAATGATACTTTATTCAGTGTGTTTTAGACTTCAGTCAGACATCTCTTGTTTGGAGTTAGATGTCAGAGTGTGTGTGATGCAACTACCTAAGATATTCAAGGCCACAAAAAAATTCCAAATTGATGGTCTTTAAATTGCTCCCATGGAGTCCAATTGTTTCCAGTTTATCCACAGTTTATTTCAGAATCATTACATTTACATATTATATAAGAAAATCATCTAATCTGGATTGTGGGAGCTGGTGAACTAAATGAATGGTTCCCAAACTTTTTTTGTGTGTGTGACGCTTAAATAAAAAGTGTTATAAGTTGC
Source organism: Scophthalmus maximus (assembly GCF_022379125.1). Lineage (NCBI taxonomy): Eukaryota > Metazoa > Chordata > Actinopteri > Pleuronectiformes > Scophthalmidae > Scophthalmus > Scophthalmus maximus. Next base: position 15,667,507 of record NC_061519.1, read on the forward strand.
AAGCAGTTGAGTCAAAGGGCGATTTTCCTTGAAAGTGAAAAGCCTGAACTTTATTTGTGAATGGAAAAAACGAGAATCATTTATTATGGGTTCCCAACTGCAAATTGACAGTTTAAAAAAAAAAATAGTTTATTCACTATTTTGAGTTTAAACACATAAGTAGCTTTTGTTGAGGAAATCCTTAAAAAGGAAAATTATTTCTTTTCTCTAAGAAAGGAAGTTTTACCTTTTTTTTAAAAAAAATTGGAGTTCCCTCCAGTAAGAAGGGATAAAGATGACTGTGGCTCAGACAGTTCCCTGGCAGCAATATAAACAATCAGCTCTCTAGACAAAGTGACTTGGCCACAGCAGCCGAACTGAGCTTCTTTTTCATTCACATCACACACTCACTGTCCTGTCGCAAAGTTTGGACTCGTTCTGCCGCCGACACTGTGTATTCCTCCACAACGACGCTATGAAGTCAGTGACGGCTAAAGTACAGCAGGTGACCAAAAGGCCGACAGCATTGTATCTTCATCACATATGACACAACGCAGCATAAAGACAGGAAACACACACACACGCATTTAAAGTATTTTGCTTACCATCTGCGTCGTCAACCTCCAGACTCTGATCATCTAACTGTGAGAGGAACAAGAGATCAGGCCGATGCTCATGAGTCCTCAGGATCAGGAGGGGTTAAGCACCACCCTCTCCACCACCTCAGTGTGTGTGTATGTGTGTGTGTGTGTGTGTGTGTGAATATTCACATAGTAATGTTTGTCTTTGTGTGTTTGTGTGTCTGGAGATCTCACTCCCGCTCTTGTCCCCCAGCTCTGTCTTTTCCCCCCCAACTCAGTTTCCATCCCAACTAGCCGGATCTTCCTTTTGTTGGGCTAGAAAGGCCCCACTCAGCCATGTAATTAAAATCCTGCTTCCAGAGGTGGGGGGCCACACAATGGGTCTGTGTTTTGTTTTGTTTTTTTGGGGGGGGCGCAACCCGGGTGTGTGTGAAAACACAGGATTGACACATTTCTGAGAAAGTCAGTTGTGTTATCATGTGATCACAGTAGTTCTTTTATTGATAAAAGCATTCATTTTGGAACGTTTGGCTGTAGATCACATTACTCTTCACATGTGTGATCAACACCAAGTATTTGTAGTGTCCCAAAAAGGTAAAACACTGTGCTGACAACAAGGGGTGCTACTTACTCTAGTTTGCTCTTTTTGTTTATACAGCATCAAATTCAACATTGTTCGACCTCAACAAAAAATCGTCAAACTGACACCGGTGTGCATCATTATGGATCAGGTGTGGCATCCATGCAATGCAAATGCCGTGGATCCATTATGACCATGAACACACGTGTTTCACTCATCCTCAGCCAGAGTCCACACATCCACATTAGCAGCGGACACCTGTGCAGAAAACACATGGGGTTGAATTTTCCCCCATTCGCAGTCATTGGTGAAGGATCACGCATTACGGCAGACGCCGTCGGATTTCCACCTTGGCTTGAATGATGAAATCTAATGATTTCCTCCTGGTTCCGCCCCAGGAAGTCTGCTCACATACCGTTCTCAGTCATAGAGTCAGAGAGGTTGCCCGATGGAGGGAGATACTTCTTTGGATCGCCAAGGAAGGGTGAGGAGGGAGGCTGGTTGAAGTGGCCCATCAGGAAGATCCCAATTGTGCCGACAAAAAACACCAGCGTCATGACAATAAAGCAAACTCTATCGATCACCCGGGCCACCAGGAACCACTCTTCATTCTCCTGCGTTTGAGAAAGAGGTTAGCGAGTGTGACAGACACTTCCACCACAGGAGATGAGTAAATGTACAAATGTAGAGCTCACATTCTGGAAGTTGTTGTGCTGTCGTGCAGTCTCAGCTATGTGTTTGCAGGATGCCACGCACTGCTTCAGCTCTGGAGAGGCCTTTGCCAGACTGGTACCGAGCTGCTCCGCTGTGCCTCCGTCCAGCCCATCATCTGGGTGAGGATGAGACCAGATGTTCATGTGGTTACAAGGGAAAACACACCAGATACCGCGTGCTTTTAAATATATTCAGACTCATTCAAATACGCACGTAGCTTCTCTAATACTGATTTCATCAATCCATTTCTTTCTTTGAGTCTGGCAAACATGAGTTCGGACCGAGCTGTTCTCATCACATATTCCTCCGCCTTAGTGATGAGGGCGATGGAGCTGCGGCGTCGGCAGGGAACGGGCAACATGTTCCTCCTGTCTGCTGTCAGAGTGTCACCGTTTCTGGTTCCTGAGGTGTTGTCATCTTTTGGTGTCCAGGGTTGCATCTGCATCCTCAGCAGCCGAGGCAGGATGTTGAGAAGGATCTGACAGTGACAGCAGGTCAAAGGGTAATCCAGTGGCAAACAAACTGCTGTGGACTTTTCACACTGTGATCATTCAGAAGCTGCTTGATGGACATTCCACTTAGAAAGGAGATGGTCCGGCCTCAAGCTCACCTTTCGGACTTTGTCTGTCATTATGTGCGTGTTTGGGGTTCGCAGGGAGACGTTGAGGACTATCACACAGTTCATCACGACCATGGTGGTCACTGACATCACAAACATCAGATACCTGTAACCAAGGTTTTATTAGTCACACATGTAGACTCTGAAATGAAATCTTAGTGTGATGCACGTCAACTTACTTTCCAATAAGAGGCACTGCTCTTGAGGTCTCTGGCACCTTCTTGGCGATAAGGAAGAGGAACACAGTCTGGCCCAGAAGAGTTGCAACCGACATGGTGCACTTCTGACCGCCGGCTGCAAAAACCAAACCGCAAACCAGTCGGATTGATGGGATCTTGTGCTCGGAAAAAACATTTGGCAATGTCTAAACTACTGAAAGAGTCAACATAACATGGGGAAATCGTGGCTAGTAGGGAACCACTATAAGAACGGATGCTGTGGTTTTTCTATCGCCATTACACTTTGCGATCAGTTTTAACGCCATCATGGCCAGTTTTAGCCAAAAAGTTGTCTGTTTGCGCTTTAGTGTATTTCACAATCTTGTGTAGCCAGACCTCTGTCTTGTCACGCTCACGGGTCAAGGTCTGAAACATGTCTAAATGAGGGATCATCCTGAGGTTGATGAGACAGAGGTCAGACTTTTACATACACAAAGTGAGGAAAAAGACCTTTGGCAGGTAAGTAGTAGACCAGCAGGCAGAGGGAGGAGAAGAGTACACAGGGAGCAATGATGTTGATGATGTAGAATAGGGGCTTTCGCTGGATGATGAGGAAGAAGACCACCTCCTGATACTCGCGCTCATCCTTAGTGTACTGGCTGTTGATCACTTTCTTTGCCGGCCTGTGTTTGATGACCCACTCTCCGTTCTCTACCAACAAAGATTTCATTCAGTTTTCATTACTTTGGCAGTGGATGCTCCTAGTGTCGCTAATATTATATATATATGTGCAACTGTTTAATATCCATCATTCAAATGTTTCCTATCCATTCATTTGTACCTGTGAAAGCTTCTGGATCAATGTCCACCCACTCCAGTGTGTGGTTGTCCTCCTGTTTGAGCACCAGCTCGATCTCGTTGGCGCTGTAAGTCTGAGAGCTGCACACAGGGAGAGAACACGCGGTCTGTCTCCACAACAAACACGACCATCAATTCACTTTCACAATGCAGCCGCGTGAAAGAGGGTGAAAGATGCATTGTCCCAGCTTTGGACACCGTGGATCAAACAAACAGGGGTGTACCTAGGATTTAAGGAGGGTTTTCATTTAATTTGTCCATATCATACCATGATATGATATGATATGATATGATATGATATGATATCAGATTATGACTTCATTCTACACAGCCCCTTGCACAATTCGCTTATATAGTCAATTTTTTTTGTAATGTATATATCGTATTCAGCTTTTTAATCAGTCATTTCTCTGATCTCTTTAGTCTCTTTTTTTCCCTTATTCTTCTCTTTTTCTCTTCTTCTTCTTCTCATTCTTCTTTTCTTTTCTATTTTAATGATTTAAGCTACTGTACTGCTGTAATGCATGCATTTACCCTCAGGGATCAATACAGTCTTTTTTAATATCTGTATAAGATATGGTTCTCAGTTAAGATGACAAAACATCTGAGAGATACATGAAAGACAAAGCATGAACTGACGTGCCTTATATTTCTAACAGAGTCATAGTATCTTGTGTTTTGTAATCGGACTCTAAATTCACCGCTCACTGGCCAATCGTCAAAACCCAACAGATCATGTCTCCACTCACCGGAAGACCATGGTGCAGTTCTGCCAGTCGAAGGGAAAGTAGTTGACAGTGATGGCACAAGCGCTGCGGTAGATGGCAGGAGGCAGCCAGTAGACACAGCCGTTAGGAGACACTAGTGCATTGCAATAGAGTGCAACCTCGAACTGTCCATCCACACTGCAGACCAGAAGAAAGAAGAGTGAGCAACCGAAGTCCTGTTGGCTATTAGAGCACATTTGGCTTTATTACTGATTATTATTAATACTTAACAGTCTCATTGAGAAGTCAAACAGTTATTATTCGATCACTTCACTGAATCTTGCCACTGCCTTTAGTTTTCCATTCTTGCATTTTTGTCTGTTGTCTACTCTTGCTGTCAGTAATTTGTGTTGTCTTTTGTTGCTGTAAATATAAAATTGTTCTCAGGCCTCTCTTGAAAAATAAATTTTTAATCTCAATGAGTTTGCCTGATCAAATAAAGATTAATTAAAAAAAAAATTCACATTTGTAAATTTAAAAAGATACAACTATAACGAAAATCTGCCCAATCTGCTTTACTGATTTCCCACTAGTGGACTATTTCAGGGATGGATGCAAAGGAAGCAAAAAAATACTCCTAGAAACAAAGCTTCAAGCTTTCTATCTTCTTTTTTACTAACCCAACCAGACAGAAAACACATGCAGAAGAACTTATGCAGAATCATAAGTTCTCCATGAGATATAAGCAACACTTTAATGATGTTATTCAACACTTGTATGTTAGTGAAGCAATTTTGCTCTGTAAAAGGTGCTTTACTAAAAACACTAAACTTACTCATTCATTTACTAATTGTCTCCTTTACTTATTGACTGGACCTTTTTAAAAAAAAAAAACTTGGTCAAATGTGAAGGTTGATTAACTCACTTATTCTCCAGTATGACGTCTGGCAGCCAAATGCTCTTGGAGGGGATGCGTAGCTCAGAGGTGATGTTCCCATAAAGCGCAGACCTGGGCGGCTGGTCCCATCTGAGCCTGTAGTCACACCATTGCTACATACAGAAATACTGTGAGTTTGACTTTTTGAACCATGTTTTGCAAATGTACCAAGATAAAAGTCACCATCCTTGCAATGCAGCTGAAAATAAGTCCAGCAGATGGGTTGTGAATGTGTATGTGGTCACCATTTCTATCCAGACGCTGGTCATCAGGGCCTCCTCCTTTTCATTCTGAGGAGAGCGAGTTCCGGAGACAGAGTTAACTCAAAGGCCCGTGCAGCCCTGACAGGCACTAATCACAATCACCAGAACTGAACTTCACCCACCAGGGAGATGAGGTTTGTGAGCGTCAGCTTGATGTGGACCGGAGTGATGTCCCCGCTCTTCTCCATGGGCCGAACGTTCTTGTTGTAGCCTTTCATCAGATCCTTGAAGAGTTCCCCCTCGAGGTTGACCGCAGACGCTGCAGACAAACCACACGGGCCGGGGTGAGACAGTGTGGAAGACAGAAAACAGGTGATGGCACAGGGACTCAACGTAAAGGGGCACTCCCTTCATTTGACATATTGCTTGTCATGAGGAGCACTACATTATGATGTACAGTATGATGTCTCCTACATGTGGCTCCGGAGGAAGATTCTAAATGAAAAGAAAATAACCCTGATGATGTCATGGTGATGTCAGCAGGGTAATCTTGGCCTGGGCTTGAGACATAACGTTAACACCAAAAAATTCATAAAGGGGCATCTTATAAAGTATGCTTTTGAGTTGCATTATAGGAAATATATGTGCAATTCACCCTATAAAAACATCAAAACAAGAGGTCATGAAAACAAGTTGACAGGAGGGAGCAAGCTGACTAACGAAAGTTGACTGCTTGTCTCGGCCGGCAGTATTTTTAGTGTCACACCTCAATCATAAACAACTTTATGAAAATGTGCAATTTTAGTTGATGTCTAGTATTAGCAGTGATTTCAACCCTTTTGTAATTGACAACAGAGCAAAAACACCTTATAACCCCTTCAGGTATAATGAGTGTCAATCTGGAATCCGAAATAAATCCACTCCATTTGTTTTTTCATTTAACAACAGACTGTCCAGTACAACAACAGATACGACAGTTAAAACACATTTCATGAGTGTTGTATCTGATTTACCAGTCTGATTTACCAAATATGCTTTGCTATACATTACAGTACAATGAAAAGACAATATATATTTGAAACAACAGAAGAAATTGTTTCATCCTAGTTAACGTGTCGCGATGCTGTTCGCTTTACTTTGTCATGACAACCATTTGGAAGAAGAGCATCACATTATGTTTGAATGTAAAAACAGAGACCTAATGAGTAACTGGTAAAGTATTATATTACCAGTAAAAGTATCATTTAAACCATTAATATGTTGCAAACAAGATACTGTATCAACGCTACCAAAACATGGCAGCAGGTTAATTATCCAGCTTTTCCTACCTGTAGAAGAAATCATACACAGCCTCATGAAGAGCGACAGACAGAGCAGAGGTCCGTGATCCATCAGTGTGGTTGTTTATGGTGCGCTGTCCGAGACAAATCTGCAATCACTAATCACACACCGACACCACTTGATAGAGTTACTCAGCCCTTCTGTGTGCGTGTGTGTGTGTGTGTTTCCCAGCAGAAGTTGGGGATCATGCTGACGGGAGGGTTCAGGTTTGAGGTTTACAGGAATGACTGGATGCTGGTGGGGGAGTTGATGATTGTTAGGGTTTATTCCAAGAGTGTATTTCCAGTACTGCATAGCCAGCTGTCACAACACGTACACACACACACACACACACACACACACACGAATAAGCACATGCACGTACACGCACACGCACACGCACACACACACACACACACACACACACACACACACACACACGGCTGCCCTCCAGTGTTAAGGTACACCATCAAAACACACACACTGTATATTGTAATTCTCTTTGTTACACCTGGCTACTGTGACTCAGGCGTCCACTCAGAAATATTCTTCAAAGGGCAGTGATCTATAATAAGCTTGATTTTTCCACGGTTAAATTTGCTCTCTATAATAACTGGATTACAGACAGAAAGATTAGAAGGGGAAGAGAAAGCAGCAGCACAATGTGTGTGTCTTGGAGCCAAAAAGTTAAAAATAAAAAATAAAGTACAGTGGACAAGAGAACAGGTGATAAGTCTCGCCCATTTAAAGCACGCTCACGCTGATGACTGACCAGGCTCTGTGGAGGTTGCTCACCCATTTGTGGCCTGTCATTACCCTGTGTGTGTGTGTGTGTGTGTGTGTGTGTGTGAGAGGTGGTGGTGGTGGTGGTGGTGGGGGGGGGTTGAAGAGTTGATGAGTTGCAACAGAAGTATGTGTGTGTGCGTGTGTGTGTGTGCATTTATTCAGCTGTTACCTATGCATATCCCTCTTCTGGGACTTGAGCTGGGCAAAAACTGTCTGAGATTAGTGGTAGGATTTTAATTGTGGAGTTGCCTCGGCTCATTTGGACTCATTCAGCCAATCATTATCGCCACGTGAAGCTGAGACTCGGTGACCACAGTGACGAGGTCACAAGTCAACACACAGCTGAAAATGGGGCTTGTCCACAACTCAAGGCTGTCACTTCCTGGAGCAACAGTTGGCTGCACTCACAATGTTTTGACAGACAATAAGAGTCTCTAAAGGTCAGTCCAGTTCTGGGTCCAGTTTCAATTCCCCATCACTTGGACCTATTGGTAAACACAGCAAAGCAGTTGGCGTGTTCATGAGAGAGAGGGAGAGAGAGAGATTAACCTAAAAGGGTTGGAGGACTGAGGTCAATCTGGGGTCATAAGAATAACCAGTCAGCACCGAAGCTCGTCTCCAGAGTTTGAAACTGTAAATGCTGCAGGATTAGCAGCATTAGTTGTCTAGTGTTGGCTCATTCAAATACCTCAAATACATAACTGCCAATTACCGATTACCAATACATTCAACACAACATGCCATAGCATTAATATCAATTTTATTTATATATAGTTTTGTTTCTTTTACAAAAATACAAAGGCTTTTCTCTATACAAATAAATATGGTAGGAATAAAGAAAACATGAATAATATTTACAGTCTGAGTAAATCACAACAGGTTCAACCTTTGCAAAAGACAATGACAATATGAATAACTTATCATTTTGTACAAATTCATAAGTTAGGCAAGGCTGTGTCTCCAACCACAATAATAATAATAAAAAAACCTGCTGCGTGATGGGCGGTCGATAGTTGGGTCGATACATTCATATCTGTTTTCATTTCCAGCTGATGTCAGGCTCTCAGGCAGGGAAAACAAAATAATGCTTGTCACTGGAAACAACAGAGGAAGTAAAGTTTGTGCATCGCTCTGTCCCATAACAAGGTTTTTTCAAACTGGTCTCTCTGAGAGTCTTTGTGCCATCACCTCTTTCTCTTTTTATTTTCCAGCTACGTCACGATGAAATCAAGTCTTGAGCGAATCCAGTGCCACTGCGATGATCCTTGGTACACTGCGGTAGAATGACTCATTCTCCAATCCGACAAGACTGTAGAAGGTCAAAGGTCGTCCTCCCACCAGTGCCCTGACCCGAGCCTGGTAGAGTCCTCGATCATTCTTTGAACTCAGATCAACCAACACCTGAACAAAAGACAGACACAATTAGAAGAGCAATTCAAAAGTTTTAAAATGGTGCAGCTGCCGTTTCCATTCACCATTGTACATTCTAACCTTTTTAAATAGTAACTTACCTCTTGGAAGTTCATGCGCAGGTTTTTGTTCGGGATGTTGAGGACCCAGCTGTAGGAGTCTCTGACTTGGCTGACTTGTTGTGATGATTCTCTCACTCCAGGACACACTAGAGGAAAAAACAAAAAATTATTTGAGAAATAACTTGGGTGGTGACGGTAGTAACGGTATTTAATGAAAGTTTTGTCAGAACTGTACATGATACATACATTTCCCGTTGGCTCCAGGTATCTGCCTCTTGCGAAGGAGGCTCCTGTAGTTTCTCTGGAGGCGTATCGCTTTTACAGCATGTGCAGTTTGTCTGGGGTCAGCGGTCATGTCTGTGTGGTCCCCCTCAGTGACTGTCTGGACGATGGCTGTTGACTGAACTGGAAGTGGTAGAGCTAAAGATTCTCCAGTCTCGACAAAAGTAAAATCCTCAGTTGTAGCGCTCCATGTTCCATCAGGAAAAGCGTCTCTATTCGATGAGGTTTCACTTTGAGACACGTCTTTTGTCACAATCTCATCTTGTGTCCTTAATTTTTCAATTTCGCTCATCAAAGCTTTAAGAAGTGACCACGGCTCCTGGGGTTCCTCGGGCAACGACGAGGAACCGGTGTCGACCTGTGTCCCGGGGGGAGGAGAGGGTGAGAGTGGAGCGTTGGGAGACTCTCTCTGGGGGAAGATGGCGTCCAAGTGCAGGATGGGAGGAGCAGCTCTGGAGTCCAGTTTGGAGCGTAGAGCTGAGATAACGGACAGATATTGTCCCTCCAGCTGATGCACTGAGGAGTCCTCTGTCTGGAGATGACATGTTGAAATACAGTCGGATATTAGAGTTATCTTAAAATAAACTCCCTTTCCAATGCTCATGTGAAATGTTGAGTCTACAAGGAAAAACCTGTGATCTTTGATACTGACATGTTTACATTAAATTACCAGTAAACCTGCTCATTTAACTAAAATTGCCTTAGAATGAATTGAAATTAGAAGTACTTTGTATTTGGAAACATCAAACTGTGCCGTGAACATCTCTACATGACGTGATGAGACACAACATCATCCACATTTTGACAGAAATCCATCAACAAATATCCCACCTGTAAGAAAATGTTGTACTCCCGTGATGTTGAGGAGATGTCTGTGGATGTGTCAGTGTGTTGTTTGTCCAGTTCCTCGGCCATGTTCCGCAAGTATTTCTCCCAGTCGGCCACCAAAGGGCCCACCTCCTCGAATAAGGCAGGGGGACTTGGAGAAGGACCCTGCTCTTCCGGCACCACAGCTCCACCTAGCTGTTCTGCAAGTAATAAAGCACCTGTTATATTAGTAAGCAACAACTCCATTTGTTAATATGCCAATGCACCTGAGGAAGAAAGTTGTGCCGGTATTTATCGAGTTTTTCCATACATTTGGAAAGCTGTCGATTATATACCTTCAATCTGTGTGAGACACTGGCTCAGCCCCAGGTCTCTCCTCTCTCTGGTGTGAGTGAACGCAGTGCTGTAGATGTGTTCCACAAGCTGGGGCAGAGTCTGGGTGAAGAAGGTCAAGTCGACCTTGTCCCTGATGTAGTCTTCGGCTCTCTGGAGTAGGTCCAACAGGGTCTGCAGGAACGAACGCATCTCTGGGTGGGAGAGAGTGAACAGAGGATCAGACACCTCATGATGATGCAGTATATTTAAAGTAGCTTTTTTTCTACAATCATCAATATTTAAAATGTTTATTTTTCATGAACTTACGGCACTTCTTGAAGCGGGTGAGGCATTTGTCCTCAGCCATTCGGCTGCAAGTGCTGGCAGACTGACCCCGGGGGCAGGTCAGGGTGTAGAAGTGACAGAGGGAGCTGAATTCTGACCTTTGTTCCTCCTCTGTCATTTCTGTTGTCTTAAGAAGCTCCGGACATGTTGGCTCCCGACTCCCAAATGACTCTTAAAAAAGAATGATGATAGGCATTGATTATACTATTGTAGGCGGTATAACATTCAAACATACTGCAGGGTTTGGTTTGGTATTTTGTGGCTGCTGAGTTGGAACTCACTCTGTATCTCCGCCTGAATCCAGTCGGAGAAAGCAGAAACCCGTGTGTAGACCCCAGGCTTGCCCTTCTCTCCACAGCCGTCACCCCAGGAAGTGATGCCGTAGAGCTGGAACCGGCCCGAAATTCGGTCTTGGTAGATCAGGGGGCCTCCAGAATCTCCCTTCATATAAAGAAAAAGAAATCCACCAAAAGTTACGAAAAAATAGTATGGTTCACAGAAATGACTCATTTCACCAACAAAACAAAAAGCTTCAGGCTTTACATGATAAATTAAGTGTATGTCAATTTTAAGGATGAAGACAATTCCCAAACAAGGTCACTCAGAATTTGCTGTTCTGCCCACCTGACAGGAGTCAATGCCTCCGGTAAGATAGCCAGCACACAGCATGGTGTTGGTGACCAGCTCTTTGCCGAGGGCACTCTTACAGGTGCTCTGAGGCAGCAGGGGAACCTTGGCCTCCATCACAATGTCAGCAGATGGGCCGTCTGCAGATGAACAAAATTAACATTATATGTCGAGAAGTGACAGGTGTTACTATTAAGCCAGTTTTGACTTCATCAAAAGGAAACAAAAAGCATTTCATATTGCTAGAAGGAAACTTGTTAAAGTGGAAATCCTTGTGGTTTATCCTCCACTCACCCTCATAGAGGGAGCCCCAGCCTGCCACCAGACACGGGCTGCCAGTAGGGGGCTCTATGCCAGAGGGGAGACACACTGGGGTGACGTGTTCAGATAGGACCACTGGTGATGTCAGCTCCACCAGGGCTATATCGTTGTTGAATGTCTTTGGGTTGAACTGCAGGAGGAGGAGAGAGTTTGATTTATTGGTTTGTTCGATTGATCGAACGATTTCATGACAGACTGAACAGGACGTTTGACCGGTTGACCGGTCGCTACCTTGGGATGAGGGATGATGCGGTTCACTTTGAGAATTTGCTCATCGGGGTCGGTCTTGGTGATGTCGAACTCCCCCACCACGGCCGTCCAGTAGCTCTCGCTGCGACTGCTGCGGAGGTCAGACCAAAAAGAGTGACGGAGATTGAGAGGAGGATGGGAAAAAAAGTACAATCATTTCAAATGGCATAGAGAAATCATAACTCTTACTACAGCTGCCGGACACAGTGAGACATGCACACTTACCCTGCAAAACAATGGGCAGCAGTAACCACCCAGGAGCTGTCCACCAGGACCCCTCCGCACATCAGGCCCCCATCCAGCTGCAGGTTGACCAGCCAGGGCCAGCTGCCTGGGGGAGCAGGGGAGCCGCCGACAATCCTGGAGCGAGGCTGAGTGACGTTTCGCACAGCGGACGACCTCTGACCGCACACTGCTGCTGGGACAGAGAAACAGAGATGGTCAAAAATAAAATGCAGCAAATTCTTTTCCTTTTTTGTAAACACTGAAGCCTCTGAGAGAAATAAGAATAATCTATATGATTACACTTTTTTTTTTTTGTGATCACCTGAATCCCCTTACCCTGTGCATGCGTCTGCGTAGCAGGCTCCAGGTTCTGCATTGTGTTCAGCAGGCTGCACTGGAGGACGCGGGCGCTGCAACTCTCACCCATGATCCTGATGCAGCTCTCCTTGTCCAGTTCGCCAGGTGGGCAGCGATGCTGGTAGTATGCACAGGCCTGGCTCAGAGCCCAGCTCCGCTCTGCTTCAACTTGAAGCTTCTGGGCCTTACTGATGACGTCACAGCTGGGCTCTGATAAGGCGCTGGTAGGAGACGCTGTTCAACAAAAACCCAAAAAAAAGGAGACCTAATATAAGATACCAAGAAATCATTCAGTGGTGACACTGGACAAAGAGGCTCAAATATGTACAGGAATTAAAAAAGGAAGTGAGAGTGATGTTGTACTTACAGCAGGAGCCGGACAGCTGTCCACAGTCCTGAAACAGACAGGGAGCACAGCCCCGGCAGCCGGCCTCAGCCCGACTCCTCTCAGAGGACGCACGCTCGAGAGCGGACAGGGCACTCGTCATGGCCGCCTCTAAAACCACTGTACCGCGATCGGACAGCGCTGCAGGAGAGGACAGGAGGAAGAGCAGAAAAGATGTAAAGAAATGTTTAAAAAAACCTAATCTGCATAGAGAGAGAGACAGAAGAACACAGACAGGATAACAGGCTTGTATAGTAGAGCCAGACAGACAGACTGACAGACAGACAGACAGACAGACAGACAGCAATCCGTGTTTATATTAGTTGATTCCTAATTAGCTTTACAGACACGGCAGATTCGATTAAACAAACATTTGAAGTAATGTTTCCATCACATAGTTTATCAACGGCCCCAGTCAGAACACAGCTTGGTCTTCATCGATTGTAAAACTTTACAGCTTCTCATCAAAACATTTTTGTAATATTGTCAAATGATCAGATATCAGTGTCCCCGTGGATCACTACCACTTTTTCTTTCCGATCAAAATTTGCTGAATTCTGACAAAACAACGACAAACGAAACTGAAGTCTGGCGACAGGATATCTAGGTCGTTACATGTAAGACTGTGATTTGCTGTGGGAACGCCATGTGTGCATGTGAGCATTAGCATGAACTGGTGAGGCTCTCTAGTGTGTGTGTGTGTGTGTGAGTAGCCCCCTTTTTCTCATGCTGCTCTTTGAGCTCATTGGCAGCGTGTTAGGGAAGCTAGCTCACGCTCAGCGCGCTGGTGAGGCTTCTACAGACACACTTCAATCGGGCCGCCGACCCTGCAGCCCCCCTCTGTGCCGCACCACATCACAGGATAGGCCACTAACAACAACAATGCTGATTGAAGACTTAATTAGAAGGCCAGGGCTGAGCGGGCAGAGGCTGCTGGGCAGGGACAGACCCCGGGGGCACGGGCTGGCAGCCCCGGGGCAACTAGGACCCTGAGTCCCTTGTTCTGGACACTCTAAACACACACCGCCATCACCAGCTGCTTGAATGAAGGTTCTGCTGTACTCAGCACTTCAAGCAGAGAAGGCCAGAGGTCCTTCATCGCTGAGCTCTACGGCACTAGCTCTCTGACAACCTTGTCTGAGAAATGACCAGAATAATAACACTGCAGGCTAAGGAGACAAAAATATACAAATTTGTTAAATTCCTGTTCTTCACTTAAGTCTAGTCCTGGAATGTAATGACCATAGTATGAGCTTCAGCATCATAGTCACAGTCTGTTGTATTAGTACTTTTAAGAAGTAGCTCTTCACCAAACACTTGCGTGAATATGTACCCAGACATAAGGGCCATCATCCAACATAAAGAAGGAAGTAGGTCTACTACACAACTCAAATATCAAAGGGTTTGCCCAAAGCTTGTCAACTTTGTGTGACACCCGCACATTTAAGCTGATGGGGCTTTGTAACTGTAAATAGGATCACCAGATGTTTGAACTCTATTAATTCTCGAGAACCATCACGGCATCACCAGTGTGACTTTGCAGGGTTGTTGATCAAATCCACCTCTGAGGGTGTCTCAAGCTTCACACGCCGAGCTCAGAGTTCCAAACTATTGTCTATTAGTCAACATACATTGCTGTGATTGAGAAACAATGAAAAGAATGTACCTTTGAGAGCACTCTGGGGCATCCTGTAGACCTCTCTACCTGCCGGGGCCCCCAGCGAGCAGTCCAGTCCCATAAACAGCATTGATATCAGCAGCAGCATGGCGTCACAGCATCAGACCTCCACTCGACAATGACAACAAGCAGACACGCAGGAAACAGGCGGGACGACTGAAGAGGATGCAGAGGTGCCCGGGATGTGGCTGGTCTGCGGCGCTTCCAGGTCCTTAGTGTCTGGTGGCTCTCTGCAATCTTTAACTGTCTCCCTCCTCCTGACTCTCTTGGCTCTCTCCCACACTGTGGTGCAGGGCATCTGTCTGTAAGTTTACTTAGAGGAACAATAGGTGCCCGGAGTGGTCCCTGGTATATATAGAGTCCCCAGGGGAACACCAGCAAGAGGGAGGGGGGAGAGGATAGGAAAGAGAGAGCGAGAGGGAGGGAGGAGGGAGAAATGCTCCCATGGCCAATACACAAACAGATGAATTCATTAAGACTGTGACAGCAAATCGGGCGCAACTTGCCAAGGCTGGACATCACAAAGAGGTTTGGTTCTATGAAAGGAGACAGAGGGAGGGAGAGAGAGAGAGAGAGAGATACAGATTGGGGAGGGGGTGGGGAGGGGAAGGCGGAGTGATTGGCTGGGCGGCAGGGAAGGGGGTGTTGTTTGAATTAATTAATGTGAAAGAAAAGAGGGAGAAAGTTATGCAGCTAAGGATATGCTGCTGATGTGACACTGGAGCAGAGGAATGTACAGCGAGAGAAATGTCGCCGAGCGTCCGAGCCCGGGGGTCTCAGCGTGAGTGGTGCGAAGCAGGAGACGGAGGGAGTTTGAGTGACAGAGTGTGAGAGAGCGGGACAGGGGGAGAGGGAAGTGTCTGCCATTCTGCATGCCCCTCAAAGAGAGCATTGTCCCCGGCGTCCCTCTGAGGATGCCCACATCAAAGCCGTCCGCCGGGCATCACTTGGCCGCCGCCTCCATTGATCACTTACAGTCTTTTATCCCCCCCATTAAAATATTGTCAGTTCACATCACTTTTGTCTTTCTCTGCTGAACTCTGCTTTTGTTACATAAAGATACATTAAAAGAGTGTTTATGAGCATGATGTATTTTGTGTAAGTCCAGAAGAAATTATTCATCGAACAACGCAAAACCTTATTTTGGTTCAAGCATTTTTACATTTGCAAACTGACAAACTAACTCTTGGAAAACTACTTTCAGTCTTCTTCTCTCAGAGAAACCTGACAAAAGAAAACAGTTAGATTGTTTTTATTTAAAAAATCAAACTGCCAAAAAACAAAACTCATCATGTCCTTACATGATAAATATTTCAAGTCTGTTGTGATTGTAGCTTGTCATCTCTAAGATTTTAAAGTTCAAACAGCAACATTAATTGGGCTACAGCTTCCTAAAAATATTGGAGATTAAACGTGTACACCATTGTGACCACCATCTGTTTTAATAAATGTATTGTATCTTAAAGTCAGGATACTGACTCAAGATGGAGATTCAAGAGGAGAGACTAAGTCAAATTTACTTTTGTACAATCCCTGCGAGCTACGTACCAAACAGAAATAGATCAAGACGGCTCTGATATGTACAGTATACTTACAATAATGTATGTAATAGATGATAAATCAGCTGTGAAATTTGAGATTGAGTCAGTATGACTGTATGTCAAAGGATCTGCGTGCCACTCTTTGTTTCAAAAAACTAAAAAACAAAAAAACAGGTGTCATTATTATTTTAAAACTTCTGGTGCAATTTGATAAATACTATTCTATTATTACAGCTCTGGATAGTAAACAATGTCTTGGCAGCAAAATTCTGGCAAAATCAGACCTAATATAAAAACAAAATGTTCTGTACATTCACTGGCAACGGACAGGGGCATGGTCACAGTCTACATGGACACAGAAAGAAAGTCTGTGCCGAACCGGTAACCAAAGGAGGGTCGCAAATTGTAGTCAACTTTGCGCCAAATAACTGGCTGAACGATAAAAAAGAAAGAAAGAGCGGCAGCCGAATCTGGCGGGGCATTATCAAAGAGTGCCGTCCACTGCTGCCACAAGCCAGCACTGACAGCTGACAGCACACTGACAACAACATACAGTACGTGTTGCAGGGTGTGTGTGACTGTGTGATTGTGTTTCAGTGAGAGTTTGTGCAGCCAAGTCTGGTGAAGGACTGCAAACAATCGCACGTATTGCGAGGAGGAAACACAACAACAGGCCCTGGGGGACGGAGTGGAGGGCAAGAGGAGTCAGAGTCTGAGTTGGCGGAGAAAGAAAAGTTTCTTCCTTTTTCCAGCCTTGCCCTCAGACATTTGTTAGTGTGTGTGTGTGTGTGTGTGTGTTTTGTTATGTGCACAGTGCCCCAGCCCCCTCCATGCACCCGTGCGGCACAATGGCCCGGAGATCTGGGAGCAGACTCAGGCGGAGCGGAGTGGGAACGGCATGGGACAAACGGGCGGCACTCTTTCATTCCCTCCCTCCCTCCATCCATTTTCCCTTTGATGTGGTTTGATTAATTTGCCTCCTGCTCCCTCTTCCTTCATCTGAGCACTCTGCCTCTCTCTCCTGCTCAGCCGGGGCCTGTCTCTGTCTCCACAACCACCGATGCATCTGCCTTATCTGCCCCTTTTCACTGGTGTCTACATTTAAACTTAAACACTGCCAGTCAAAAGATTAAAAAAATCATTTATTTGAGCATGTTTGTTTTGGTCTGGAGCGACATCATTGTGAATTTCTGGTGAATTACATAAACTAAACTGAAAGCTAAAACTCTGTAAGTGAGTTACAACTTGCAAATGGCCTAGATCTTGCTCAGCACATGTAGACACCTTGCAGACAACAATAGTAGTAGTAGTAGTTTGAAGAACTATATAGGAGTGCAATTGCTATGTTTGAGCTATAAGAGGCATCTGGAAATGTGAAATAACTAATAATGTACCTAGAAGGACTAGAAAACCTAATGTTTCCTAAAAAGACAGTTTTAGGTTCCATTGTGAAGTAAATAAGCATTATACTGTCTGACGGGACAATTTGACAGATACTCCACTCAGTGATCCAGATGTAGGTCATTTGACATAACATATAGAGTCACAAACACTTGTCAAGTTGTTAATAGTTACTCATTTAATTTACTCATTTTGCTTCATTGTGTGCCTGTGATGCTTGTTTACATCACTGAACTGATCTGCTTGATGAACATGAACCCAACAGGTCTTAAGACAGTGTACAGGCTTTTTGTTTGTCCCTCACGCGAATTCCACATGTGACTTAACAACTTTTGATGAAGAATGTTCTTGTTAAAGCATAATAAACAGGTTGTCAGACTCAATTGCAGATTAAGTTGACAACCTTCCCACTAGATGGGACAACTTTCAATAGTCAGTGGTGAATGAGTAGCTCATACCTAAGATGGGTTTGATTTTTAGGCTTTGGTGACTGATAAATATCGGTTAATGAGCTATCTCTGAGTTCAACCTTAGAGCGGTTTCGAGAGACGCTCAAGTATTCATTTGTCTCTCAGTTTATTAATGTTAAAGCCCAAAATGCTCTGGGATTCAAGATTTCATGTAAGAAAGGTTGGTAACATGTCCACCAGCCCACGTGAGACGTGTGCTTGTGTTTGAGGCAGCAGTGATCGGACAAGATGGAGGCAGACACTCCCGTGAATGCACATTCATCTGTCGAACCGTCTACATGTAATCTACCGCGGGGTGCACCAGATGCTTGTCGCAGGCGGGCCGCTTCAGCAGGTTACATAAAGAAAACCCACAACGCTCAGCACAAAATCACGCCACAATGAGAACCTGAACAACAATCGTGTTGAATAACACCCAGGTATTGTGTTCAGTTATGAAACCATTTCTCCCATTGTCTCAGACAGAAAACAATTGAAATCTAGGTCAGTGGGGTACGCAAGGGAGAAGAGGTTCCCAACATTTCAACACAGACAGACACTTGAACCCCCTGACAATAGTCAAGCACAAGCAGCTCATCTGCCTCAGCTCAGGCCTGCATCGGGTCATTGTTAGACATGTTGTTAATTAGATCTATTATGACCTCAACAGTCCCACTAACCGCCAGTAAATGCACATTAATCACTTACTGTTCAATGATGAAATATTCACTTCACCCAAATAGTGATAAGGGTGATATGGTTCATTAGATTTATGGGGAAACATGATTTTTTTTCCCATGATAATAATTAAACTACACAGGCTCTTTGTTTAGCGGTGTGCCGAGTGTGGGATAAGCAGTTTGGAAACGGTGAACTAAACATATGTTCCACATATTGATTATTCAGTTGAGGAATATATTGCAGGATGTACTTTTGTGTAATTCTATACCTTGATAGCCAAACTGGCAAAGAAAGTATCTGTACCTCTGGTCTGAGTGCAGATTTTAAGAAGAGAGCAGACGAAAACCAATCTGTTGCTTTTGGTATGTGCAATAGGCCAAATTATGTCCAGACAGTAGGTTTGAATATTGCTCCTGAATTGGACCACCAGACAGCTGATGACAAAAAGAAGAAGAAACAGACACGATTCCAGCCCATGCTGCAGCTGACTAGAGAAGGCTGACATCTAGTGTCACATCAATGGAACTTCTTTTAGATGAACTGCGGGACAGTCCAGTAAAGAATCATCCTCTGCTGGGACTAAAGCTGCTTCTGTGTGATCTGAGCTTACATTATATTAAAAAAAGCATTAATAAACAGTCAGGGTTCGATTCGTCGAAAACATGACCAGTGAAGCCTTGGGTAGTTCTTTGTACTGTTTAAAGTCGGCTGAATATAGTTAAACTGTGCTGAATTGTTTTTGATGGGGGGGTATTAATGTTCGGTAGTCCTTTTAAAGTTACTTAACCAGACCAGATGTTTATAACAAAGTCTTTAGAACATGCTGGGTTGTTGCACTATAAAAGCTTCTCCCGGTGAGGGGATGTGGGAGATGCAGGTGCGGAAACAAAATGACTAAACCTGATTTTACCTGGTGTGATAACAGCAACATTTCGCTGACATTACAGTGCACACTATAAAGCTAAGGCTCGATGTGATAAGTTCACCGACAACAAAAATGCGAATAAGCAACCATAAAATACGCTCTGTATCTTATGCTACTCTCTTCAGAATGACATTGCAAAGTGAACATCATATAAAGCTTTTACTGACCTGTGCCACCTAAACAAGGTTAAGGTTAGCCAAGTCTAAGCTGGTTCATTCGAGTCAACTAATAACAAAACAACGCTCACACTTTGCACAGCTAACGAGAAGTTTGCATATTAATATAATTGCTAAATATGCAAATTCAACAAACTGAACATTAAATCGACGAGTAACATATACACTTTATAATTGCTTTTCATTACTCACCAGAATGTCTGGGTTATGACTGATCAGAAGGAATAAACAATATGGGATATAAAAGTTTGTCAGGTGATCTTTTAGTCGTAGGCATGAGACCTATGTGAGATGTGTGAGATTTTACATTTCATCAGACTCAATATTATTCATTATTATTATTAATATTATATTTATGATATATTCAAGGTGAAGAATATGATTGACTATTATTTGACTTGATCAGGAAAAGATGGAAGAGACCAAACTAAAAGAAAAACACCACATGGAGGCAGCATGGGACACTGATAAAAAACTGACTAACCTCTCTCTCTCTCTCTCTGTGTCACACACACACACACACACACACACACACACACACACACACACACACACACACACACACACACACACACACACACACACACACACACACACACACACACACACACACACACACACACACAGGATTTTGGTGATGTCTCCAAATCAGATCATCAAATCAACGATAATACATATGTTTCTGTTATCTCTTTGTCTTTGTCAACAAACATGGAGGCCACATATTAACGCTGACCTATCCTGTGACTTACTAAAATCAAATCTATGGAAACTTCATTCTCTCTCATTCTCTCATTCCTTGTGTAACAAATGCAAGAAAGTTTAATTAGATATAATGATAATGATGATTAATATCCTACTTAATGCATTATTCAACGTTTATCTAATATTTAGAAGAAAACAACAACAACATAATACAAGTAATTTCTGCTTGAACCAAGACAGCAGTTTGTTTTCCTTTTTATTTATTATTCCGTTATATTCTTCACATTAGTTACATGAGGAAATTAATTTCTGCCATGATCAAAATAGCAATTAACTGCAATTTGAATTGATAAAACCCAACACAGAACAAAATAATTAGTTATATTCTGCTATTACTTCCTTGTCACTCCCTATGTTCTAATTATTTTCTTTTTTAGATGTAGCTTTACAAGTGTGTAGCACTGGACCCTATGAAATGAAGAGTAAGAAGGAAAAAGCTTCTGCTTCTTTCGTCTCACCTACCCTCGCCTGCTGCAGATGTCTGACTGACCTGTTGGGAGAGGCAGGACACACGCCCCCCCCCCCCCCCCCCCCCCCCCCCCTCCTCCCCCTCCCCCTCCTCCTCTTCCTCCTCCTCCTCTCGCTGGGCCAGCCATTAGGTATGAATTATGGTGCTGCTACCATCACAGCCAATTGTCTGGATGAAAAGCAGACTCTGCCTTGCTTACCAATGTGTGCTCGCCTGTGCCTGGACAACAGGTTCAGGATCATAGTTTCTGATCAGCACTGTGGTTCAGGTCAAAGCAGGTAAGCAAATGACATTTCACTTTATCAGGAAATGTAGGTTAGCGCAGAGCTGCGTAGTGGTGATTGGTCACAGCAGTGAGATTTCCAGGACATTTTAATTTCCACAAATCAATTGCATGATACTGAAAATACATTTCTAGTAATAAGTCCAGGTAAGTGTTGAGTGTCTTAAAGTAGGTTAGTGCATGCAGGTGATGTTCATCCTAGTTTTTGTTTTGTACTCTTTTCATAAGGCATCTAATTAAGCTATGTAACAAATCTGTGAAATCAATGTCTTCCTTATAGGGCAACTGGTGGATTTGTGGGGAGAGAAAGAAAGCGAGAGACAGTCAGAGGGAGAGGAGAGAGAGAGAGAGCATCACTTGATACCAGGAAAACTCCTACCGCTGTGTCACTGGGAGACCTGCGAGGAGATGTGACGGTGATGCAGAGACTGGACACAGAGGACACGGCACTGAACAGTACAGTAAGTGCTCCTGGACGATTATTGTTTTTGATTTTTATCTGGAGCTTGCACTGTAACTGACGTGAGGGGCTGCAGTGTTGCACGGGGCTAACTCTTGGACAGCTATATGCTTCTTCCAAAACCCCAGATAGAATAATTAAACCTTGCCGGGCAAATGCAGAGTTTTCACTTTACAAGACTTTTAGATAAAAACTGCTGGAAGACCTTTGCCCTTCACCAAAATGTGTTTTTTTTTGCATGCGGTGGTCAGTGTCTGCATCTGAGTTCCAGACTGAATTTTCCAATGTTCGTTGGTACATGTGCACTGATTGTTACACACACACGCACACGCACACACACACACACACACACACACACACACACACACACACACACACACACACACACACACACACACACACACACACACACACACACACACGTGACTTACTCATACTCATATAAGACAGCATGTGAAGCTTATCAGCTTTGCCACTTTGTGTCGCAGCAGTTTCCAGAGAAGCTCCATGTTGTACTTTCTCTTTTGTTTGTGTTCTGACAGCATCAGTTTGCCCGTCTTAAACAAACCAGGCATTTATTTGCCTGTTATGAGCTGAGAGCGTGGGACCAGATGGAGGCTGTTGATCTTGTTGTGGACAGACTATTACCTGGATCACAGCAAACACACGCAGACATGCACCCAAATGCCCACATGCATGCGTACACAAACACACAGGCATACATACATGCACGCGCGCACACTTTTCTGCTGCACTTAAAGATATTAAGGGGTCAGTCATGAAGAACTTGTTACAACTGCATACAAGGGTTTGTTGGAGAGGTCTGTTGACAAATTCATGATGTCCTATGTTTTAAAAAGCACAGTGTGCAGGTAAGTAGGAGTAAGAAGTAATCAAAAGCTCACACAGATTTGCATACAGGCGCTGATTGCATATGCTGAGCGAGATGCATAGTAAAGTAGTGCTGACCTGTAATGTTAATGATTAACCAAGCATCAACACTCAAACTACCACAGGTTTTTGCTAAGAGCCTGAGGCGACAGCTTGGTTACACGTCTAAGAGCTGATGTGTACATATGAGTACATATCTAGGAGGCATGTGCTCATAAAAATGCAAAATACAAAATCAGCGCAGCACAAGAAAAAATTCACATCTAATCAGTTTTGATTGTTTGGTACAACAACACAAATTTGAAAAGATCGGCATGATTGCGCACGGAATGTCAAATGAGAGAATATAAATGCACACTCACATATTCCTCTTCCTGTCCGCTCAGACCATTTCGCTGGTCTGTGTCACCTGTGTTCTCATGCAGCCGGCACAGTAGAGGCTTGTGGGTACCCTGAGAAGATGGTGGGACTGAGAAACTGCTCCACATGGGAACCGCTGCTACTCAAGGCCTCCTGCATCAAGTCTTGTGCCAACGGCTGCTCCCTGGGCATCACTGCTCACCTTACTTATGCCAACGCTGACATAGAGTCTGTGGAAGGTGAGTTAAAAGGGTGATTCCTTCTTAGAAAAGATAATGATCCCGGCAACTGTGTTTTTATCTGAATTGTATTTTGACACCACGTGAAATCAAATTAGAAAAATTAAGGCATTTATCAGATTGTTTTGAGTTGAAAGGAAAATAACTAGATACCCTGCAGTAAGCAACATATAGCAAGCTCAACATCATCTGACAGGCGGTAGTTTGTCATAAAAAGCTTTTGAAAGTTAGATGATTGAATCCAGTGATTATGCTGTATATGAAGTTTCAGCAGTTTCTAAACAGACAGAAAAGTATGAAAACCATTGTTTTGTGTGTGTGAATAACATTTTTGGTACATGCACATGTAGGCGTGTTTGTGTACCCTCTTGGAGAAAAGGAGGTTGTGGTGGGCTTCGAGGCTTCAATCGCGGGCCGACTGGTGGGTGTGGAGATACAGAGCCGAGGGAAGCTGAAGGACTGCTGTTTGGATTGCTGCCCTGGATCCGGTCTTGAAGGCCACTGTGGGAATGGCCAGGAGTGGGGCTGCTGTGGGAACTCCAGTCAGGACATTCAATGCACCAATGGTGAGGATACAGGACGGAGGAATGCAGAGAAGGCCAGAAAAATCTTGTAACGAGGTGGCCATATATTTATCTAGTATGATTTCAATGAGTTTGAACAATTAAGACATAAGCTATGCATTCATGTTGAGCACTGATATAACAAATTGCTTTCTGGGCTGCCCCCTTTCCCCTCAGCTTACTGACTAATAAATAAGTCTAACAGTTATTGAGCAGTAATCAGCATAATTAACTTATGCTAGCAGACATTAGTCATTGGTTCTCTGTTCTCCAGACACTTGCACTTTGCAGAACCCAGAGCAGATGAGGAGTATTTGAACAGGAATGAATGCCCAGTACTCTAGATACGTGTGAAATGACTCAGCTTTCAGCTTGGAAAATCAAAGCTGGTGAGACTTTTTGTACAAGTACAAGAATTCAGCTGAACAAATCAACCACAACTCCCTTTTCCTGGTTGTATTAATGTAGGCTGTTGTCTACTGCTGTGATGATCTGGTCTTGACATGTACAAAGACACGGTCAGTCCCTCCTCTGTCCTGTGTTCGTCTCCCTGAGGAGAGAAAGGAAGGACAAGGGAGGTAAATAGGTTTGGCTGCCTGCCTAATGATGATGAATTAGCACAAACATATATCAACTTGATGCTCATGGTATTTTATTGGAAACAGTGGGATCCTGTACAAGGAATACATTTGCAGCTTTTGCCTTGAGTTGGCTTTGCCTTATTTTTATTTCAACACAAAGCCTATTTGCTTCACTGTCTTTTAACAGTTGTTTAGTTATGTGAGTAACTTCTGTTTATCTTCAGGGCATCTCATCCTGGACGAAGACCTTGAGAGAACCACCTTCATCGTGGGCACAGGGGTCATCGGCCCCATGGATATAGTGTCCATTATCATAAGCACCACTCTCGAACTCCCCACATTAGAGAATGGAGCCATCCACATCATCTACCCCTCATTACTTACTCCAATTGTCACTGGCCAGATGACTGCAAGCAAGAGTGAAAATGGGGGGAAATTAGAAGACACCGGGTATTTATGTTACAGCTAAATATGGCAACACAATTTTACCTGACTCTGTTTATATCAATAAATGAGATGGCAGTCTACTGCTGTTTATTGTTATCCTAAGCAATTCGCATTGCTGTCCTCCTCAGAGCAACAAGCTGTTTTGGTGCCACCTCAGAAAAACAAGACCGGGTCCTGGACTCGGAGAAGCATTGTGCCCACACTATCTTCACCAGTCCAGCTGCCAACCTGGCACCTTATGCACTCAACTTCCAGCTGCTTGTCAGAGGGGCCTGTCTGCTGGCTGGTACTTCCTTGTCTTCTCCAATACATTTCATTCAGTGGTTCTTCTCTCAGCTATTACAGAAATATTGGAATAGTCATTACAAAGAATCTGTGTACAGAGAGGCCTTTAATCCAAATACTTCCAGAACACAAAATCCTAAGGAGGAATTAACCACCTAAAGGAATAGAAACAGCACACTCACATTAACCTGGGTGCCTGGTGTTTATAATTAAAAAATGAATAGAATATCTTATGAAAACGTATATTTGCTCTTCTTTTTCCTCAAATGATTTGCAGGCCTGGAGAGCCCCACTCATGCTCTGAGGGCAGACGCAGACCCCAGCGCCCAAAGTGCCTCTGCCACCTACATCACCTTGGCACAGGAGCATCCATATGACAGACACATAGAGATCATTCTGCACCTCAGTGGTGAGCAATGGCAAATTGTCCCCGAAAAACAAATGGTTGGACTTTCTCTTTGTGTCTGTTCACTCTTATTCTGAAACACTTTCACAGAACCTCACAGCCCGCTGGTCATTTTGGAGAGAGGCAGAGTCTCCTTCGGCCAGTATGAACAGCAGATCTGCTCCCGTCGCGATTTCATTCGCTGCACCCGCAAAGATTCAGAACCGGAGAGGAAGGTGGAGGGTTTCCAGTTGTTTCACATCTCATGCCTTTATCTAGATCTGTCCGGATTCTGTTAACTAAGTACAAGTGTGCTAAAGGCTGCCATACTTGTGTTCCACCTGCAGCTGGAGTTTGTGAGGAAGCGGCACCACAAGGACATTCTGAGCAACCCGGTCTTGATGCTCAACTTCTGTCCTGACTTGCTGTGTGAACCTCTGGAGCTGCACAAAGCCACCAGAGAGCTACTGTTCCTCGTAGATCGCAGCGGGAGCATGAGTGGCACCAACATCCATCGCGTAAAGGTGAGCTGCAGCCGGGACAAAAGCATACAAATAAACCATGAGTTCAGTTTTTAGATGTAGGTGCGTAGATTGATCTGTCTCCATCTCGTCTATCCCTTCTTGTTTCCACAGGAAGCCATGGTGGTCGCACTGAAGAGTCTCCCTTCTGGCACCATGCTCAACATCGTGGGCTTCGGCACCACCATCAAGCCTCTGTTCACCTCTAGCAAGCTGTGCACCGATGTAAGCTTTACACAATCACCCATAGCTCAGAGTGGAGAATAATCTGAGCCTGTTTTTTTTTTTTGCAGGGTTTTCAGTGAATTGAATTGTATATTATGTAAATGCAAAATTCTTACTTACGTGTGAGTTACAGTATTTGCGGTTAAAGTAAATACGTGGAGCATTAGGATCAGGTTACACTGATGGCAGATGTTTTTCAACCAATGTTGGACTATGTGTTCTATTGTGTCCAGTCTCTAATCAGGCGATAGGTCAGTTCCTTGGGTTGCCTTAGTAGCAGAGTATCAGGTTTTATCCAGACCAGGTACCGCAAGAACAAACAGTCTTTGCACATACTCCTCACCATATGGTGACCTTTCACGCGCTTTAACTAAGGCAGGAGATGTCGCTCCATCTCCTCTCCCATCAGGCATGTTTGTCCACAGTGTGATTTGCTGCAGTTTTAAGGCAGGGGCTAATGTGCTTGTGTTTGCTCTCTCTTTGCTACCCTCACTCAAAGTAATTGGGGCGTCTGATATCAAACGGTGAATTTATCTTGACAACATACAGTAGGCGATGTTTGCACAGGCGACACCACGCAGTTGGACAGGTGTTGTTTTCTGATGCTTGCCTCTCCCACCGTTACTGTGGCTCTGATTGCATCTCCACTCTTCCTGTTTCTGAATGCACACAGGTCACTCTCATGCAGGCATACGAATATGTCCAAAGGATGAGAGCTGACATGCGGGGCACCAACCTCCTGGGGGCACTGTCCTGGGTGTACCAGCAGCCCATGCAGCGCTCATATCCTCGCCAGATCTTCATCATCACAGATGGATCCATTGGGAACGTAGCCAAAGTGCTGGAGTTGGTCCGCAGAAACACATGTGCTGGCAGGTATGAATCCCCAATACTTAACTGTGTATTCGATATTTAATCCATGGAAAAATGTATGTGTGATGAACGGCACAGGGAGCTTTGAGGATGGTGCCATCGAAACATAAAATGGACATTAATTCCAACAACTAGTTGAATGTAATGGGACATTAAATCACTGGGGGTGACAGGGAAGCAGAGAGGGATGGAGTACACTGAATGCGGACAGAATGAGGTGATGAATATGACAGAGACATAATGTGGGGGAGGAAAGGGAAGAGGACAGAGACACAGAGACACGCAAACAGCGATCTTGAAGAACTGAGAGCAAAGTGCCGTGGAAAAAAGAGAAGAACAGGCTGAGGTATTTTTCTGCCACACCCAGTAATCCCGCTAAGTGCCTTCCTCTGCAGTAGTAGTCACGCCCCTCTGGTTTTCCCCTGGCCTTCATCAGTACACAAACTCCATTTATCCTTCATTAGTATTCTCCTGTTGGACTGACTTTTTCCACCATATCTTGGCCGTCCTGCAAACTGTGCAACTGTTGGTTGCCTCTTTATTCTCTTGTGATGTTCTAATTTCAATGAATGTTAATTACGTTGCAGTCAAACTACAGTCTACATCCAGCAAAGGCACGAATTTTCTGGTCGTTTTTTTCTCTCCTCAAAATCATATTGTACTTACAGTATCTAAACATCCAGACAGTGTCCGTTTGCAACACTCCGTCTTTTCAAATATTCTGTCCTCTTCTCTTTTCAAACTCTCAATTTTGCCAAATGGCTTGTGAAACAGTTCAGTCTGTTTCACTACTTCATAATTTCTCTTTCCTGAGACATAAGGAAGCCTCTGCATGCCATTGGGGTTTCACAACCGGGTGCCTACGTCTGAGTTCCAACCTCACAAATCCATGAAAATGAAAGATGCTTCCTGAGAAGTGCAGGCACTGGGTGTGTGTGAAAAAATAATATATCACCTCTGCAGATGCTTTGGTGTGGGCCTGGGTCCTCGAGCCTGCAGGAGACTCCTGCAGGGCGTTGCCAAATTAACAGGAGGGATTACAGAGCTCCTGGATGACGAGGAGAGACTCCAGCCCAAGGTCAGCAGTACTGCAACATTGTCACCTGCTGGAGAAAATGTGAATTACATAACAATTATTGGCATTATCCTTATTCTGAGAGCTAAAAACATAAAGCCATGATACAGTACACTTGCCTTCTATCACATCACATGCCATTAGCAGTAGAAAAATAACTAAGTAGTTGTTGAGTTATCCTACTGTATATGTTTATATGATATATACTGTATGTGTGTCTCATGACCTACAGGAGTGGGCCAACCTGTAGGTTGGAAACCACTGAACTAAACTACTTAACTGAATATAAAGTAGTTTAAACATTTACAACAATATGAGCCACTAGGGCCAATTCCTTACTTTGACCTTTGACACTTTTGGTACTTTACTGTACTTAATTGAAGATTCTGATTATCCCCTCGACCCATTGTCCCATAGTCATTAGAGAAAAAACTAACTGTAAAGTGTTCAGGTAAAATTACTATTCTCATTGTCCCTCCTCAGTTAATCAAGTCCCTGAAAAAGGCCTTTGAACCGGTACTGACTGACGTACGGATCGACTGGTACCTGCCAGAAAACATGGAGGCTCTTCTTTCACCCAATGAAATCCCTCCGCTCTACACTGGCAATCGCCTCATTGGATATTGCACCCTGTATGATATGACAAATTTCAAAACAAAAAAGACAGAGGTATACATCTCTACATTTGAAATACGCTTGTATGTACGTGTGACGCCGCATAGGCAAAGGCATTTTTTTAATTTCACTGTCATATTTTGCAGACTCATGGACGGGGCTATAAAGGTGTACATCGTGGCTCTGCTGGTTCTGTTTTTGACCAATCAAATGATGAGCTTTCACCTCCCCCCACCTCCGAACTAATGCCTGTGGTGACAAGTGCAGATGGAACCGACTTGGAGGAGGCACTGAGGGAGATCTCCAGAGAAATCTCCTCTGAATTCTCCTGTGCCAAAGACACAGACCCTGGCACCAGCCCAGGTCAGTCACTCAACATACATACATTTGGTCAGGTTCGCCCATCGTGGTTAACAGCTGGCATTTGTTGCCTCCAGGTGCGGAGCAAGACTGGTCCAGTGATGTGAGGAGGAGGATCCAGAAGAGCTCTTACATCCAGGAGCAGTATGTCCTCACCCGCTGCTCCCTCAGTAGTGAGCGGAGCCTGCAGACGCAGTCCCACTCACACATACACGCCTCGTCCAACTCTGACTCAGCAGGCGGGATGTTGCTGCCCGACCCCCAGTCCTGTGGTTCCGTGCTGGATACTGGGTCTTTACCCCAAGGCCTTGAGAAGATGCCCCCTCCAGAACAGAGATCATCCTTGTCCCGCTGGGCGGACCCTGCATGGCAACAAAACCTCTCAGCAGAAACCCCGGATAATGGGGCAAAAAAGGCAAGATTCTTTTGTAACAACTTCACCTAAAAGCATTTCTCTGTAGTCGAGCAACATAATGTATGTCATGAACAGTTGTCTACACAAGCGCTTAAAAAATAGTTTGATGGGATCTATCAGTCTTCTAATGTTTTCTTTCTCTGCCTACTGCTTTGTCACCAATTTCGCTAATAAAACTGGGAGAATTCTGTTGCAGAAAATGAAAGATGCCAATATATCCACCAACACAAGACAGCAGTATACATTGACTTGTTGTGTTTTGAAAAAGGGGTGAAACGTCTTACTTTTTTTCTCTTACTTGACAGAGTATTGTTGAAAGGTGTTTTAGAAAAGAAAGGACATCCTAACCAGATGTTATACAAATACACACATTGGAACAGTACAAACAGACAACCCTAACATAGTTACATTTTAGACATATGTTGCTGCAAAGAAAAATAAAATAGGAGTCCTACTTTTTGTGTTACACAACCAGAATGGGCGCCTTGATGGAGGTGAGGAGTCTCGTAAGAGACAAAAGGCTCTGGCACGTTCAACCATGGCAGCACGGAGTTTCTCGTCCCCGCAGGGCGAGTTGGAGATGCATCGTTTGAGGAGAGCTCTGGAGAGGGTCTCCTTCGACCAAGCGCTGGGAGGGAGGCTGGACGAAAGTGACGGGGAAACGAAGCCCCCGCCACGAGGGGCACTGTCCCACAGAAGCCTCACTGACTCCAGTAAGACACTACTAAGAAAACCGGGATTGTGCATCAAATATCTACCCCTCACTTTCTCACTCTGACCCACAGATGGTCTTCTGTTCCCCGCCTCTCCTATGGACTGGGACAACTTCACAGATCCAGAGTACCTCTTCACTGCCGTCCAGCCAGAGGATCCCCCTCCAGGTCAGTGCCGCTCGCTCATTCACGGCCTGCTCAGCGGCAGGCCAGTGTCCTGGGAGGTCAGTGTTGACCTGGGGCACCTCTGGACCCCTGAGGGCGAGGGGACACCAGGGACTGAAGGATGTGGAGGAGAGGGGGAGGAAGGAAGAGGAGAGGAACCATGGGAGGATATCATTCACCAGCTGACTGCTCGCTCAGTTATAAGAGACTTTGAGAAAATGGCGGAGAAGGAGACCGACGTTGGACACGGTGAGGTTTTGCTGATGATATATCATACTGACTGATCCATCTCCTAACCATTATAAAGGCTGTCTATCTTTCAATGTTGTTGTTGTATTTGTGGCTCCTTAGGTTCTGCTAAGCGATACCGTATGAAGGCTATCCAGACCAGTAGGCATTGTAACATCATCTGTATGTACACAGCCTTCACTACCACTGATAGCAACCCCAACAGAGGCATGCAAGACAGCATCGACGTCAAAAACACAGGTGTGTAACCAACTCCCAAATAAAGACAGAAATGTTATTTTATATATTTTAAGGGGCACGTAACCCCAATTTGAAACAATAGATCTTAGTTTGCTTGTCACGAGTAATATTTTATTTTATATAAGGCACAGGTAAATCTATATAGACCATTTACCTAATGTCATTCTGTATTTGTGGTCCGTGTGTGCAGGGGTGTATTTGGGGAGCAGGGGTTCCCAGTCAGGTAGTCGTAGGCAGCGAGCCTATTCTATAGGTTTGGGCCGACGGCGTACCAGTAGAGACAGTGAGGAGATGGAGGACACCTGGAACTCTGCAGGTAAACAGACTGAATTATACCACCAGCCCGTTTCTGCTGTCAAGACTTTAGGTCATCAACCATCTTTGTATCTCTCAGACAGAGATGACACTCCTGCCTCACCATGTAGCCTTACATCCTGGGACTCTAGTAAGTATTACTGTCGACTCGCTCGGTGAGAACACTCCTCTGCAGCGTAGTCCAAAGGTTAGAGGCGTCCTACCAGAAAGCCCGTTCAAACTCAAGCCGAGTCTGTATGGAAGGAGAAAGGGAAGAATTACTCTCCCTTGACACATCAGTATTCCCTGTGGTAGCTCTTAAAGGATCAGTTCACCAAAATTATAAAAAAAATATTATATATATATATATATATATATATATATATATATATATATATATATATATATATATATATATATTTTACAATGTGAGCACACTGGGGGAGGTTGGATTGTGGTGCTCACAGAATTTGAAAAATGCCATTTGAAAACTTATAAGTCTTTCCCAAAACATTTCCCCTGTAAAACATTTCTTAATGTTTTTGTTTTGTAATTTCAGTGCACTGAGCCTTTAAAACCCAGCAGGAAACATCACTTCACAACTGTTCTGCTGAAACAATACCGGTTAATGTTTTATTCCACGCTGCTGTCTTAGGTGTAGGGGGTTGTGCCAACTCTGCGACAGCTCCAGCAATCGCTGGCGCCCCATGCACTCGCTCACAGCGATCTATAGAGAGCAAGTCTATGGAGAGCTTCTTTGGCACCAGGTAAAGAAAACATTCAAATTAAATGAAACTGTTATTAGAGAAAAATTACTTATGTTAAAATTGACTCGTTTTAATGTTTGTTTGTTTTTAGAATGTTCTCATTGGCATGTATTTATTTTAACCTTTTTTGAGTGATACACCTTCAGTTTGGGCACCAATGTTTTTGTGGCTTTGAATGATTATACTACTATAGCGCTAAACTTCCTTCATGGCAGTGTTTGTGTTTAGGTTACCTTGGAGTGGCGCATATTATGTCCAATTCAAATGTAGATATTTTTTACATGTTCCAGGTTTCAACTGGGCAGACTCAGGTCCTCCATTTCATCAGGAAAGCAGATTCCTCTCAAGTCCCACTGTTTATCTGCAGAGACTGAGACACAAGCTGAAACTGAAGCTCCAGACTACCTGCCCCTGGTGAGCTGCGCAAACAATCACAATATATGCACAACACACAAGCATGCAAACGTATTACCTAATGTCCACGTGTTCTCTAACCAGGTGCGTCTGCAGCTGGCATCAGGAGCTTTCCTGCTGACAGAGATCTACTCCGACTGTGTCCAGATCCCCCTGGACCGCCTAAAAAGGGCTTCACCCTACAGCCTCCACCGCCGCAGCCTCAGCCCACCTTTCCGTTGTATATCTCCCAGTGCTCCATCTTTATCCACCTCTGCCAAGCCTCTGGGTGCATCCTCTAGTCACCACATTGCCTCTTCTACGACCTCCTGCATCCTAGCCAAACAAAGTGCACCTCCTTTCCACCACACTCCGGACGACACTCCCCTGATGCTGGAACCAAGGCTTCGCCGAAGACACCTGTCTGACCGAGAACCGGTCACCTCACACCCTGACCTCCCCGGCTTCGAAGAGGACTCCCTGGAGCCATCTCCTGGCCTCTGCCAGAGCCAGAGGTACGGCCAGGCAGATAGTGGTCGCGGATCAGAGACAGATGTGTGTGAAGGCTCTTCAGTAGATCCAGCCGACCTCCAGGGGAGCTGCCCATTGGCTCTAGAGGACCTGGAGGGCTCGAGCTGGGCCACAGCCGTGGCTCTAGCATGGCTTGAGCACCGCTGTGCCGGCTACTTCATGGAGTGGGAGCTGCTAGCAGCAAAGGCAGACTTCTGGCTGCGTTGTCAGGAGCTGCCTGAGGGAATGGATCTGGCAGGCCTGAAGGGAGCGGCCAGACAGCTGTTCCTGCTGCTCCGCCACTGGGACGAGAACATTAAACTGAATATGCTGTGTTATAACCCCAACAACATGTGAGAATCATCTCTGAGAAAACTGAGCCAAATCTACTAATCTGCAAATATTTGTTACCTGCTACTCTAGAGGCAACACCTTTTAATGGAAAAGCAAATCTTGTATTTTAAGTGCAGGCGCAGCTAAAACCATAACCCAGTGCCAAGTTCATTTTAATATTCAGTTGCACATAAACATTTTTACTGATATGACAATTTATAAAAATGTAACAAGACATTGACCAAGTGGCCTTTTGTTATAAATAAGCTTTATGCAATCACTAGAATGCCTTGACCACCTGAATGGGCTTTTTATAGTCTAAGTTGTAGCTTCCTGTCAGTATGTTATTACTTCACAAAACACCCAGTCACAATCAGACTGTAAGGTGGAAATGATTTTGATTATGAAGGTGATTATTTGATGAACTAATGAAATATTACTTTAAATGATGGACTTCCTTGTTGGCAAATAAAATAATTTTAGCCAATTTTTTGTAGTGTGTAACAAAACCCCGTGTTAAAATTGAAGAAACAAACAGCATCAGGGTCAAGTGGCATCTCTCTTTAATATAAAATGTTACAACTTTGCTGTTTCAGTCTACTGCTAACTTTTCACATTAAATCTACTTCTGTGCTGGGATGAATGTCATGTAACAAATCAAACAAACAGCTTTGGCTGTCTTCACTTTAGTTTGACACATTTATGTAAAGCTTTGTACTAAGTTTTAGGTCAATGGGATATAAATTACACTCTTCTACATACTGCTTTATTAAAACAATGTGCCAGTTTATTTGTGCCACATTAAACGACTTTGGATAATAACAGAATATCGAACGAGAAATAATTATCGAACGAGAAAGGGCCAGTTAAATAATGGGCGGACTGCAGCTTTAACTCACTAAGTAGAAATATAGCTTATGTAATAAATTCTTTCCAAACACTATAACATTCAGAATTTCCTCCTACCACTGTACTCCACTCTACTAATTATGCATTTGAAAATGAAACCTGAGAATCCATGTTTTCTTTCTCTTTTCATCGCTTCAACTGCAATAGGATGACTACATCCCATTTCATCATATAGGCGATTGTCTGCAGACATGCACCCTCACACTCACTTCCTTCACTTTCAGCAGTGAGCTGAGATGAGAAGCATCACATGGCTCCTTTTATTCTCATACAATCAGTCTACCCCAGTGACCTCCCTCTGTACCGGTGGTGTGGGGATCAAAGAGAGGAAGAGGATGAAGGGCTGTCGGAAGCTGATGTGACCGTATTCGAAGTCCGGTCCGATTAGGCTGTGGCTCACTGACGTTTGTCCTTGGCAGGTGTTTGTTGTGCTCCGGCTGGGGCTGACCGCAGGGGCGGAGCCAGCCACAGACAGAGGAGGATGATGAGGTGGCAGACGTGGAGCGCCGCCGAGCTGCCGTTAGTTGAGGGGTACGTGTTCCATGAAAGCTCAATCAGACCCAGGATCAAAACCCTTGACACAAGAACAAAACGATATACAGCCTTAACATGCTGAATGCTCAAAACTTGTTGAAAGGGGAACTTTTGCATGGGTATTAAGGTTTCCTCCTACCTGAGCAGATGGGCCAGCTTCTCAACTCCACCACTCCAGAGCAGGTAAGGCAGGGTGTGAAAGTACCAGACGTAGAACTGGTAGTGCAACGAACGACTGAAGCACATGCCAATGAAGTTAGAGGTGAACAAAATCAGCACTATCTGTGCTTGTTTGTTAAGCTCCGACACAAAAAGCCAGTGAAAAACAGGAAGATCATTCATTTATGTTTCAACCAATTAACTAGTAATAGTGTTTTATTAAAATGGAACAGAAGGATATGATCCACTGTGTTCTCCTGAGGAGGGATTTTCCTCTTGCCAGGGTCCTTCAGGAGTTCGAAGATGCTTACTCCAGGCCTGTTCAGACAGAAAATTAGTATTTTCTAAATATATGGAAACCCAGCATCAGAATTCCATGACATCAAATACTGGCACATATGTAACCCCATATTTTATTCCAGCTCATCTGTATTTACAGGACTAACAGTTAACTTGGCACAGTGAAAGTCTGTCTGACCTCTTCCACCGGCGGAAGACGAAGAGCAGCAGGGTGAGCAGGTGCGCAGCCAGAAGGAGAAAGTGTAAGTAGCGATTCAAGAAGAGCCATTCTGGCAGGAAGCGCCAGTTGACTGTCCACTTGAACATGAACTGACGGCCAAGATCAAAAGCCCGGCTCACATAACCAATGGGATTGTCCAGGAGGAAAGGGAGGCCCAGGAAAAGCTGTGATATCAAGACGGATTAATTAAGTGATGATGTTCATGGCATTAAACATAAAAATATATTTAGGTATGCTAGTTAAATGCAACCAAATGTTTTGCTATAGGGGAGATTTACCTGTATTCCTGCGCACAGAGAAAGTTTTGGGATTGTCCTGATCAGACCAAACTCCGACAGGAGGAGGAAAAGTAGCCCCGGGGCAAAAAGAAGCACGTTCATTTTCACAGACACTGCTAAACTGTCAGAA
Organism: Scophthalmus maximus; assembly: GCF_022379125.1. NCBI lineage: Eukaryota > Metazoa > Chordata > Actinopteri > Pleuronectiformes > Scophthalmidae > Scophthalmus > Scophthalmus maximus. The sequence goes on from NC_061519.1 coordinate 15,703,212, forward strand.
AGAGAAGAAGATTGATTCACAAGTTCACATTCACAGTTTCAAATGTGTACATATTACTCTTGATTAGAAAAAGGAGACATTACATTAAAAGCTGCATGAAAGAGTGCACACTTGCCTGTAGAGGCCACAGCCCAGGGTCCAGTGTCCATCCATGAAGAGGTTGACAGCTGCAAACAGCAGCATCATGGCCACCGGGTCATTGAAGAGACGCAGCACAAAGATGGAGTGGATCCTGTAGGAGGCACAACACACAAAAAAGAACACATAGGGAGGCACCTGGAGGGAGAAAGGAACAAATATGATCAAACAAAGAACAAAGATAAAGTAACATGGTGTTGTAAAACCACTAGCTACATTAGCATCAATAACATCATAATTCAACTTAGTGGTGTATTGAGTCATAATGTTGCAGGATAAATGTGTTTTTGTCACACAACCACGGGCTGACCTTCTTGGTGCGGTGGTAGATCCTGAATACGAGCAGCAGTGTGACGAGGTAGAAAACAGCAAAGATGTACTGAGCCAGGCGAATGTTCACGCCGTGGCTGGTGATGTAATACAGAGCAGTGAAGATGTAAACAAAGCCAGCCGGGTACCTGCAACAACAAGGTGCCACTGTTTATCTCAGAGTCGTGGTCCCAAATAATTATATCCGACCACAGGATGGAGCATCTACAGCACTGAAGACGTATGAAACTTACACCAGGGGACCTGTGTCTCCTTTCAGCTGCGTGTAGTCGTAGGTGCCATTGATAACACCCTCCACTTCATCCATGTACGCCTTCCAGTCGATCTCAGTGTCTGGAAGAAGATAAATTGGTGCCCATGAATGATGAAGAAGATTTCCCAATTATTTATTATTTATTTATTTTATACTTATTGTTCCATAATTGAATTTGTCAACCAAGGATTCAGATTTTCTGGTAAGTTTCTGCTACATAAATAATTGAAATGACCAATCAGCTATCATTTACTTTGGTCCATCAATTCTATTAAATCACGAGCATGCGCAGTAGTGCTGTCAAGGATTAGCTGATGCTAATAATATCAAACGTTCACTGGCTCCTGCTTCTCCACTATTGACATTTGCTTTTTTCTTTTGTTTTAAATAATTGTGAATTGAAAATCTTAGGTTTTGGACAGTTGGTATGACAAACCAAGAAGAAAAAAAGATTAGAAAAATTCTACTTGTCATTTTCCCTACTATTTTCGAACACTTAACAGAATCAACCGTTCATTAAAAATAGAAAGATTAACTAATGATATATTTGTTACTGACAATTATTGTTGAAGCCCTGCGTTGAAAAAAGAAGACGGCATGTCGAAAACAGGCAATGACACAAATGTCATACTCGCGTTTAAATCTAACGTTCGCAGTAGTCACATGGAGAATTAACATGCCACTACAAGTTTAAAATTAAGTCATTAAAACAATTTATTTACCTGCTTTGAGTTTTAAAACTAGCAGTGAAGGCCGTGTATCACCGGGACAGGGCAGACGACAGTATATGGTCATGCAAGGACAGTAAACTCCCGTTGACAGTTGGCATTTGAAGTCAGACGCTAAGCTAACGCTAGCTACTTAGCGTTCAGACACGTTCGGGGCAGCGACGAAACACCGTAGCATGCTAGCTAGCTGCGTAGCTTTACTTACATGCTACTTTGTGTATGACCCACACGTTGATCCCGATCTCCAGGAACCACAACACAGACAAGACCAGCAGCGTGTATTCCGTCTTGAACAGGACCAAATGTTTGCCCTGCCACAGCGAGTGAAGCTTCGCCCACAACGGGGACGCGGAGCCGGGAGACTTTCTCCGCACACCTCCTGCCATGTCGGCGGCGGAACAGGCGACGATGTGGAGAAACGCCGCGCGGCGCATGCGCGGACTTTGTCATGTGACGCTACGTTCTCATCTCGTACGTCACGTTAATGGAGAACACGGTTCAATCGAATACGAGAAGTTGAGACGTTCCTTTTCTCTCTGACAGGTAACAACAAAACAGACTTATTATTCCTCGTACCTGATATGAAGACATGCATATATGTATGGTTTTAGACATGAGTTATTGCTGCTCACGTGGTTAGCTAACATCAGTTTAAGAAAAACATTCAGAGGTCACTGCTAGTGCTGCCCTAGCAACGTTAGCTGGCTGGCAGCTAACGTTAGCTCACCAAGATTTGAAATAAAATTCATCTCATTTAATGAGAAAATAATGATAATAGACCGCTTGCACATTTGACCCATTTTTAAAATATCACCATCACTGACTCAAAGCTGGGATCTGTTGATTTTAACAAACGTCAAATGCCAAATTCTAACAGGCTAGTTAAGTTTGCTGTGTTCAAATGGAGTTGACTGTCACAGTGATCAGCTGTAGCCGGTGTCCCACGTTTCAATGTCTTTCTTTCACACTCACATTTGTGGTTTAGTGTTGCAGTTGAACCCGCGTGCAATAAACCCTTTGACTTGTACATGACCAACCAACCTCTCCATTTGTTTTCATCACAAACGTCAAGCAAGCCTTGATTTCAAAGAACCGAGAGTTGGAGCAGCAGACCTGCAGTTTCCTGGCAGTTTGTTTCAGATGTGTGGACCATACAAAGTGAACGCTGCCTCTCCGTGTTTAGTTCTGACACTGGGGACAGAGAAGCAGACCAGTCCCAGACGATCTGAGAGGTCTCTGGGTGGTTCACTGCAAAGTAGAAGATCGGAAATGTTCTGTGGCCCTAAATCATTCAGTGCTCTGTAAACCAACAATAGTATTTTGAAATCAATTCTTTGACAGACAGGAGACAGCGTTCTGAATTAGCTGCAGCTGTCTGATTGACTTTTTAGGGAGACCTGTGAGGACACTGTTACAGTTGTCGAGCCTGCTGAAGATGAATGCATGCAGATATAAGAGATATAAGTCCTTTAACCCTTGATATATTCTTTAGGTGATCGTAGGCTGACTTGTTTTAATGTGGCTGTTGAAGGTCAGGTCTGAGTCCACGATTACACATCGATTTCTAACTTGTTTTTTTGTTTTTTTAACATTACCATTTGAAACTGGGTGCGAACTTTTAATCTTAAATCCTTCTAGTTTTCGTTAAGTGCATCCCACTACGATCGAGTTGCCGAGCCTAATAACCATTCCACTCACGTGTATGTATCCATTTTGAAGCATTGTGATCCACCTGGTGTCTTCTGAATTATATTTCCATAGTTTTTAATTTGTAACTGGCATTGGAACGTTGATCTCCAAAATGTATTGACAGGTACATATTGCAGTATATCCTCCTGGCCCTCCATCGTTGGCGTTTCTCTTAATCATCTTTGACGTAAGCAGGCTACACTGAACATATCATGTCACTAGCAGATACAGCAGAGCGTAGCTATCAACGGCTTTGTGACTGGTTGAAAAGGCAGACTCAGCTAGCCTCCCTTCAATTTTTTTTTTACTCATACAAAATTCTACCTGACAACAGCGATGAACTTAATTCTGATTGGTTTGTTTTTGTCCCACCAAGGGAGGCAAAGCCGTCCTTTGATCATGATAGATCAAACTGCCTCCCATGCCTCCCCTGACTCAGCCGCAACTGTATTTTACTGTTCATTTTAAAATTGATTGATGATGACCAATTAGAAGCAGTATGGACTGCATGTGTACAAAGCACATGAACATGCTCATTTTTGTTATAATAAATGCAAAGGAGGGAAACTCTATGCCTCATTATAGCAAAAAAACAAAACAATGAAGAGTTTATATAGGCTGTTTCACAACACAGTTACAGTTCACAACAGTGAATGGTGACAGTTGACTTATTGATATTCTTAAATGTCATTGTGCAGGTCTGCTCCTGTGGCAGTGACAGGAGACCCAGAGACGATGGAGGGATTTTCTGTGGGGGTTCCAGAGGCGGTGTGTCTTGGCGCCAGCCTCGCCCTCTCAGGCATCTGCTACTATCTGTACAGGAAGAGCCGGACGACCGTGGATAAACTTGATGTCAGTTGTGTGTATAATGAACATAACTTTACATTACTTTATATTTTGCAATTTCATACTTTTCTGTTTTTTCATTCTTTCTAAACCATAGGCAGGGATGGTATTAGTTGTGAAACCATGGAAACAGTTTTCAGCTGTGACATAGTTCTTGAAATTCTCTTTAGGAAGATCAGCACTCGGCAAGTGTCACAAAGTGGATAGAGTTTTTACATTTTTTTTAATTTGTAGAGGACTGAAGAAGTATTCTGCCAAATATGTTAAGGGGAAAAAAAACTATGTTCTATGGGACAGGAACCCCAAAACTGTTTACTCTGCGCTATGTGTAATACATACAATCTGTGTCTTGTGTTGTCAGGATGCTCCACATTTCACTGTAGATGGGAAACTCAAAGACATCTTGAAAGTAACTCCAGGAGCATGTCTGCAGTATGCTGTCATTGAAGGTAACTGGGGTCTCGATGTTTCTTATTTATTGATCCATATTTGTTTACTGAAAGAAATGTTTTACTAATTATTTACTTTTTGTGCTCGTATATGTAGGTGCTGTGCAGCCAGTGGGCGAGCCGCTTACGAGTCACTTTCAAAAAGAAATTGCCGGCGTGCTGCAGAAATTCATGTTGACACAACAAAGGCTGGTTTGGAATGGCCTTTCAAGCACCTGGTGAGCACAGTGTGAAGAAGGTTTTTTTTCCCTGTATAATTTCTACATGCAGACTCACAGCAGGATCTTCTAATCCTCAAAACTCACAGGTTTTTAAATTCCTCAACCCGGTTTGTAATGCAGGATCAATACAGACAGCAGTCTCAAGATTAGTCAAATGATGTCGTTTGATTTTCTCAGAATTTTTTGGATTCTACACATTAGGGCAGTTAGGATTCTGAAAACAAGACTGAAACTGTGACACTAATGTCCACAATCTTGAATCACGATACAGGACGACAGAAGCACGATACCCCAACCTGCTGCTACCTCTTCCACATTTCAATTGTTGAATGAAAATTTCATTCAACAATTGAAAATAAAACAAAATAATTCATATTTTTTTTGTCTTCCAACTGCATCTGTCACATTACTATTTCCGTCCAATCATGACCAAGGATAATAATAATAAGGATAATAACAATAAAAAAACCCAAGTAGAAACCGAACCGTGAATTCAGAGAGTCGTTAAACTACTTACTACAGATGAGGCATATCCAGAATCCTCTCCATCATGAGATGTGTTGTCCCTTCCGCTACCTGTTGCAGGACAGACAGTGAGCGAGTCCTGCACCAGAGAGTGAACACAGTGCCCTTTGTGTTAGTGGGATCGGATGAGACCGCAGTTAAGGTCCTGTGCCCTCTGCAAGCCTCCGGAGTGCACACGGAGATCACCCACGAGAAGTTTCACCAGGTCAATTACGGCTTTGGAGACATTGTGGGACAATACCTCAGTGGGGAGAAAATCAAAGGGCAACTGGAGACAGAGGAAATGCTCAAGGTCAGTTATTAGATGTAATATACCAACATTGTTGGTTCCTATAGCTCAGTGATTAATTCATAATGATTTGAGAAAGGATAATTTTTTTGCTCACCTTTTTTTTTCTCTTTTCCCAGGTGGGTGCAACTCTCACAGGTGTAGGTGAGTTGATACTGGACACAGATGGCGTCCTGAATCTTCGACCCCCTTCTAATAGTGCACAGTACTTCTTGAGCATCACTGACTTTGACAGCCTGCGGCGAGATCAAGAGAGCGTGGCTGTTTGGTGGAGAGCGCTGACCATTGCCTCTGCTTTGGCCGGGGCGTCGGTCCTCCTCTGGGTCGGTCGACGCTACTACTGCCACCTAAAAGTTCGGTGGGAGCAGGAGCAGGAGAGGAGGGAATTTGAGAGGATGCAGGCTGAAGCTCCCCGAGCGCCTGCTGCAGCACCGGGCCCCGAGGGCCTTCAAGATGCGGCGGAAGGTCGCGCAGAGAACGCCTGCGTGATTTGCCTCTATCGGCCACGTAACTGTATTCTGCTGGACTGTGGGCATGTGTGCTGCTGCCACACCTGCTACCAGGCCCTTCCACGCCGCCAGTGCCCCATTTGTAGACAGAATATCAGCAGAGTGGTGCCGCTTTTTCACGTCTGAGGCACCCGTGGGACCATATAACCTCAGTGGAACTGTACCATACAAACTGTACCAGCTTTACACCTGAGAAGTCTAAACTGCTGCACTGACAGCAGCTACAAAAGGGCAAATGACTGATCTCTTTATCGTCTAGAATAAAGAACATACTGTATGTACAGTACTGATGAACTGTGAATCATGAGGATATTTTGCAAAGGCTTTTTTCACTACCACATTTCACTGAAGTACTTTTCCCTGAAAAAAAAACAGGATAATGAGGTAAATGCAAAAAAAAAATGTAAATTAGTGCAATAGAAATGTTTATTTTCCTACTGGTTTACGTGCCTTATTCTGGTAATTTATGACTGATGCTGTGTCAGAGTGATTGCAATGTATGTATCTGGATAACTCCAGTCTGGTCGCTTTTGTTTCAGCCAGTTTCAGTTATATTTTTGAGTTACAGGAAGTTGCTGAATCAATAGTTACATTCAGGGCCAAGACAGAGCTTGAGTGTTAATGTATGATTAATGCACTACAGGTGAGTGAGAGTGTGTATAATGTTTGTGGGAAAAAAATCAGTAAATCAGTGGAATCATTTGTGTAGTGTATTTGACTTAGAGATGCTTAAAAGGGAACTCCGCCAATTAATACATCAAAGTCTTTTACAAGTCCAGGGGAGTATTAAAACCACATTTATTAAAAAAGAGGAGAAAATCAGTCTGGCTTTAGAGGAAGTTATATGATAACTGTCATCAAGTGATGTCTCTTGAGTTTATAAAACGACAAAACGACGTTTGAAAATGAAAAAAGCTGGGATTGTAATTTACTTCATTATTTTGTGTGTTTGCAGGAATAAAACTGTTCACCATGTAGCAGCAAGTTTTGCTTCTCTAATGTAGAGATTCAGTTTGTAAAGTTAACCCACTGTTGACTGATGGCGACGTAGCTTTTATGGCGTTGATGATAAGGATGTCGGCTGTGAAGCAGCTAGAATCAGGTACAACTCCAACTGAAATCAAACAAATCTCTTATATTGAATCTCTTCTAATATTTATAGGGTCAATTCACTACATGTAAACTGATGAATATGTAACTTTTTTATACTTTGATATTTAAAATCAACAGTCGATCCTGAAGATTTTTTTGCGAGTTGTGATTCAGAAGCTTCTTCTGAATATCAAACTGAAAATGCTTGGGTGTTTTATTTTTAAATTCAAATTCTTCTTACTCTCCACTCCAATCTGTTTTTTTTAACGGGACTCCAGGTAGCATTTGTTGATGAACTTAGCCAAGAGCTTCACATACTTTTTCCCAAATGATGAATTATTTACTGTATAAATGAGGAGTCCTACCATGTTATCAAACAAATCTATACTTAAATGCAGGTAATTCCCCCAAAAAACACCTGACTTCACTTAGTGGTTGGAGGACTGTAACTGTCATTTGACTTTTGGAGTTTTAAAAAAAGCCATTTTATTACAGAAGTTTTCTGAGTAAACTAGTATTCTCTATGCAAACAATCCATTCTAAATCTTGTATACAAACATTAACATTACATTTGTGGTAATGTTCAAAAACCCCAGGTCATCCTGGAAATGTTTTTGACTGTAGAGGATACAGATCTGATATGAGGTTAATGTGGAGTTTTCTGCTCGATCATTTCATGAGGACGAGATGTTCTGCCGCCAGCCGTTACGTGAAATGGCTACTGCTTCTCTTTAACATTGGGGAAGTAGTTCATGTCTGAATACATACAGGTGTTTCACATGACTCTCAAGATGATGTGAATTCATGAAGGGTTTTTTTCCCCCCATAGGCACGATGTCTTGTTGACAGCACCTGGTGTCTGAAAAGAATTTGGTGTAGTGAGTCATCGAGCGTGCTATTTGTGTCATCTCTAACAAGCATGTGCCAAGACGTGGAGAATGGCTGATAGATGAAAAGCAGTGGCACAGAGAGGAAAAAAACTAATAGGCGCCCGTGTGAGTGTGTGGGGGTTTGGGAGGCGTGGTAAGGTGAAGAGTGGGGGTGAAAAAGGAGCAGGTGGGACGACACAGGATCCCATAAATCTTCCTCGGCGGTCATGAGGGTTCACGTTGACAAATTCTTCACGAGCTCTCTCAGCAGAACAGCAGCTGTGGCTCTCGTGGAACAGACTATTCCTGTAGCACCCGCAGACCTCAGAGGGCATGAAAAAAGAAAAGAATTGTATTTGTTCGTTCCAGTTTAAATGAGTCTATGAAATGATAAAAACACATTGCAGCAAAAGAGTGACAGTGATGTTCTCAGGTGGGTAGGTATAAATTTGACTAACGAATCTATAAATATACATTTGTTGTTATGCGCACCGTGTTTGAGAATATAGATAAGATCATCTAGGCCCATTTCAGTCAATGTGAATTATAATAAAGAGTTTGCTTCTACCACTAGGTGTCCACCTCTCTTCATTTGAAGAACTGAGCTCTGCCGGAGGACACCGACTCCCGTAGATGGCTGGATGGAACTCATGTGCACTGTGAGATCCTGTTCAATCCACTCTGATAAGTGACGGAATATATTTAAATCATATGGTTATCCTCTAATTGGCCGCGCTTCGCGGGCGTGGTCCCTGATTTGCGATGACGAGGGCGTAGACGGTGGTGGTTTGGTTGAGGTGAAACCTCAATTCATTAGTGTCAAATACATGCACCACTTTAGTACAGACTGAAATGTCTCAGCTTTTTGATGGATGACTATGACATTTTGAAAAGATATTCATGGTGCCCAACGGATGAAACTCAATGATTTTTATGAACCCATGACTTTTTCCTCCAACACTATAATAAGTGTTGTTTTTTTTTACAAATTTGGATGGATTGCCATAAAATTTGGAACAGATATTAACGTTCCCCTCAGGATGAATTGCAATGACTTTTGGGGACTTTCCTGACTTTTCAACTTACACAACTAATGACATTCCCATCAGCCTCAGCTACTTCACACACATACTGCATTCTAAAGATAATGGTAAATTATTACTGGTGGTATTAATACAAAGAGATTTACAGAACAAGTCACATTCCCCTGGATTTACTCTCTCTCTCTCTCTCTCTCTCTCTCTCTCTCTCTCTCTCTCTCTCTCTCTCTCTCTCACACACACACACACAAACACACACCGTTCATTCATACAGCGCCTTTTTCTATCTTTTTCTTTTTTTTAATCATTGTCTTGTGCACGGACCCTTCCTCACACAGACTGGACGACCCGGGGATCAAACCATCGACTTTCTGTTAGTGGACAACCCACCATCTCCTTAGCCACAGCCACTGAATAATAAACAGGGTAAACCTCATACTGTACCTGCTCATACCCTTTATGTGACAGAGAAAATGTAAGCACTCAACATAAAAACAACAACATTGTAGCACATGCAGCATCACAGAGCTGCTGGCGCGGCCGTGGACTGTGGGCCTGAAATGATGTAGTTTGATGGTGCAGCAGCTCCGGATCTGCAGAGATAGTTTTGATAAGCCTTTTGAAATCCTGGCACGCCCTGACCTTATGTGCTTGTGTTCCTCGTTGGTAAGGGTGGAGTGGAGGAGTGCTTTTCAACTTTGGCAGCCAGGCATTAGCAGACACTCCAACAGACAGCAGGGGGAAAGGTAGAGATAAGGTATCTCAGGAGAGAGAGCCATCACAGCGTGCAATAGTCCCCGGTGCCAATTACCGCTGTCACCCATCTGCTTTGGGCATGTAGCGAAACGTGGGATATGTGACCTACTTTCCGGCTGAAGTGTGACTGCAGTGCTTCTCGTCTAATCAACAAACTGAGCGCTCGCCCCCCCGAGGAGAGGGAGACAGGGACGGCGTCACAGGGACATACACCGTGGTCCAATATAAAGATTTTCTTGTTTGGCTTTTCAGTTTGAGCCGAAAAAACGAGTGTTCTAAATAAAAAAAATACAGTATTTCCAACAGAGGGAGGGAAAACCATCCGAATTGTAGAAGGAAGAAAACACATATCAACAGTATGTTAGCAGATGTTTTATGTTTGTGTTGATCACGTCGAAGCCAATGACGCTAATCACTGCTTCATATTCATTCTGGGCAGCTATACGTTTGTACAGTATTTCAATAAATGCACTTACTTTCCATCATTGACTGTCACCACATTAGCTTATTTATTTTTATGTGACACAACCCTTGAATGTTTCCCTAGGAATGTTTTTACTTTAAAGTCAAGCTTGGCATTGAGCAACATGAGACATTCACCTTTGATCACAGCTTTTGTCCTCCCGTGTGAATGAGCTGTCCCTCCAGCGCGCTGCGGTCTGAGGATGTGAGAGTTTCTGTCTCAGCTGTGTGATCACTGATCCAGGGGCCCGAGCTCTGCCAATGTTCCCACAATCTTTTGGAGGATGTTTATGCAGGAAAACAAACAGCATTAATCTTGGTGACGAGGACAGCTGACACACACTGCTTCCATTTGGTCCATTACTGCAGATGGTGTGTGAGTGTGTGTGTGTTTCTCACCTCTTTCTGTGTTTGCTCTCCGTGACATTATTACCCTTTTTTTAATACCTTCTCTCTTCCTCTCTCTCTCTCACTTATACAATTCTTAAATCCTAACACACACGAGAATTGATCCTGGCTCTTAGCCGAAGACTTGTTATGTGTGTTTTTCCTCAGCTATTCATCAAGGAGGAACATAGTGGGTACATACACAATGTGTGTGTGTGTGTGTGTGTGTGTGTGTGTGTGTGTGTGTGTTCAAGCTCGGCAGACCTTGTTTGGCCTGAGGAGAGAGATGGGGAGCGGGGATGAGTGACTCAGCACGGTGATTCACTTGTAATTGGAAGCAGTGCTTCAAGACAGAGCACACACACACACACACACACACACACACACACACACACACACTTCTTAATGTTGGGTGCCCTTGTCAGAGATTATGTGACTGATTGAGTGAGCCAGATCATTAAGAACTGCTGCCTGCTAAAGAGGCAGAGACGGAGAAGGAGAAAGAAGGGGAGAGAGGAGGAGACTGTGGACTGTGGTGTTCGAGGTGCATTTGCCTTATTGCGGGCTGAGGTAAGACAGAGAAGTGTCCAGTTGGTGTAACACATCCACGTCTCTTCCCAAAATAGTGATCACGAAGAGCAGCGCCTGGTACCGTCAAGAGCAGCAGGTCAGATTCACCCCCCACAGCCTCTCAGCCCGTCGCTGACTGATGACGTCATGTGAAATCCCTGGCCCTCGCCTGAACCCCACCGCATGAATCAACAGCTCTGCCTGTTGACAGCTGGAGGCTGCGAGTTTATTGGGCAGAAGGAGCCTCGTGAGTCATCCCTGGGGAATTACAATCGGATGGAGCAGCAGAATTATGATCTCTGATGCATTATGTAACCTTTTCTGCAGAGCGTGGATCCAAATGGAGGCAAATCATAATTGGATAGATATAATTAGTTGAGCTATTAATTAAATTTCACACGTTGCAACATCCTCATTTAAGTCTTTGTGACTGCTTTTTTTTTTTTGCAAAGCATGATAAAACACTTTTTTATTTGGACCCACCTCCAAACAGGCTTGCTGCATGTTTTCTGGTGGTTGAAATAAATGCTCGGTGGACTCGGTAACATGTTTTACATATGCTCCATGTATCTGTGGCAATACTTAGTAACACAAAGCCAAGAGCTTTTCCAACACCACTGATCTCTACTCAGCCAC